>NC_056725.1:1477336014-1477936014 GCF_019279795.1 Protopterus annectens
GCAAGGATGGTTTTAGCCTTGCGCCGAGCATCCTTACTACAGATGGCACAGCAGCGCCATATGAATATGTTTGAGGACGCGCCGCCGCACCCTCGACATGCACAGGAAATGTGCGAGTGCAGGGGGCGTGTACAAGTGCTCTACAGAGGCGTAAACATGCCCCGACACTTGCAAAACCTACTATGCCTACTAGTAGAGCCCTCCCCTAATAGTAAGTCAGTAAGTCAGTGTCCGTGGATACCGAAATGTATGCTAAGCATACAAGAGTGTCCATGAACAGTGAAATAAAATCGTAGTAGTAAACACACAAGCATGTAGTGGAATGGTGAGCCCTGTCCCTAGAACTGTCACAATTAGATTCCCTGTCCCCGTGTCCCTATTATACATTCAAATTGCAGCAATATCGAAGGTGTAAGCAAAGTGCAGCGTATCTGCGTGTTGCTGCCCTTCGCTGAGCATAGCTTACACATCATATTCATTCAAATAGAGAAAAACATGCGGAAACAACATGTTAATAGTGTAGGGTTTAGAACATCCGCCTAACAAACAGGTATTCACGGGTCGAGCCCAACAATAGCACACATCATTTTCCATGTGGAATGAATTTCGTTTTTCCGTAAAACCGACATAAGAGTATCGAATGAGATATTTAACTTAAATATCGTTCAATCAAAATGGCATTGTCATAATGAATAAGGTACTAGTAAGCAGGTGTAAGCATAAATAAGCAGCAGTAAGCACATATAAGTACCAGTAAGCAAGTCTGAGTGCACTTGCACAGGTCTAAGCAGTGCCCAGCATAGGAAATGTATATAAGTATATATATCTATATATCTATATATATATATATATATATATATATATATATATATAAATATAAATATATACACACACACACACACACACACACACATATATATATATATATATATATATATATATATATATATATATGAAGAAAGAACAACATAACAATAAAGCATACAAAAGGAATGAGAAGGGAATCAACAGCAACCCATGTATTATATAGCGCTGTCAGCGTATGTCATATCCAGCTGGGCAGGAGTGAGCAAAGCACTGCTACTCACACCACAGGCAGGATATTACCAGTGAGAGTAACATTGTTGATTTGCTAAGTCTACTTTACACACAGAGGGTAGTCCCTGGTGGGACTACCCAAAAATTGATAGAACATTTGGCCATCTGACCATTACACAAGCAAGGGCAGGTATGTTCAAGGACTAAATGGTGGGAGAGCCTGAGAATACATGGGTTGGAACAACATACGTGTAGGGCCCCAAACGCTCGGGAGAGGGCAATGTGTGGAGGTGTGTCATGGTTGCGATAACAACTGGACAATGGATGGTATGTGTGTATTTTGAACACGGGTGGGGTGGAAGAACTATGGGTATGAAATTATGGAGCCAGGCATGCCAGGGTTGGATGGGCTGGTTCTAACTGGACCGCCCAGTGGAGGTCAGCGAGTTTGTTATAAGTATATATGCATACACACATGCAGACATCAATATGCAGAAGTACATTCTCTGTACCACATTCACTCCATTTGCAGACATAAATAACATGAATGTGCCCTTACAATCCTTGACAGTAGATAGAATAATAGGTTGTGCAGAAGAGGGACGGGACAAAACTGCTAAAATGCAGAGGTGTGTACAATGTCCAAAGTCAGTGCTGTGCTGAAAATAATCAAATGTGAGGACTTTCCCATACATGGAATCATTCCTGTGATCTGCCTGCTATGGCAACGCCAATTACTAAACCGGTCTATTTGTAAAAGAAATACGCCGAACACGTACATAATTAGGCTCTCATGTGTAACATGTGTGTTACCACATAGTCATACATATTAATTTATTGTAGTGTCATGTTAACGGGAGTAAGGATGTAATGAAGTATAGAGTCTAATCTTACATAAACACATGCATGTCCCATGTGGGACAAGCCAAAATTGCAAATAGTATTCTTTTGGTCGCTCATGTCACCAATGTTTGTGGACTAAACGTTTGGGAGTTCTGAGGATACGTGGAGTGAGTCAACCGATGGGAAGGGTCTGTAGGAGTAGGGAGTGGCCAATGTGTAGTGGTGTGGCAGCACAGCAATAGTGTATTGGTTAGAGCAACCCCCTAACGAACAGACATTCCCGTACCGAATCCCACTGTATCATATACAATTTACCATCAGTAATCTGTATATGAACATATTGTAACATCTGTCCGCTGTACAACCTGCAAAATATCAATTAAAAGTTAACTGGAGTGAAGTGTCGGTGTCATAATGAATAAGGCACTGGTAAGCAGGTCAAGCATATATAAACACCAGTAAGCGTTTGCGTGGTGTATGTATTGCTTTACAGACACACATACATATATATATATATATATATATATATATATATATATATATATATATATATATATATATATATATATATATATATATAAATATATATACATATTTGTATGTATGTATGTATATATATATATATATATATATATATATATATATATTTATATATATGTATATAGTTGCAGACATATACACATACGTATATATATATATATGTGTGTGTGTGTGTGTGTGTGTGTGTGTGTGTGTGTGTGTGTGTGTGTGTGTGCGTAGATATACACAGATATAAAGCTATGATATTAAACAGCACACATGAATGACATATGTTCACAGGCTATGCCAATGGAAGGGAGGAGCCCAAGCAAGAAACATGAAACACGTAGCATGACCTTCCACCCCCCCCCAGCCTGACATGGGAAACATACACACAAACAATGTAAAGAGTCCACTGCTCCCCGGACCACAGGCAGGATACAACCGGGGGGGGGTACAGAGTGCACCCGTGAATTCTAATCTTGGAACACAGGCTGGAGTGTCCCTTGCGGGACACCCCAAAAATTGCCAAGACCAAAAGAAGGTGATAGACTAACCATTCTGACTGGGGTGTATACATACTTGGAATAAAAGGGTGGGAAACCCTGATGACCCATGGGCCGAGACAATTGTATGAAATGGGTCCCGTGAAGTGGAGAGTGGGTAGCGTGTAGTGGTGTGTCCAGAACAGACCAGGACCCAGAGTAAGCATGGGTGCTGTTGAGAAGGTGTGGGTGGGGGAACTATGGGCAGCTACTTATCAGTCTAGGTGTGCAGGTGTTGGCTGATGTGGGCCTATATGGACAGCCCTAGGAGTGTAAGTGAATGTGTTCATTGGGCAGAGGCATCGCCCAAAGAGCAGCCACACCCACTACGAGTCCCACTGCAGCAAAATCTATATGGCAAGGAATGGAATAACCAGATGTAGACGTATATATGTAGAGGTATGTGTGTGTATATCTACCCATAGTGACATAGAGAAAAGCCTCTCCCTCTCCGTAGTACAAATGTATACATACAGAGAAGGAATACAGGTACATACCCACATATAAATATATACATATGCAGGCACCTATAGACCCATATGTTGTGATATATATATATATATATATATATATATATATATATATATATATATATATATATATATATATATACATATGCATACATACATATACAGATATATCTGTACATAGTAATGTAAATAGATATATATATATATATATATATATATATATATATATATATATATATCTATATATATATATATATATATATATATATATATATATATGTGACTTTAAATATACACATGTATATAGCTAGGATATAATACAGCAGTTACGAGTAACATATGTTCACAGGCCGTGCATATGGGGTTGAGGGGTCCAATAAAAAAACGTGTAACACATAGCATCAACCCCCACCCCCCCAGCTAGGCCAGTGAGACATACAGACACACAACAGAGGTAAACACACCACTGCTTCCCAGACCACCAGCAGGATACTACCAGTGGGAGAGACCTGCCAGGTCTAATCTTGAAACATAGACATCAATGTCCCTTGTGGGACACCAAAAATTAATGATCGGAGGCAGTCCTGGTAATGACTTATCAAACCAGGCTGTAGATGTACATGGACCAGTAGGTTGTACAAGTCTGATAACCCATGAGTCGACACAACGTATGACATGTGTCCTGACACGGGGAGTGGGCAGTGTGTTGTGGTGTGTTTATACCCCACCTGCACCCACAGTAAGGATGAGTGCTGTAGAGGAGTGGCAGGTGGGGGGACTATGGGTATGCAATTATGGGCCTAGGCGTGCAGGTGTTGGCTTGCGCAGTCATATTAGGACTGCCCCAGGGATGTAAATAATATTCCGAAATGGGCATAGCTGATGCCCATACCTCTCAACCCCTAAGAGCACATCCACTGGACAGGATATAAACCATTGGGGAAACAAATAGGAACCATACCTCTGAACTGTCCCCAATTTCCAGGGACATCCCTGATACTGACCTGGTTTCTAACTCTGCCCCACTTAATCCCTCCTAAAACTAGTGACATTTGGAGGAAAGGTGGTCAATTACACATAATGAATAACGACAACAATTAAGAGTTACAAACATCATTTACCTCAGAAAATGTGTATGAATTCATATGCTCTGAATCTGTCAATATGTTAGGTTCATAGCACCAATAATTTAAATGTGTCCCTGATGTTGTTATGCCGTGTCCTTGATTCAGTTTGTATTTTTCCCCAATCGTATGAGAGGTCTGATAGGGACAGAAAGCACATATTCAACTGAAAACCTTAGAAAGATGATAGAATATTAGGTATGCAGTAGCATGACTCAGCTGAAGAATGTGGGTTCCAAAACCCAATTACTTGTTTTTATTGAAGAGTGTCAGTTACCATGTATTAGCCAGACGGGTACAGATTGTATATGAATCAAACTCTGGACAGGCCGCGGATTCCGTACAGTCGAACGGCATGCTGTCGCCTAATGGGCAGCCATTCCCAATACTGTAGGCATGTAATCCAATGTAATAGGCATCACAAGGTAATATCATAGCCTTCACTCCCACACAGAGGCATGAGTGTCAGATGCACACACCAAATGCAGTGCACTTGCAAGTGCAGGAGCAAGTGGGTGTAAGCCTGTTTGGCTGCCAGTATGCGAGTATTACACTGGTAAAGCAATGTAGAGGCTAACTGAGTATAAGAAACTGTAACCAGAGGTTAGCATTGCTTAGCACCGCGCAAACCACGCACACCCACTCACAACTGCTTTAATGTGCCTTAATCACACCGTATCCAATGGCCTTGTTCTGCCCAGCAACAAAATAAATGACCTCTACAAGGCTTGGAACCAGGACCCTGCACACACAGCTATTGTGATTTACCACTAAGCCATGGCAGATATACAGACATCGGACCTTATCACAAACATATCATCCATTGCAGTCATTCAACAGTATAGGAAATGTATTCCATCATGTAGATGTATGTGTCAGTGTTTATGTCCAGCATATAGATACATACATATATAGATATATCAGGAACATCCAATGTGACAACAAAGCATTACAAAGGAATGAAAAGGGAAACACCAGCAATGCCTGTATAATGTAGTGGTGGTGTCCTATGTAATATTAAGACTCCCTCAGACAGGCATGTGTCAGTCATACATGCAAACATTTGTAGATTGGCCGTATACATCAGTCTGTGCATGTTATTTACATTAACACAACAGTTCCTGTCCAATCATTATGTGAGAACAGTACCCTTGCAAGGTGCTGTGTGCAACATTATCATCATGATAAAGGTTAATGGGATAACCATAGAAGGACCGGTAGTGTTATGTGTACAATGGGGTTGTTCGCATCATGTGTACTTGGAACATTTTGGAGTCATGTGCATACTAGGATCGTGCACCTGAGAGACAGGGGTGAGGACAACTGGAGTATGTTGTGATGCATATTAAAAGGGTTACATGTGTCCAGTGGACACGTGTGAAATGGACAGCTATGTATGGGGCAAATGTTGTTTTAGGAACCGATTGGCCTTTTGTTTCCGTAGGGTGAGAGTGGGATATGGGGGAAGGAGATTAGGCATGCTCGTGGAGGATAGGTAGGGTAGGATGACAGACAAGACAGCATACAGGGTCGGTATATGACACGTGGGGGGATACACCTCGGATGGGGAGGGGTGTTCAGCATTCACAAGCCCATGAGCCCCCAAATGGAAACAGTGGGACGGAGGTCCCCAGCCATGGACAGCCACCACTGCACCAAAACAGCTGCAAAGGTGGCAGTGCTGGGGGCTGTCTAGGAGGGGTAGCCTCACCCTGTAAATGTGACACTCTGCCCTTGAACTGGCATATCTGGCCTCAAAATCCCTTATTGAGACCCCTACGCACCACATCCGGGACTGTACGACAGCGGACATGTTCCTGTCTGGACCTGTTCCCAGGGGGGACAAGCCCCATCCTCAGTGGTGGTACCACCAGAAGGTGGTGCAGAGCCAACAGAGATGGAGGTCCAAGGCTGGACCCCAGATGTGCTGGTGCCTGGTGCCATGGCCAGCTGAAGTGGGACAGGAGGTCCTGCCAGCACCTCCAAACCCATACAGCCTATGGTGTTGCTGTTTAAACACAGACATGGCTTAGTAATAGTCAACAGCATTCAGGATTATTTACAACAGCATGCAAAGATATGACCATCAACCCAACACAACAGATGGTATACTTTTGCAGAGGGAGCACAACACATGCATATATACTGCATGACATCTGTACAAAGTGTAGAAGACTTGTGACTGCAGCTATGAACAGTGGCCCATTATTGGCATGTCACTGAGAACCCCAGACAGTGTCTGTCATACCACTGTTTTATGTGACATATGTCCAGTCAAGGATGTGATGGCAGTAACTCATCACTATCACCATGTACTGGCTGCAATCCTCTCACTATTCTCCTGCTGTTCACAGATATGTGTTCATTGAGTAACACAGGAAATAAATGGTTCCACACACTGACCAGTCCACAGATTGTCCTACAGATGGGGGTCCCTCACAAACAGAGCACTGTCTTGTAGGTTTTAAAACATGCAGAATAGCCATTACCACACACAACTTGTTAAACAGGCAGTAGTCTCAATGAAGCATAGCTACACTTACATGCTGTAGACATGTCTGGCACATCACCCTCCTGTCTTTAGGCTCTACCCCACTGTGTATGTTGTTTGAGGAACATACAGATATAATCTGTGATGCCATTTACCAAACACCAGATCCAGGTACCACTCACAGTGACTGTCATGGCAAACACCAACTTGATGTGCCTAGATATTGTATTGTGTTTTTCATGCGACTGACTATGGGAACATCATCACAGCTGTTTCACATGCAGTCAGCTAGAGGAGGACTGCAAAATCACCTGATTATGACCATCACTTACAAAACATAAGCTGCTGCTGAGCAGGTGTACAACTCCACATCCACTAGAGAGTGTGTGGGAGGGATAGACAGAGGCAAAGTACATCAGAGAAGGGCTTGGAGACTAAAACCTAAGCATTGTCTGTCATACACCTACCAGTACAGGGATTCCAATCCCTGACTGACTACCCATTACTATTACAAGTGCATGCAGTTACTCCATGTGCCACAAAGCTGACATGCTGGTGTGCTGTAAGAACATATATGTGTGTTGGTGAGCGACATCTGCAACAAAGATATAGTAGACATACATTAGGTGAAGCACACATGGCTGTCCACATGAACGGGTGTCATTGTCAACACAACCACACTGTCTAATGGACTCACATTGACACTCTTTGCCAGGACCACAAATACACTACCAAACCAATTAGTTTGCCACACTGGAGTAATGCACAGGTACTATATGTATCACAGGGGATATCCGGAGGTTGTATGGGCTAGGGCATGTGAACATGTTTGACATCTGTTGGTATGCCAATGGGAGTTACACTGGGAGTGACTGTGGTTGGGAGCATCATACCCCACATGCAGACACAAGGTGCCAGTACTGACATGCATGTGTGCATTGCTTCATGGGTGTGTAGTGGTTGGCTGAGCAAGATGGCTGTACAAGGCTGGGTGAGGGGTAATCCTTAGCATCACGCCACCCAACAATGGTGTGCAGTGTGGTACAGGGGTGTAGTGTCTGCAATATCCCACACAGATGGGTATTGTATGAACTGTCATGACATCATGGTTACCATTGTGTATGGACATAGCTTTGCAATGCATGCCATGTCTGTGTTTGATAGTCCTTGACATGGACATTGCCTGGGATGTGCATGTCCCACAATAATGTACAGTGACATGTACAGGTGTACCTGGTTTGGCTGGCACATGTTGTGTACACAGATTGTTATCCTCTGATATGCCAATACTGGCCTGGTGTGGCAGAACCTGCTTATAGTCAGCAGGTTGACCCTGCACATGCATTGATAGCATGATACAGGTATTCCCTGGTGTCAGTGGCATCGGTCCATACAGGGCACATGAGTAAGGCATTGTATGGCCTCTGTGGATCACATTTGATGGCACCACATATGTTGCAGGTATCCAGTGGGGAACATAGTGAAGGCACATTTTCCACAATTATGTGCCTATTGTACTGCTGTACAGAGTGCCATGCCCTCTGCAGCCCACTGCAATCACACCATGCCTGTCTGTCATCAATGTGCAGTGTACTAGCGGCATAGCAGGATATTCTAGGTAAGTGTGTCTGTGTATGACACATGGGTTCAGGACATATTCCGGGTAATAGTAGGGTTGCATATTTTGTTCACCAGCCCTTTTGCCAGATGTAGGGGTATGACTTGCCAACACAGTCCCTTGGCTGAATGACATCTGTACTCCTCGTGAGGTGGACATTGTGACATATAAGACAGACACCATATAGGAAAACTACAAAATCCACTCCTCAACATGTCCAGTGGTTAGACACTCACAGCCACCTCTGCACAGGTTCTGACAATCACACACCTACCATGTCCTGGAATAGAACTCATACCTAACTAGTGTATCACACTACAGCATTATGCAGTTACAGCATGTGCTATGGAGATTACTGGGTACAGCAGTCCCAGAGGTTTATGTCTAGGTGGGTGACATCAGCAGGCTTGCCAAAGGTGGTCGTGTGAATTGTAAAGAGTGTGCATACTCTAAAAAGCATTGTTTTGGTCTCAGGCAGAGAAAGACATGCACACAGTTGGTCTCTCTTGGAATAGAACCCCTACCTAACTAGTTTATCATATTACAGCCATACACAGTTACAGCATGCGCTACGGAGAATACTGGGTTACAGCAGTCCTAGAGGTGTATTCCTAGGTGAGTGACTTCAGCAGGATTGCCAAAGGTGGCCATGTGAATTGTAAAGAGTGTGCATACTCTAACAAGCATTGTTCCTATCTCAGGCAGACAGACACACACACACACACTTGGTCTTTCTTGGAATAGAACCCCTACCTCACCAGTTTATCATACTACAACAATACACAGTTACAGCACGCACTACACAGAATACTGGATTATAGCAGTCCTAGAGGTGTATTCCTAGGTGGGTAACATCAGCAGGATTGCCAAAGGTGGTCATGTGAATTGTAAAGAGTGTGCATACTCTAAAAAGCATTATTCCTGTCTCAGGCAGAGACACACACTGTTGGTCTTTCTTGGAATAGAACCTTAACCTCACTAGTTTATCACACTACAGTAATACACAGTTACAGCATGTGCTGCGGAAAATACTGGGTTATAGCAGTCCTAGAGGTGTATTCCTAGGTGGGTGACATCAGCAGGATTACCAAAGGTGGTCATGTGAATTGTAAAGAGTGTGCATACTCTAAAAAGCATTGTTTCTGTTTCAGACAGACAGAGACACACACAGTTGGTCTCTCTTGAAATAGAACCCCTACCTAACTAGTTTATCATACTACAGCAATGCGCAGTTACAGCACATGCTATGGAGAATACTGGGTTACAACAGTCCTAGAGGTGTATTTCTAGGTGGGTGACATCAGCTGGATAGCCAAAGGTGGTCATGTGAATTGTAAAGAGTGTGCATACTTTTTCAGAGGCAGGCAGGCAGGCAAGCAGACACACAGTTGACCTATCTGGGATTAGAACACCTACCAAACTAGATTAACACACTACAGCATTACACAGTTACAGTACACGTCATGGAGCTTAGTGGGTTACATCAGTCCCAGAGGTGTATTCGTAGGTGGGTGACATCAGCAGGATTGCCAAAGTAGGGCATTCCAAGTGTACTGCAGGTTGTACATGTCTGTTACCTGTGTGTACCCACTGCTAACTGTCACAAAAACACATTTACACCTGCTTAAAAGTGCCTTATGCAGTCCTAATTGACAGTATCAACAAGGCTTGCAGGTCTTGAATCCTGGACAATGCACACTGAGGTCATTGGACATACCACTAAGCCATCTGGGTTGTACACATGTAGCATGGAGTCTATAATGCACATCCTACTACAGGTATTCCACAGTACTGAAAACAAATGGGACAGTCACTTTGTGTACATATGTACAGTACCTTTGAATGTACTGTACTCTGTGAAACAACAAAGACAAGTCTACATCTGTACAACTGTCATAACGACATATATATATATATATATATATATATATATATATATATATATATATATATATATATATATATATATATATATATATATACACCTACCGGATGTGCACACACACACACACACACACACACACACATATATATATATATATATATATATATATATATATGCATATACACAAACACAGCCATAGCCATATAGAATATATATATATATATATATATATATATATATATATATATATATATATATATATACACACATATATATATATATATATACACACACATACACACACACACATGTCTGAACACCCTTTGTGACACAGAAGGGTTCCAAAGGAACTGACGTGTACACAAAACAGAGGCACCTCTTGTGTTATAACATTTAAATCATAAGCAGTTCACCAGAGAAGGGATGGTTGCTATGTATGTGGAGCTTGGGGTGGGGAATGATGGCTAATGTAATCTACCCCGGGGACTGTGGACTTAGGGTGGGGGAATGCTACCACTTCTGTGTCACTGCTTGACAGTGGCACAGGAATATAACATACCCAACTGTAGTCGCACTTGACTGTGTTTTCTTTACCATTCCTAACTATGTAATACTTTGTAGACACCGGTCACCACAGATGGCTACCATGGTGTGCTAAAAGACATTACACGTTTATGCCTGGCTACAAGGTTGTCACACACACAAAGATGCACACACTTGCCAGTATTGTGCATACAAGTCTTGCCTATGTAAAGGTAATTAGTACAATGTTATGCAGTTGCGGTATGTGCCACAGAACACATACAGTTACACTTACTGATTCCACGTCTGAGCTTGGTGACATCACAGGGCCGATTACTTGCAGTGGGGAGAGGGCAAGAGAGAGGTTTAGTGGTTGACAAGGATAAAGGCCAGTGCAAAAGGAGGTATCTTTTTGGAATGCAGCAAAACCCGGTGCAATGACAGGCTGCAGACACAAATACACACACACACACACACACACACACTCAGCCTTTGCTGACACACACAAACACATGCACACAGTTGCCAGTGGTGGGATCAGAACACCTGCCTATCTAAAGATCACTATTACAATACTACACCGTTGCGAGATGCACCACAGAGATTACACATCCTAAAGCAGTCAGACTGTCCTTCTACAATTGAGGACAACAACAGGGAGACTGACAGTCACAAAGTACATAGCTGTAGACCTGTGTGTTTAAAGTAGGTGTCCATAACAACCTGTATGCACAAACAAAACACACCATCCACAGGTAGGCCTGAGAGGTATAGTTGTAGTACAACAGGAACCTGAACTGAAGTATGGCCATCTGCGGAATGGACAACTACTATCACTATACAGGATTACAGTGGGCATGCTCATACACTTAGTAGCACAGGGCCATTTGGGATGCACTATGACTACAACTACACAAGGTTATACTGGGCATGCTCATACACCTAGTAACAAAGTGCTTGTTGGATGCACTGACTCAAATTACACAAGGTGGCAGTGAGTACACTCATACACTTAGTAGCACAGGGCTGTTTGGGATGGACTCCAGTTCTAACCACTGAAGGCCACAGTGTGCATGCTCAAACACTTACATGTACAGAACACATTGTAATGGACTCCTATTGTAAACACACAGGTTTACAGTTAGGTACATCTTACCTGTCAGTATATATGCACATCATACTGGTTTACTACCTGATACCTGTATGTGGCCTGTAAATGATATATATGTGTCTGTGCTGTATGATACACATGCATACATGTACATGAAGTACTGACATATATACGTTATGTATACACGTTCATGCATGTGTGGACGTGACAGACAATAGGTTACCTGGGTCGCACAGGTGGATGCTACCTACAGCATATGTCACACACCTTGCTGCCCTGAAAGGCATACATTGATAGCAGGTTGTGGACAGTGGCATTATACATGGAACAGTGGCATGTGCAAGCATAATGCGTGAGCCACCTTGTGTAATGGTACTGAGGTGCAGGTGTCAAGATGACCTCTCCCGACTGTGTTAGTAGTTGTCATTATTAGCAGGACTGCTACCCTACGTATATCTCACATTGGTCATATACACAAGTTCTGCCGCTGTCCGTCACCTTACATGGGGCATTTGCTACCAAGCACATTAATGTCACGCGCAGTGATATCATGGTATGGGTGGCAACTGCTAGATCAAAACAATGAGCCAATGTCCTGCTGTTATTATGAAATTGTCCAGTGTCTGTCATTCCGGGCTGTCATGACCAAATGACGAGACTTCAACACAGAGAACATGCATCCATGTTACACGTGTCTGTGGATAAAACCTAGGTCGCATTTACCCATATAGCCGCATTCCAAGGCAAATGTCCTACACACAGAAGTACCACCCTGACACCTACATGACAATTGCATTGGATACTTATGCTAACCCATGCTAGACGTGTGGCTTTAGTAATCCATTTGCTCAATGTAGAACCTACAATGGGGAATACTGACATCTGTGCAGTGAGGAACACCTGGCCGAAGGCTCTGTAGTGCACAATTGCACTACCACCATATAACTCAGATCCAGACATGTGGGCCATAACAGTGGTATGGGCCATTCCAGGTGGTGGTCTACACATATTCATAAAGGCTACTCACATGTAAAGACCACTACTCCAACATAACACATCACAGATGAGTCAGGTACAGGTGACAGTGGCAAATGCTGCATTCTAGGTTGTATCCTCATATACATCCACCACCTTGTTCCCAGACTACCAACACACATTCATATGTGGTATGACATAGTATGGTAGACCACCAGATGACCCTCGACTGGTGGACTGTACCTAGGCCTACATCAACTGTGCAAAGTACCCATGTACAGACACAGCTGCATAATGTGTTATGCAATGTAATAATACTACTGTTTGTAACCAGCTCAGTTGTACACATACTAGAGTCCCTCAGATGTTGTCAGCATTAACACGGTCGACTGTTGCTGTGCACCAGTAAACAACACCCTCATGGTTGGATATGACCTAACCATACCTGCCCTGGATATGTACATCCCACACTCATACAACATAAATTATATTACCATAGCTTTCATTTACCTTTCTACATACAGGTGGCTACAGTCATTACACACATGCACATGGCAGATAGCATGCTAACAGTACATAAGGTTCGATATCTATGTTGACAGAGGTAATATCCCCTCTCTACTGGTCACCCATGACACCTATCATATCATACAACACCCCATGTGGCACGTATGGTTTTAGACATGTCCACCTATTGCAATGCCTACAAACATACCCAAATAACAGGACCATAGGACCTACACAAGCCTGTATTGACAGACTCAGGAAAATCCAGCTCTGTTCTGTATGTTCCTGAGTAGTCACAGGTGATATGTTCAAGACATGTACAGCCATGTGTGGCCACAGCTCCTACATATTCCCCATGTCAACAACTGCAAGCCATGCATGCTGTGTGCTGTCTGGACATTAGCCTTAGTACCACAATAGCCAGTACATGCTGGGGTGAGATTTTTACAAGCCACAGACCTCGCACATGCTTGAATGAGTGTACTGCCTAACTCTAACAGAGCACATTGCTGGCACTCTTCCATTGCATGAGGCGTGTGTGGCAAATATGATGTGCTCACTGTTGACCATTACAGTGCCCTGGCTTCACCATGGCACTGTCAAGTAACTGTTTGTAGGATCATGACATGGAATACTGCTGTGTGTGTCACGCTATGTGTTGTTGTAATATATGTACACTTGGCTACTCGGTGAAAGTGGTGGTGTCCTACCAGTACATGAATACAAGATCCATTATGGTGTAATGCTTGGCTATGTTTCACACATGGCGTGGGGAAGGTGTGGAATGCATCCTTTTGACCTGCTAGTCCACGTACTGATGTAGACTGCATATGTGTACATGTATTGCTGTTTGTGTAGATTCCATGTGTGTGCAGTGTCTGATGTCTGAAGGTGACTGTTGTCTTAGTACATCATGCTGTTGCAATACAGCCTCAACATTGCCAACTGTATATGGTGATATGCTCTAAGTACAGTAAGCCGTACATGAGGTATGGACAGATTTTTGGACTACTACTTAAGTGGTGGGACTTCTTTGCAGATGAATGATTACTGAGGACAGCTAACTGGTGTGTTACAACCAGTCCTACAATAACCTGTATACCTGCTAAGGTCAGGTTTTGTTAATTGAAGTGGAAGACAGACAATGTAGAATGCTGTAAGGGTGACACTGAAGGCAAACATCATGACACCTGTAACAGTAATCCCTCCCCTGTGCATATATTGTGCATATATCAGCACAGTTGTCAAAGGAAAGAGTCAGTAAGCATTGTACCAGATGCGATAGTGCTGTACTTCTGTAGTACCTATCATGAGATAGGCTGGTGTTTGAGTCACAGTACTGGCACATGTGGGTGTGTGTTCATATATGTCACGTATGGTTGGGAATACATCCTACATGTTATCACTCTCCTGAACACTGTTGTTGACACCAGTACAGAGTGAAGTGTAGAAAGAAAGGCATAGGCAGGTGGAAAAACTTCACACATGTAAAGTGTCTGTATGTGTGTGACATAGGTGTATATCTTTGTGAATGCCAGTGTGTGTGTGTGTGTGTGTGTGTGTGTGTGTGTGTGTGTGTGTGTGTGTGTGTGTGTGTGTGTGTGTGTGTGTGTGTGTGTGTGTGTGTGTGTGTGTGTGTGTGTGTGTGTGTGTGTGTGTGTGTGTGTGTATGGCTGTCCGGTTCCTGGAGTGAGGTTGTATTTTACCATAGTGAAATGTTAATGCCCACTCCCCCCATCCACTCAAAGCAATCTAGCATCCCTGTTGATATCATCAATCGTAGATGGGCATACTAACCGCCTGTTAACATGTACTCCCTGGGGTGTGACCTGTTGTTACATAGTCTACTGATGAACCCCCCTCCCCACATACACTCACTGCACTGTAGTATCCCTGTCAATGTCCTCGATCTTAGGCCATTCCAACTACCTGTACATGTGTAATCTCTGTGGCGCGGCTTGTAATTGCGTAGTACTGTAATGATGATATGCACATAGGCAGCGGTTCTCATCCAAACACTGGCAACTGTGTGTGTGTGTGTGTGTGTGTGTGTGTGTGTGTGTGTGTGTGTGTGTGTGTATGTGTGTGTGTGTGTGTCAGAGTGCGTGTTACTGTGTCTGTGAATCGCTGAGTGTGTGCGTGTGTCTGTGTTTGCATGCTGTCATGGCAGTGGGTATTACTGCTTCCCAATGAGAAGCCACTGTTTTCAGTGGCCTTTACCCTTGTCTTCCTGCATACCACTCTATTACCCACTCTGCGCTCCAGGTAACTATACCTGTAATGTCACCCACTATGGATGTGATGGCTCTGAACACAGTAGCTTACTACACAGCTATCATGGTCTTGGATCATTAGAACAGTAAACATAATTGAAACATGGGAGAATATAACTGTGATGTGGAAGCTACAATGTGCATACAGGTATTGTCATACTGACCTGTGGGTAGTCAACATGTACATATGGGACTCCTGCAAACACCAACTTCCCCTAGCATATGCCACTACACCTGAAAGAGGAAGGCAGAATGTCAGGATCAACATGCTATTAGTGTGGTTACACATGATACATACTGTCAAACGTACAAAATGCATTCTACAACTGCAATACATGGTATGGCTGCTGCCTGTCAACACTATTCAACAATATTAATCTACAATTGTCTACCTAGTATGTTCACCCTGTGCATCAGACCATATGAACATGTCCCTGCACCGATGGTGTGGATGACAGGGATGCGGCACAGACATCATCATATGCACAGGATGATAATGTTTGCCAGAGGCCTAGGCTGTGCCATTGGATGACATCATGTGTGTGTGTTAGGGCCTGTGATATCATTGGGCGTATGTGGATGTTATGCGTGTGTGTATTGAGGTGCCATACATTTGTTTCCAGTGTGTGTGTATGCATGCACTCAGACCTGGCATGTGGCTGGGCTGCACAGGAGTAATATTGACAGCTTCAAACTGTACATGGCAGGTTTCATAGTTCACGGTGTCCGGCCATGGCCAACTGACCTGCTCCTGCCAGGGGTTGCACGGGCACTACCAGGCAGAGGTCCAGATTGGGTACCATCTGATGACACATGTCCACTGAATTCATGTCCCTGTTGGGACTTTCCAGGACCACATGCACGTGGTCTGCTGTGTCCTGGTGTGGACTGCACAGCAGCAGCTGCACTGCTGCTGCTACCACCACTATGTGAGCGGGCATTTGCAGTAGCATGTTCACATAGACCTTCAACAGGTGATGTAGCTGACCTACGTCCATGTGCCTGACATCTCACTCTCACCAGATATTCCAGCACAGACATTCCACGCTTGAGGATTGACATGCCATGGTCAAGGACTCCCACCATGTCACCCAATCATCTATCCAAAACATCTGCAAGATGATGGTGAGCATTTGCAAGTGCCTGGATGTGCAGGCACACCTTCCATGGTCACCACACTTCCCTGTTTCATGCTACCACCCATCAACTGTCCTTCCTCTATGGCAGGTGGTGATGGGGTATGTGCAGGCAGGGGAACTGTGTGCGAGGATGAGGGGGAGACAGGTGGAATGGCAACCAATGGCACATATTCAGCCCCTGACAACCATGCCTTTGCCTCAATCATACTATCATCATCACTGCTAGATTCTGTGGGGACACTAACATCAGGTGGACCGCAGGAGGGCAACGCATCTACATCAACACCTGTGAGGGGAAGACAAGAACTGTACATTACAAGTTATACCAGACACACACACACACACACACACACACACACACACACACACACACACACACACACACACAGACACACACACAGACAGACAGACACACACTGACACACACTGACACACATGCTACATGCAGGTGATATGGCAGATAGCATTCAGCTTAGACAAGTATAGTTTCAGCTTAGACAATTATAGTGGTAGTTATCATACATCCCTGAGTTGCACACAACAGCATGCATGTGTTATAGCAGACAGCATGCACCTTACATAATTATAGTGGTGGTTAGCATACATACCTGTATTGTGCCTTTTGTGTTAGTAGCCTATGCCCCATACCAGCAACACAATGCATGTACTTTGCACCATTGCACTGCACTACCATGGTGTGTGCAATATACACCACATGTTGACAGACCATTGCTGACCTTTGTACATCTGCCACTGATGCTCTGTGTTGGCCACCGCCCCTATGTGTGAGGACATGAGCTGTAGGGTATGTCAACTGCATACTATGTGTGCCTGAGCCCTAGCTTGCATATCTCCCCAAAAGCAGTGCATGTCTGTTTGACATTATTCCGCCTACCCCTGAGCTGAGTGTAGACATTGTGCATGTAGCTGTACACACATGTTTGACATGGCTGTCCCTACTTTACAATGGTGCCACAAACCAGCACAGGTTTACAGTACACCGGCCTGCTGTGTGGCGTATGACCTTGCCAATCACATGTAGTATGACATGTCTTCTGCTGACACGTTGAATGACATGCATACATGTGTAACACAATGGAGTCCTTTCCAATCTACAGTACAGTAATGGTGTCCCAGTGCAGGGACATGTTATACTAACATGGGCCTTCAGCTGATGCAATGTTGTCTGTCCATCCTACAAATATGCAGGGACATACTGCACATTGAGCTGATGTGCATAGCCATTGCAGGGCATCATGTGGCTTCACAATTGCTATACAGTGTGAGCTACTGACACAGTTCATAGCCATGACTATGTTCGCATACAATACATATCTAATGTGGAATATGACCCACATCACCAAGGTGTTTACACAATAAACCCTAATGTGGAATGTGTGACACAGGTCACAGAATGGTAAACAGCTGACACCCCTGCACATCTGCAACCATATTGCTGATACCTGGCAACTATGCCCACACATGGCTAACTTACAAGTAGTCTATGCCCCACATGCCATCTGTGTACCTCACACACATGAGGAGCAGGCATGACAGTGATGTCTGACACCAGCAAGGTGAATGTACTGTATCTGTGGCTTGATGTGGATGTATGTGTATGTTGTGCAACACATGTATGTATTTGGATACTGTATAGGTGAATGCTTCCATACTGTGACACACTCCAGATGTTCCAGACATGTTATGTGGTGGTTACGTTATGCCTACCCAAGCTGTGCACAGGCCTGTATAATGTTTAGTGTTTCTCATCTGCAATATCACCATTACACAAAGGCCATAGTTATATTGTGTTGAGACAATGTACAACAGGGTGTACACACATGTACATAACTTCTACTGTGTGTGTTGCTTCATGTCTCTGGCCATCCTCCATGGCCATGTGTACACATGTTCAGTCCAATGATTGTGATGGCCATCTTATTTCACATGTCAGTGTTATCCCATATGACATACACCCATAGATGTCATATGCCCCACTGAGGACAGGGTTATGCAGACAAAGGGTGGTATGTATGGGATGTGAGACATATTTTGCAGGATGGTTGAGCAGTGTTGCAGTCATCCCACTACATGTCATGGGCATGTCTGATAGCACATGACATTGTGTGACATTCATAGCAAGGGTATACTCCACAAGGGTGTATCCTGTGGGCTGGGCATACTCCAGCTCCAACACATTTAGTGTGTGTTTGTGCGCACATATGCTCTCTGTACAGTACTGTTCGTGTGCTTAACATTTGTAATGCTGATATGTAGTACCTGTCCCTACAGTGGAACACACCTCCACCATTGTATTCACTGTTGTCCACACATCTGGCAATGACAGTTTGGAAGGTTTAGTGTAGGTGTTTCATATAGTCTTCAATTGTTTCACATAGGTAAACAGTGTGATGCATTGCAGGTCTGACTAGTGTCCATTAACAGGACCACCATACAGTATGTGTACGTGTGTTATGGCAGATAGCATGCTATTAATATGTTCTGTGCATTATCAAGCCTGGTAAATAATAACAATCTCACCTGACACAGGCTGCTGTCGCTGCAAAATGCCAGAGGTACCTAAACAGGACTGTCACAGCAGTAAGATCATTATCTGTGTGACAGCTACAGGGTGCAATGTCCATGTTAGCATGTAAGCCAGTACAATACACTATACTATGCAGTATACACATCTGTGCATACATAGAGTAGCAGACTATATAGTATGTGGCATGTGTGCATACATGCCTTGCATATGAAGCTACATTACATATTGTACAGTAACACATGTAACTATGGGATATATAGTTGTGTTTTATGTCTAGTAGTGACTTACCAGGCAACTCCAGGCTCGGTGGTTGAGAGACACCCACCTCCACAATACCAGCTAAAGCTTGCGAATAGAGGTCTGCAGGTGTCCCCAGGTTGGCCAGTAGCTCCACAGTACATGTGAGTGGTGGCTGGGTGTGTGGCCCCTCACCTGTTGCATCTTGTTCCCTGGCGATTGCATTAGCACACTGTTTTACCCATCTTATCAGGTCAGTGCAGTGTCAGCATACCTGCTGATAAGTGCGATTGTGACTGCCAACATCATTTACCCTCCTGCAGAGTTCCTCCCACAGGGCATCCTGCTGCCGAAAAGCGTTGTGTAGTTGTCGAGGAGGTATGGGATGAGGGCCTCATCCTCCAAGCGGCTGTACAGTGGCAGTCTGCTACATGCCATACCTGGAAGACATAACAATGGAGACAGGCCACAGTAACTCACAGAGAAGTACAGCAGCACAGCTGAACATACATGTGTATCACATTTATTAAGATTACAAATACGTCTTTGTAAATCTACATGACACTAACACCACTGACATGTATAGGTCACACACATTTGACATCTACTGGTGATGTGATGTTATCACCATATATGTGTGAGTCATGTAATGACATTGTTCATACACCACGTTGATGTTGTCTTGACGTGGGCATGTCTGTTTGCCTGTAGTGGTGTCTTTACCTATCAGCACATGCCTGGATGTGTTCACATTAATGCAATTGACCTTAATGCTGTGTATATGCCACATATATAGACATACATAGCCATTAGGGACAAGACCTGTGATCCTGCAGACTTGCAAGCATGTATGTGTTTTGCCATATACATCTACATGGCACTGTACAGCTGTGTACCATCCTGCCATGTATTGCCTGTGTTGCACATGTGTAATACATGGGACAATAGCTAACCTGTTGGTATTTGCAGGGTTGGATATCAACTATAGCATGTATGGTCATAGTGATCTAGTAGGCTATATGCCCTGGGCCATTTATGAGCCTAGGCAGACAGGTTACCTAGCTGTAGGCAACAGACAGGTAAGTTTCAGTGGCCAGTTCAAGCAGTGCCACAGAACTGATACACATGGTTACTGATATATTTGGCATGCGATCATCACACCATGTCCCAGAGAGGGGTGATGTACAGCTTCGCTGGACAGGGATGCATAGTATGGCAAGCGTATGTTAAGTGTATGGGACAGGGATCTGTCAGGCATGTTGTGATCCGTGTACTAGAAAGGTGGATGTCCATGACGTATGTGTTTATTTGGGATCGGGATGTAAGTGTAGCATGTCCAACACCTGTGGGTTGGACATGGCTTTATTCAGGGTAAGCTGCATGCTACATAGTGCAGCTAGGGATTGTGAAGGGCAGTGTAGGCCATCTACACATGGGCAACAACCCTTAAAGGAAATATGTGATCTATTATGGGTCACACGGGTGTTGAGTATGGCTGAGCAGTTATCTCTATATTCCTGGATGGCACCCTGTCATGATTAGGGGTACCACATACAACTACCTGTCTTTTGTGGTGATATAACTATCAAAGGAAAGTACTGTCCAGCTGCATCCCATACACACAGTTGCCATTATGTTGACTGCTGCCTAGGTGGTAGTTAATGGGTACAGGGTTTGTAACATAAGGAATGACAATGCAATACTTAGCTGTCAGATTGTGGCCATACATCACACACCACACATCTAACACACTAAGGCCCTTTTGTATGTTGAACGCAGCACACAGTGAGTCAACTATTTCTCCTAGTTCAGTCATTTGCAAACATCAATAGATTGATGCCTTCTGTGTTAGTCTATGTGGAATAGATAACAAAGAAGAGGAGTACCAGGAATGACCCCTGTATTACTGTGGCTGCGTGTATTCATCATACACCTTCTTTAGTGTGGGTTCTGCCAGCAGTCTAGTTGCCAACCACTCATGTGACATAGGAATATACACCTAGTTCACTGAGTGTAGCTGGAACACAGTATGGGTGATGGTGTCCTACGACCTGGCAAGGTCATGACATGCAGTGTGAATCAACCCTACTGTCATCTACATCTGTACTGAGTACATCAATTACTTTGACCACGGTTCATGGCTGTACAGACCAGACTCAGCAGGGTAGTTGTGCACTATGTCCTATTATCAATGGTGTCTCCCCTTTGTGGGGTGTGATAACTGTTGCTGTGCACCATTCGGTGTGTACACAGCCTGACATGGAGCTATGATTGAACATGATGTGTATGTGGATAACTGAATGATCCTACATTTGTGTAGGATACACTCTGGGGTGTTGACAGGTCCCATGAAAGCTGTATGTATGGCTTGAGAGTGCAGCTTATACCTGCGTAGTCGTTAGTACAGGGGCCTGTAGTGTACATGGATATATTACTAAGTGTACCTGTTGGGGGTGGGGGGAGGTGGGAATGGGTTTAGGTTCTCCAAGACCCTATCTGGATGAATGGGTGCTATTTCTGTAGGTGCAGTACTTCCCGTGCCATAGTGCTGTGCAGCATGGCAGGACTTGTCATTGACATTACGATTAATGACACAGCTATAGAATGCTCTGTGCTTGGCCTCATAATATGTGGCTGATTAGTTTCACAGTAGTTTTGCATGGTTTTATATGGTGTATATGCATCTTGCTGAAGCTGACCAGGGATCACCTACACTCATGTGTGTTCACTCTTGCAACAGTTACTACCTACTGTGGTACAGTTTAAAGCATGGTACCACCAGTTTGCCTACTTGTATGTGTTGGGTTGAATCCTGGTTCTGTTTCAATGGCACAATCACTGCACATACATGACTGCTTAAGGTACATTTGTGTAAGATTCAGCATTTGCATATGCATTGTCCATCTGCATGGGTGCCATGGCACTCACCACTCTGCTCTTAGGAAACACAACATTGGCATTGGAGACTAACTATGTGTAGCATACTGTTAGCCCTGTTTGTGTGACTACTGTGATCCAGGTCAGTGGTGTAGATGGAATCCAACATGCATTGAGCACAGGTGTTGGTACATGAGGGGTCTTGCCAGTTCATAATGGAATAGTTAAGAGTAGCCATTATTATGGTTCTGTCTCAGACCTAATCTTCCCCATTACAGCACATTATGACAGTTGGGAAGTCCACGGCCTGGTGGGTGATCTGTCTCAAGGTGCATTTTGAATTCCACTTTAGCACAAAGGTAGTTGCTCAGCATAATGCATCTGATGTTATGCAAGTGCAATTAGCGTGGGGGTGTACATATCCTTCAGGAATATGGACACACCTGCGGCCCGTGTGTTCCAATAAAGGATAATGGGCAAGAGGTGAGGTATGTGTTATAACATGGTCATGCAGCTGTGCTCTCCGGAACATTGAAACATGTCTCAGCCACTGCACAGATATGTTCTCCATGTTTGGGATTGACATATGTGTGTCCGTATAGTGTTTCTGACATGTATCATTGTGTAGTGAGACCTGCAGTTTATTTCTTGGCTGTCCCTGTAACAGCAGTGGATCCTCACTTGATGAAGGCACTATAGGGGAAGCATGAGCCCTAGGCAGTATCCAGATTCCCAGGGGTGGCAGGTGCAGGCCCTGTCTGGCAAAGCATCATGGTCTGTCTACCATGTTATCCCAGGATGACAGATACTGGATACCCTGTGACATGCACCACTACACTAGACAATTGTGGAATACAATTCTTTTGTCCCTGTACTGCAGTATCATTCTGGCCAATGGCAGAATGCTACCCAGGCCTTGGGATATACCTGCATGGGCTACAAGATCTGACAGTTCCTACATGTGTTACCATGCAGTCCAGGCTACTGCATCACAGGTCCTGCACAACAACATGGAATATGCCAGAGCCATGTGTATAGTTTAAAAGGTGGTCTGAGTGTATGAGTATGTGGCTAATCATGGCAGACAAGCAGCTGACAGTATATATGCCCTCGTATAGGTTGGTGTGTACCATAGTGCTAGAGTTTGCATTCACAAATGAGTACTGTTGGGCATGTTTCCAGTCATGTGTTCAGAGATGTGGCACAATTATGAAAACTAAGTCATACGGTTTGTGTATTTCGGTGTCTGTCTCATCCTGCTTGGGGGGGGGGGGGTCACTTGTTTGGCCAGGTACTTAGATGCATCTGTGAATGTGTGTGATTTCTGGTAGTGTGTGTGGGTGTCCTTACTGTATTCTGGTAAAGGTATGTGTTGGTTGCATTGATGAGCTGCATGTGTTAACCTACACCTCATGACTGTCCAGTCCAGTCATGGCTGTAGACTGGGCTGCCTTCCAGCTTACCCCTGTAGCTGCATCCCAAACAATGTGTGGAGCGTAGTGTTAGGTGGGTCTGGCAGTGTACATGGTATAGAGATTACATTCCCCAGGATGGCCACATACACAAAGCTGACATTAGGAAACACCAGTAGCTGACTAGTGGACATGCCTATATGAGCAGTCAGTACTACAAGTACCAAGTACCATATTTAGTTTATGTATTGCCTATGAAGATGTTTTAGACAGTGATACTCACATGTACATATTTGTGTTATGGTCGTGACAACACTGGCTATTACGGAAAGATTGTAGCTATCTTTAGCAACAATCCTCCTCTGAGGAGCACATCACATCCTGATAGTTGATTACAGATGATGCAAGTGTCTAAAGGTTTGTTTCCTTCTCTGGGTATATACTCACATATCCACCTGGACCATGAGCTCTGTTGGGCACACACACCCACTCTCCAAACAGAGTCATGTATCAATAGGCTCTGATGCCACTATCAACATGATCAGGATATAATCAGATAGTGTGAGCCATCACCTATGATGCGGCTATTACACATGGGCAGCTGTCTCCTATATCTTACACTCCTACTGCAGATGTTACACTGGAGTTAAAGATGATATGCAACCTGTTTCATTACCAGTGCTGTGCACTACCTTACATACAGTATGTGCAGGTGGCTGTTAGGTTGGCAATGAGAGGTTGGGCTACACAAACCTGGTAGTTCAACCAGTGTGTCTGTACTGTTAATATCCACTCTATGTAGGTGTGCACATAGCCATTTGGCCCAGCCCTGTAACAAGGGTCACTACACATTTGCATAACATGTATACATGCATAGCTGTTATTGCTTGCAAGCGATAGTAGAGAGGTGGATATTACATGCGTTATGTGCATGGATAGGTACATGGCTCTTCCAATTATCTTTGCTATCATGCTGCTAACCTGTCAGATGAATACAAATGCTATGTATCCTGTCATTGAGTATTGTAATTGCCAATAGACATAACTACTGTTTGCATAACATAACAGAGCTGCTATGTAGAATAGAATACAGATCTGCCTAGAATACTGTACATTACACAGTTATTGGCACAACATCCCACAATGCACACCATATTTGCACAGTAAGCCCACCTTTAACATGTTCATCTTACTTATACACCCATACATATGTCGACTGTTACAATATATCGACATATACTATCCCCTGTTACAGCGCATACATGTTGGACCAATCCTGACACTGTCAGTGGCTGGAAGCGAATTGGTGGGTTCCAAGCCCATATCATCCCTTGTGCTGTATGTGGAGTGTGCCAGGTGACCTACAGCAGTACACACATAGAATACTACAAGCATTACTACTGCTCAACAATACATCGCTACGATATAGCTATTTCCACAATGTGCATTGATTACATGTAATTCTTACAGTACAGATACTACATACAAAGACATACTACATGTTATACATACCGTCTTAGTAAGCAGAGGTGTTAGTAACTGGTGTAATACTCATTTTCGGTTCATCTTTCAGTGTTTTGTACTGTCCTACAGGTAGATACAGATGGTCTGAATGTGTGACAAGGCAACCTTTTATAGTTACAGATCAGTAATATTTGCCATCCCCAGGACCAATTGGTGTTCCTAAGTAGCTAATTACATGCACATCAGCTGCGCTGCTACTGTCTTAGCAAGTACCATGGCTTCAGTGGAGTATAATCGAGTACTCCACTTGAGCGTTGTCACTTTGCCTTACTCGTGAGGAAGACAGCGTGGAAGTTTTGTTTAGAATCTATTGCAACAGCTGTATGGGGACGAACAGTAATATATTGTGTGTAATGCCTAGAGGAGTTAGTCTAAATGTGAGTACTGCTGTCATATTTCTGAACATTGCTACTTGTGCAGGGTTTGTCTGTACCTAATACTTCTGCATATGTTTCAGTCTGGCCAGTTTGTTTGACCAGCTCAAGGCTGCACAGCTATGCATATAATGTTAGGGGGTTTACAGTGTGCCTACCAGACATATTTAGTTTGGTGTTACTGTGTATCATACTGTGCTAATAATCAGTACTAAGTAAAACTTCCTGGTGTACGAACCTTTCAACCCTCTGAAACGGGATTAGTTCATGCAAACCCTGTTACATCAGCATCTGTTCAATTGTATAACAGCAACTATTTCACATAGGACAATGATAGTGTGTCTGTGTCCAGGTATGTTAAGGTCTCAGCAGATGTTGTACAGTAGTTGCATAATTGGTTATGGTACGACAGTATGTATTGATGTAATTAATTTGGTTGCGGGGTAGATGTTGGTGGGTGTACATAGCACATGCAGGTGTGTAGGAACCCCTTTCATACAACGTCTATATTTGTGTGTTTGTTCTTTTCCTATGCGAACACCTATCCCTTAGTGGACTAATACCATGGTAATTGCAGGCTGATTCATTAAGGCACTATTAAATGCTTCCTGTATAGCATGCAGGTACTGTTAGTCCTTGAATTCTTTTGGCAATACATCAGAATGTAATAAAGATTTGCAAAATGAAAGCTGTCTGTGTAATTCTGTCATGGATATTTGCAGTCATTGCAGTTGTGTTGGTGACTGTGTCTATAGAACATATTTGTAATAGTGTACTGACATATACTCTTCATATTTATGTTCATATTGTTTGGGGGGGGTGGAATGTATGATTGCTATGGTCCATGTTATACTCAGATATGACCACTTCGGATGCTGTCTACAGACATGTATGTATGTGTATATATATACAAATATATATATATGTGTGTGTGTGTGTGTGTGTGTGTGTGTGATGTGTGTGATGTGTGTGTGTGTGTGTGTGTGTGTGTGTGTGTGTGTGTGTGTGTGTGTGTGTGTGTGTGTGTGTATATATATATATATATATATATATATATATATATATATATATATATATGTGTGTGTGTGTGTGTGTGTACATATATATATATATATATATATATATATATATATATATATATATATATAGTGTATATATATATAGTGTATATGTATATAGATATATACATTATTGCATACGCTTATTGTACCTCCATAGATGTGTAGATGTTTTTAACCTATCTATATATCTACATATATATGTAGACCTGTATATATCGACATGTCTCTATGTATCTCTCTCTCTCTCTATGTGTATATATATATATATATATATATATATATATATATATATATATATATATATAAAAGCATACACTTTAAATGGGTACATGGCGGGTTGTCCTATTTCAACACATTCCTCCCTTTTGTGTTTTAACCTGTCTGCATACACAACTGGGATAGGTACATCCTAGGTAGCTTAATGTTAGGTTACTCTGAGGATGGAGTACATGGTTGCAGGTTCTACTCCTGGAAGGTCTTATTATTTTACCTCTCAGAGTAGGCACTGGTAGGGAAAGTGTGCACAACGCACATTTACGTGGTTGTGAGCATGTTTGCCCGTGGTCTGCGCGACGTTAAGCAAAGGTCAAATGTGTGAAGCACTTCTCCATTTAACATGTTTCAGCACTGCTTACCATTGCACAAACACATGGAAACCCGCTTAAAACTGCTTAAGAGTGCTTTAATCCACCTGCATCCAAAAGCCCTTATTCTGGCCCTCAAAATAACCTAACAGCCCTTGCAGATTTTGAACCCAGGAATATGAACACCACAGTCACTGACTATACCACTAAGGCATCTGAGATATGTACGTATGTTATGGTGTTTAGAATATACATTGCACTACAGACATTCCTCACTACTGAAAACAAATGTGACAGTCAGTTGGTGTACAAATGTCTGATACATGTTAATGTTCATATGTTTGTGAAAGTAGGTGTTGCAATGTGACATGACAGGGTGTATTATGGATGAGTAAGGTTTTTGCTTTGTGTCCTTTTTATATTGTCCCCATATTCCATGTATGCCCCTCCAGTTCACCTATTGGACATCCGACCTAGGCCCTCCTTGATACATGATTGCATTACCCATCATTCCTCCCCACCCCAATCTTCAAATACACAACAACCATCCCTTCTATGGTGAATTAGGTTAATATTAATTGTTATAATACCAGAGCTGCATGTGTTTTGTGTACACTCCAATTCCTTTGGAGTGCTTCTGTGTCACGAAGTGTGTTCATAGATGTTTATATATATATATATATATATATGGCTATTGATGTAACTGTATTTGATATATATATATATATATATATATGTGTGTGTGTGTGTGTGTGTGTGTGTGTGTGTGTGTGTGTGTGTGTGTGTGTGTGTGTGTGTGTGTGTGCAGACATCACTGACACACACACACATATATATATATATATATATATATATATATATATATATATATATAGATAGATATATATAGATATATATAGATATATTTTATATATATTTCGTATTAGTTTGTAACAGTAATAAATCTGTGGACTAGAATGTGTTGGTTCACAAACTACAGTACATTACATATGTACACAAAGTCACCGTCCCATTTGTGACCATTACAGTGAAATGCATATGGTATAAGGTGTAGTCTCAAGACCATGAAACATGTGTACATCTTGGATGGCTTAGTGGTACATCCCATGATTATAGTGTGCATGGTCTAGGGTTCGACACCTGCGATGCTTTATGAATGTTTTTTTACTACAGACTAAGGCTCATTTAAGCAGTTGTAAGCATATTTAAAAGTGTTTGTGTGACATTGTAGCAGAGGTTAAACACAGTCAAACAAACTTTGTAACATATAACCTGTGCGCGCAAACACGGCCACATCCGCTAACTACTCCAGAGATATACATGTCAGTGACATAACATCTCTCTATGTGCTGACATAACATTACATTCTCTGTTGACTGTACTCTCCTGCACACATGGGTTTATATGGGTGATTCAAATGTTTATTATACAGACGATTACTACCTATATATGCATGCTGTGGTTAAGGTATACTTTTACAAATGATAAACATCCCTGCCATTATCGGGATTGTAACCTCGAATGCACAGATACTATGCGGATGCTGTAACCATTACACTGTTGACATTAACGTTGCTTCCACCTATTTCCTATTTAGATGATTTCTATGTGTAAGCTTGGCTAAGCAAAGGGCGGGAGCCCCCAAACTCACTGAGCTTCACGTACTCTTGAAATAACAACATATAACAAATGTACTGTGAGACAATACATTACATTCCTAACTACATTAGGCATAGCCCCTTACTGACACATTTCAAGGGAAACCTTGTTGTGTGAATGGGTAACAGACTATACACCCCTGGGATCATGTGTCCCAGAACCATGCAGCCAGGGGGTGGAGGAGCCTGTTCAGTTTGATAGCTGCAAGGCCTGTTGGGGGATATGAATGGTGCTGAATTGCCACATTAACATACCCTCTTTAGATCACTAAGTGCCCCTATCACCCTCCACAACCCCAGTCTTCAACAGCTTCCAGCAACTCTGCCTGGAATTGCTTCATTGGCTACACTTGACAGAGGCTCAGTTACTTCATCAATAGTGCGGGAATGGCCAACACACTGTTGCTATGCTTATAATTGCCCTTGGGCAGATAGGTAGTAGGCTATCTGTGAACCTCTAATGTGCAGGCCATCACAACCATAATATGTGAATAAACAGACCTTCAGATCACAATATACAGTGAGAACTCACCATGTAGTCAGGAAACAGTTGAGTACAGCAATAACAAATGGAACACTGATACTTAGTCACTCCAAAAGCCTATCTTGGAAGCTAGAAGACATGTATACATTTAAGGCTTTCTATTGCTTACCAGTAGGTTACCTACAGGGGAGATGATAAACAAGCACAGATGGGGAACATGCATGCAATAATACCATACTGGCCTATGTGTCAGCCTTACACTTTGGAATACTGGCCAAGGCTATTGGCACCCCCATGGTGCCTTATTTAGGAGAGTCTCGAAGGTGAATACCAGCTCTGTAAACAGCACAATAGCAGATTCAATGAGGATTATGCTACTCAACACCATGGGTTGTGATCACCACATGCATGCACTCACAGCACTCCTCAGGATGGACATCATCTGTGCCTTAACTGAAATCTGCCTTAAGGCTCTTGAGAGCACACCAGCACTATCAGACTACAACCCATACCACACATTTCAGGCACAGAACATGGACCGACAGACATGGAGTGGCTGTATCCATATTCATCAGGGATACCTACACCTCCAGGTTAGTGGGGCAGCATGATACCTCTGTGATCATCCATGTGCAGCTAACATCAACCACAACTGCAATGTGGAATGCGGCCTGCTATGGATCACCTTTCATGACCCAGGACTTCCACTCCACCTATCTGGAGACAGTGGAGAATGCAACAGTCCTAATGCACACCCTGGTATTGGTCAATGTCAACTACCATACCATTAACTGGGAAATGTACTCCGGTACTCACTTCCAGGACCAGGGCTTCATGGAATGTATCACCTCATATGCCCCGTATCAGGTGTTAACCTCCCTAATGTGGGGTGGAAACTACTAGATGTGGTCATCACCAACATGGGCAGCAGGTGCACCACAGCAGAGGTTAACCAGTCACTGGTTAGATCTGACCATGAACTATTCACTGTTTCTACACCGTAGCATCTCCCCCACCCACGGATATCACAGTGTATACCTTTCCTACAGCTAAATTTACACTACTAGTGACAGGGGTGGGGGGTTTCACAGCCCCCATGCTAAGGGGAAACACTGCTCACGATACAGACAGATTTACAAATGCAGTCTATAAGCACCTACACGGATGTATGGATCGTGCCATCACTGGTAAACCAAGACTCACTTCTCCTAGACAAGGACACCGGTCTGGTGGACCTCTGCAACATCCGTGACAAATATTAGTATGATACGTAGGTCCCTCATGACATCATCCAAGGCTAACATCAGCAGGAGAATATGCAAGGATTCAAAAGATAACCACAAAGCCTTCTTTGGCTATGTCACGGATCTACGTGGTGACACATAGATTTGCACTGTGCCGGTGAAATATAGCACAAAATATGCTGACCCTACTGATATCGCCAACATCCTTGCAGATACATTCGGTGCATACTTCACCCCCTAAAGAGCCCACACCACTACCCAAAAGGTACAGTATCCCAACCATCAGAGACACACAGGTGGAAATGGCCATCTCTAACAGCCGAACACAGCATCAGTGGAGGCAGATGTTGACCCAGACTGCATCTTGCAAACTGTACAAGACAACCTGCCCCCCACCTAATTAAGCATTCCTACCTCAGCCTCTCCACAGGCTACATGCCCATACAATGGCACATGGCAACAGTTATTCCACTCCATCAAGATGAAATCACAACTGACCATGGTAACTACCACCCCATAAGCCTGACAAGCTTGGTCTGCAATGGTATGGTTTGCATCCTCACATCCTCATAGTACTCATTATCAATGACATTGGTAACCTTCGAACACGTGACCCAACCCAGGTCAGCTTGGTTGAGCGCAGTTCATGCCTACTGAACTTGTTTGACGTCTTACATACAGCCACCAAGACGTTAGATGATGGGGGAGGTGGTTCACACATACTACCTGGACCTCACCAAGGCTTATGACACCATGCCCACTCAGGTATTATTGATAAACACACCAGCCTGTACATTCACCCATACATCACAGGTCGGGTTGCCAACGGGCTTACACACAGAACCCACATGATATGACTAGCGGTCTCCAGGTCCAACTCTTAAACAGTCACGACTGGTGTCCCATAGGTCTCAGTCCTGGGAGCCCTACTGTTTGGCATATACATCTCAGATGTACAGGCAAACACAGGTGGACTATGGCAGACCATGTTTGGCAATGACTGCAAACTGGGAGTCATGATTGATAGTCCAGCTGACACAGACATCCCTCAAGGGGCCTCACAGAGAATGTCACTGGGTGCCAACGACACAGCCTCCAGCCAAGTGCCACTAACTGCATGGTCATTCTATTGTGGAATTGGCACCCACATATTAACACATGAGCAGCAGCCACTTTAATACAGACAAGGTAATGGGGGTATCTGGGGACTAAGGTAGATAGTGATCTCCCCTTTGACAATCATATCTCCACAGTAGTTAGGACATCCTTCTATGTAGGCCATCTGATTACTACGGGATTCCCATCTAGACATACTGGGGTTAAAGTGCCCCTTTACTCATCACTCATCATTCCCATCATAGGGTATAATAACCATGTGGGATGTACCTCAGAGGACACGTCCAACAGCTGGGGGGGGGTCCACGAATGTACCTCACCAAGGGGAATACTGGCCTCCAACATATGGCCTATGCAGCCAGACTGCATAAACTCATGCTTTACTCATTGGCATCTCGTTTACCCAGAGATGATCTCCGCTGGCCAACACAGCCATGTCGAACTCAGGCTTGATAGATATGCTCCACCTATGGGAATCCATGTCACGGTGAGCCACACACTGTAGTGAACTGGCCTTGCCACAACAATAACCGGAAGATGCTGGAGGGACAGCTTCCTGTCACAGACACTCCCCATACTTTGGAACAACATCCCTAACTACATTATACAGAGCCCCTCACTAACACTCTGCAAGAGAAACCTTGAAGGGTGGATGGGGAACAGTAGATGCACTCCAGGGATCCCGCCACTGGCTCTGCTCCACAGAGGGATGGTTAATGAATCAATGGGGTGACAAAAGCTGACACATTTTGGCTGGCCTTATGAATGGCCTCTGGCAGTTGGCCAAGTACCTACCTATGAATCTATACATACAGTATCTGCACATGCTGATAGCTCAATTTACTGTTCAGGTGTTGACTTACCTTGTGCCAATAGCTGTTGTGTGTGCAATAGCTGAGGGTTGCCTATGTTGGATGGACACAGTAGACTGCCTATACATGACAATTTACAGGTAGTCCTGTGTGTGTGCCATCTGTTTTTACTGTGTGTGCAGGTGGAGAAAAGTGTCAGTCCCTAGGTGCTTACACTGTCAGTGTGTGTGCTATATGTTCCCTCTTTCTCAAGGCATGGGCATACTGGGCACGCCTCCATCTGCCTACTGGGGCTGGCTCAGGGTGTTCATGGTCCGAGTACCTCTATGTCTGTGGGGCCCTTGGCAATGGTGGTGGGCTGTGAAGGCCTTCACCATTCTGTCCCTGCTGCAGCTGTTTCACAGGACCATATTGTGTAGCATGGCACACACTATGAAGATGTGGGCACATGTGCCTGGAGAGTACTGCAAGGCTACACCAGATATGTCCAAGCAAAGGAACCATGATTTCAGCATCCCAAACACATGCTCTATGATGATTCTGGTTTGTGCATGTACCTCATTATGGTGTTCCTGCATGGGTGTGTGTGCATTTCTGGTGGGAGTCATCATCCACAGTTCCAGTGCATAGCCAGCACCCGCCCACCAGGTGGCCATTTGGGATGTCCCCCTGGCAAATAACCGATACAGCTGTGAGGCATGCCAGATGTGGGAGTTGTGATAGCTTCCAGGGCTGCCAGCACACACATCCATGATAATGCCCTGGGCATTGCATATGACCTGTCAGTTGATGGAGGGGTATCCCTTGTGGTTTATGTAGAGCCTACCCTGCTCACCGGGTGGTGACTTGATGTGTATGTGCGTGCAGTCTATTGCACCCAGTACCTCCGGGTATTCTGTCACACGGTGGAAGAGATGCATATTGCTGGCCAACTCCTCCTGCATTTGAGGGATGTATATGTGCTCATTGGCATGTGGTAACATGGCATCTAGGAACTGGTGTAGTACCCTGGATGCTGATGCCTGTGAGATACCCATGATATCCCCAGTTGGTCTTTGAAAGGTACCTGTAGCTAGTATTCTCAGGCTTACACATACCTTCGTATCCACTGGGATGGGTTCCCCTCTGTTTTGGCTCTGATGCGTGGCTGGCACAGCTCCACAAGTTGCTGTAGGATGTCCCTGTCCACTCTGTAATGCTCTAAAATCTCAAGATCCTGTAGCCTCTGGTAGGTGACCCTGGGTCTGAACACTCTCCTCCTCCTCTGGTGCCTGCAGTGGTCGTGTGCATCATCCTCCACACCACTTTCAGTCTCCAACACATGCTGGTGGATCAAAGCTATGGCAGCCCCTAACATGTACATAATAAAAGTTCCCTGTCTGTATACACCACTGGTGCAGAATGTATGGGAATAAACAAATGTGTGTGAGGTGCTTTCAAACTTTATAGTATTGTGCTATGGATGCTGCTGATGTCAGTGGGTGTGTATAAGCTATTCCAGCTGCTGCATGTCTTAATTATGGGTTTTGCAATGAGTACTCTATGTGTGGGGCCTTTATTGTGGAGATCTACTTGCCAGCCTTGATTAATCTGTTGCCCTTTAATTCACTTTTAGACCTGGATCCCCTCCCATTATCAGGCATGCATCCATCTGCCGTCTTTCTTGTTTTGTACTTTCCCTACCCAGTCATGCCAAAATGTGCCTTGTAGCTGATATACTGCATATCGCCTTTGTTCTGCTTTGACACTTTGCTGTTTTCTTTGCAGTACAGCCCCTCCCCTTTCCTTCCCTGTTCTGCAGGTAGCTGCTTGCAGCCTTGTTAGCTCTTGTCAATGGCCCACTGTAGGCTCCTAGGTGTTAATTAGTCGTTTGTACTCCAATTTCACTGCTGCAGCATTTTCTTATTTCTTTTCTATATCCTTCCTGTTTCAGCTGCAGTGTGCACCGCGCATACCCATTTATCGGGTTTACACGCATTTTCATCTCCGTTCACATGCATACTCGGTTACCTTGTGTACTCTCAGCTAAGCATAGCTATGGGCAATTTGACACACCCCTATCCTGCAGCTTTGCCTAGCTAGGGGCAGACTGGTTTAGCAATGCTCCAATGTGCTTACAGCAATGGTGACACACCCCACTCTTAATGTCATCTTTATCTCAAGGGCTCACCTCGGTGTTATAATGCTACGCTGTGAGGTGCATCCTTACACCAGCGGGGAATCTGCGATTCACTATTACTCCTCTCATTTGCATGGCATTGCCTACTAATTCCTAGCTACTGCGCATAACACTGTCACTGCCCCTTAGCAACCCTTGCGCCATGAGTATGGTGTAGCATGCCTGCCATTGACTATTATGGGGAAATCATGATATGTGTTTCATTGCGGTTTTATTCTATATTTTTATATATTCCTTGCGATCCCCTTTGCGCACCGCTGCCCTGCGCTTCCACATTACGATAGTGTGACTATATATATTAAATGTTAATTTTATATTTTGCACATGTTTTTTATGCCAATGGCTATATATTTAGCCATTGGCATATATTAACAATATAATACATGTGTTTGGTCGGCTGTCATGGCTCCTATTTTAGGTTTGCAAAAATGTAAACCATTTTTTACATTTTACATTTCTGCATGCTTACACTACACCTACACCACTTCCTGAATCGCTACATACCTTCATTTGCATGCTACACTGCTGCAAATGGGGTAATTAGCATACAAGGCTCAGGAGTTGTGCGGGCGTAGCATATGCAGGTAGTGCACGTGGGAACGGCTCATACCTGAATCACTCAGCGGCCATCTTTGGTGTTAGAACGCCGATGCTACGCCTGCACCTGGAGCAAGCTTCATGAATCCCAGGGTTTGTTTGCTACTATATATACTTGAGAAAGCACAGGGAGTTTGAAAACTTGTGTGTGATGTTGATTTATTGATTACTTTTCTGTGGTTTTCGGTTAGCCAGTGGTTTTCTTCTTGCTTTATTGCTTTTTAAACCTGGTTCTGAATTCACCCTCTTTAGGCTACATTTATTTCCTATTTTAAAGAAATAAGTTCTGTCCGAGGCTTAATGTTCAAAGCCAACAAAATTGTAGTTCTTTGGACAGCTCCATTTGCATAAAGAGATAAAGACTTGGATATGACTTAGGTGATTTGTGCTCAATTAGCAGCATAGGACCTTCTCCAGCTGGAACAAAGAAGGTGGTGTGCCTGTACACACATATAAAACACTCATACTTCCCCACAAATCAGATACCAACCTGCAACACTAGAAGAAGAAGAAAAACTACAAAAAAAACTGCACATAAACCGACAATAACTTCCAAACACAACAAAATCTACATTTATCTTAAAGTAGAAAAGCAGAGTTTGGGGCAGTACTGCAGTCTACTAACAGCTCAACAGGCCACAAACATGCTGGCTACCCATTGCATGAAAACATGCACTTGCAACAGGTGACATTCTAGCCCCCACTGGTGAAACGGATGACATATACCCTTTCTAAATCAGGGCTATGTCTTACAAGTAAATAAAAATCTTCATTGCTAAGATGCCAGCACAGGCAACTAATCAGTCTGCTTGAATGGCAACCTCTCCAAAGGTGGGGGAGGCTTGACTCTTGGCTGGAACACAGGCAAAAACTATAACAAAATAGAAATTTCCAATAAGTTGAAAAGCCAAATGCTTACTAAGATTAATACATCATATCTGGGAATAGTAAAACACAAAGAAAGATCAAGAACATGTGTCATGCATAGTGAATAGAATGGCAGTACAACTTGCCCTGCACAGAAAGGTTGACTTGCCTTACTTCACTATTGTCTGCTTTCTAGACATGCACATTTCTTGAAGTGCTACATATACTTAAAAGGGAATTTTCAGCACTAGAAATCACTTAACCTTGTAGTGAGAACAATTACAATTATTTAGTTGAGTGGCCTTCCATTGTGTACTAGGGACTGTGCAGACCACACACAGACACAGACCTACCCCTTAAAGAGAGACATACACATATACTAGCAGCAGATGTAAATCTGCCCATATGTCTGTGTAATATAGATAAATATAGATAAATATAGATATAGACATAGATATAGATATAGATAGATGGTTCCACTTTATAATCTCGAAATACTGAAAGGTCGAATTTCAGTATCTCGAGACCATAAAGTCAAATCCACAAAACACCGACAGCCCAAAACCATGAAACTTCAAATTGAGAACACAAACCATACACCATACCACACATAAGCCACAATACCCAGATTAAAAAAAAAAAATAACACACATAAACATAACACCACACATCTACAAACCTACACTACATCTAAGCAGGGAGGCAAGCCCCCCTGCACCCCTCTACTTGTATATACTAACTCAGAGATCGCACAAACAGAAAAAAGACAGTAAACTCACACCCAGACATTCTACATTCCCTTGCGTGCACACACACACACACACACACACACACACACACACACACACACACACACACACACACAATTACACACATACAAACACCACCACATCCAACACTTAAACACTCATACTTTTACCTGCCTACCCTAACCCACAAGTACAACTTACAAACACACTCACATACATTCAAACACCTACCCAAAACTCTTACAAAACACTCACTTACCTTAAATTCCACCTAATCCATACACTACACCGGACACCATCCACACAATACACTACATGTCACATAACGTAAAGCCATAATTGCGAATTTGACTTAGCCGGATTCACGATTATGTACTTTCACTATTATGAAGATTTGACTTTATGGTCTTGAGATACTGAAATTCGAGATTTCAGTATTTCGAGATAATAAAGTGGAACCATATAGATATATACATGTATGTACATGTGAATGCATACATCGCATGATGGGTTAACCCCTCATTCAAGATATGCTTGTACCCTGTGTCTCTGGCTTCACTACTATTCTGCACTGAATTTGTTGTGGTAATCATATAACTAATGAATGAATGAATGAATGAGGAGGAGGAGGAGGCGGCATGTTTAATCTGAGAGTATGTTTTAAAACAATGAGAACTGTGGGGTCTCCTTTTAGTGCCATAAGTAATAAAGAGAAACATGTTGAGACAAACAGCCATGTGGAAACTGTTCAGTTACAAAATGTGATTATTTTCAGCATGGTAACACAAATAAAGCATATTATTTTAAAGATTTCTGTATTTGCCCAACACAGAACATAAAATACCAAAAGGAATTGTATACGGTGAACACTAAATTTTACTTTTAATATATAATTTATGAATGCCACAGAGATAATTTAATAAAAATCTGGACAGTTTGTCAGCTGAACATACATACTACAAAAGCAGAATGAATGAGCACAAATATAAAAACAAAATCTGCATTCTTGTGTTTTTATAATAAGTTATTTATTTTATATAGGCATTTATGTCACCTTTTTTCATTTTTATATCTACTTATGTGTTGGCTTCTCTGGTGTAGCTCTTGTTTTTTTCACAATGAGATGCTGGGATGCTTTAACTTATAGTCCTGGAATGGATTCCCTTGGTCTCCACTAACATACTAGTTGTCCCTGAGGAAGTCAAGTAACCAAACAGTAATCCTGAGTTGCCCTTGAAAAGAGACATTTTGTGCCTTGCAGGTCTTACTACTTTAAAAATATAATAAGAAAATAAATGCATACTATAGCTGTGGTGGTTAGGAATAATTTGGTTCTAAATATTCAAAAAAGGATGTAAAATTTTATTCTTCCAAATGTGAACAATGCATTAAGGCAGTTAAACCTCATGGAAGGCAACACTACCTAAGGTTATTTATCATTTCATGTCATTACAGGAATTACATCTTCATTCCTCTAGCATCTGGCATTTTGCCCGAATTGGGAATATCTGAGTTATAGTCAGGGCTTTATCCACATCTGCCATGGAGCTGGCTGTAAGTAAGACATTTTTTGTTTATGTTGCTGAGGTAGGTGGAGGGGACCAAAAGGGTCCATTCTTCACCACAATAAGAAATAAGAAGCAAGAGAACATCCATGCAGAAACCACACTTCATATGCAATCAAAATATCTACTGCTTTTGAACATTAATCTTACATGTCAAAAATCAGAAGTTCATAGGCAGAGGTCAAACTTAGTGCCAAAGATAAACAAGAAGCTTGACTGACATTTTGTAAAATTAAACTCTGATGTAACTATCTTGGATCCTTTTTGAATTTGCTCATACTAGTACATTGATATTTTATATTCCATTACATTATACATTTGCAGTGACAGAAAAAATGTCATTTGTTTTGATACCCTGTCTGTACAGCTGACACCTTTCACTTATTCCACCTGTGCCTCTGATTCTCGTGTATACGTTATGTCAGTCCTTCTTGAAGTATTCTAAATCTTACAGTCTGTTACCTCCATATATATCCTGTTGTATGCATCCATTCCAGTTTCCATGGAAAAGAGCTTTCCAGCCTCTGTAGTGGCATTCATACACTGAATCTAGTAGGCATATCTTTTACTTCTTCTCCTACGTTTCCTCTTAAGATGCATGTCATTACACTCTCTTAAGTATGATGCCTATCCTTACCATGTTTCACATTTCTCATTTATCCTCAAGTAAAAACAGACTTAGAACCCCATGTATCTCCTTCTCCCCTTGTACAAAATCCCCTTTACTACCCTTTTAACCATACTTTGTGCCCTCTTGACAGATCTCATCTCCTTCTGTAGTCCAGTTGTTGTCTGACAAGGCACCTGCTCGGGCTAAGATAACCTTGTTCCTGGATTTTTCCCCTAAGCATACAGGCTAGCATCTTGTTGACTAGGACTAGTACATGTGTATACAAAGACATTTCATTCCAGAGCTCTTGACAGTACTGGATCCCAAATATATCCTTTCCTTTGTTGGAGTTTATAACTATTTTGTACTGTACATTATCAGACATTGTATCTGCTCACATATAGGATAAACAGTGATTCAGGGAGTAGAGTCAGAGTTCCTGCCAGATGGTCATGTAGACTCAAGGCAGAGTTTAAAAAAGGAGCAAAAAAAATCATTTTAAAACACAAACAGATGGAGGGGAAAAGATAATGTGATGAGATAATAACAAGAAACATCCAGAATGTGCAGAAAACAAAAACATAAAAATATTTTTAAAAAGTTGGCTAGGGTCACTGAAGACACAGCTTTCCTAAAAGGTGCAGTGATAGACCAGCAAGTAGTCTGGAAAAAATCTAATCAAAAAGCCATGACAATTGATGGAAAAAAATGGAGTGACAGCCAGCCACAACTCTGAAAAAAAATTAAAAATAATGGAAAATAAAAACACAGTTCTGATACTGCTTGTACTGATTTAAAATAATAAGTGATGATAATGTATAATAATGTATGAAAACGTACATGTTAATAGCAGGTAAAAGACTAATTTTTGTCATGTAGGGTGTGTTTGTAAGGTAATATTTAGACAATACAGATACTACTAGATTGTCTGCCATGGTTTATTTCAACATGCAGTATTGAATTTTTTTAAATATGTTTTTCCTCATTGAAAGACAATAAATCAGTGTTTAAAAGTGGTGACTCAGTTATTATTAAACAAAGAAGTATTAACAGCCCATAATTAGTTTATGCATTTTACAAAACAGGGAGCAAATTTTAAAAGGGGGATGGCTAATTACTATTTGAGAAAATAGTTTGCAGATTAAATTCTTATGCACTAGTTTAAAAAATGTATATGTATTAAGCAGAGGTGGATTATGCTGATAGTGAAGAATAAGCATGTCAAGCCAGTCCTAATGTAAGAACATATTTTTCTTCTCAGGGTTTGTTCGGTTGCTTTTTTCTGGATTGTTAGTGACCATTCCTCTCAAACCCTTAGCACAAGAATAATGGGAAGAGAATGTCCCAGAAATCAGGGATGGGTTTTAAAAATTGCTCTTATAACTGTAGAACAGAACCAACTGATATTGCCAACGTCCTGGCAGATAGGTTCAGTGCTAACTTTACCCCCCCCTCACCCCCTAAAGGGCCCATATCTATACAGGAAGAATGCAGAGTCCCTGTAATCACAACTACGCAGGTAAAAGCTGCACTCTCTAAAGCCAAAAACACAGCATCCATGAGAGCGAACAACATCCCAGGCTGCATTTTACACGAACTTCAGAACGAACTGGCTCCCCACCTAAGAACCATGTTCAATCATAGTCTCACATCAGGCTTTGTGCCCACTGAATGGCGCACAACAACAATTATCCCACTCCACAAAGGGAGAGCCACCACTGATAATGGAAGCTATCGCCCTATTAGCCTGATGAGCCTAGTCTGTAAGGCCATGGAATGTATCATCTTGAAACTCATAAACAAAGACATTGGTAACCTCCAAACTCTGGTCCCCACCCAGTTCGGGTTTGTGAAAGGCAGATCATGCCTCCTGAACCTGATCGACTTCTTTGAGGCAGTCACCAAAGCTGTAGACGAGGGTAAGGTGGTTCACACAGCCTATCTTGACCTCACCATGGTTTTCAATACCATCCCCCATTCTGGAATTATAGCTAAACTCACTAAACTAGGTATAAATCCCTACATCACAAGATGGGCTGCCATTTGGCTCACTGACAGAACCCACACTGTAAAAGTTGCAGACTCCAAATCTGACTTCAAACCAGTGACAAGTGGAGTACCACAGGGTTCAGTCCTGGGACCTCTCCTGTTTGGTATCTACTTTTCAGAAGTACAGGCTAACACAGAAGGCCTTTGGCTAATGAAGTTAGGAGCCATAGTTGAGTCCCCAAATGATGTGGACATCCTACAGAAGGGCCTCACTGAGACAGATGCCTGGTGTCAGAGCCATGGCCTCAGGCTCAATGCCAAAAAGTGCATTGTCATCCCCTTTGGTAAAAAGTCTGTACCCATGAACTACCACATAGGTGGCAGTCTACTTAATACCGAATGTGTGATAAGAGACCTAGGGACCAAGGTGGACAGTAGTCTCTCCTTTGATAATCACATTGCCACAGTAGTCAGGAAATCCTTCTACGTGGCACACCTCATTACAAAAGGGTCCTCATCTAGGAAAAAAGAGGTCATTGTTCCCCTCTACTTGACACTCATTAGTCCCATTATAGAGTACAACGCCCCTTTTGGAATGTATCTCACAAGACATCTGCAGCAGCTGGAAAGGCCACAGAAGTATCTCACAAATAGGATTACTGGCCTCAAACAGATGCCCTACACTGACCGTCACAAAAAACTCCAGCTTTACTCCATACCATATCGCCTACTCCGAGGTGATCTCTGCCTAACATATAAAGCTATGTCAAACCCAGAGCTGTTGGACATACTACACCTAAAGAAACCCAAATCCCTCTGAGCTACACGCGCTAGGGACCTAAACCTTGTCACCACAATTAACAGGACATGCTGGAGGGATAGATTCCTGTCCCAGAGACTTCCCATACTCTGGAAAAGCTACCCATCTATGTCAAGCAAAGTTCCTCATTAGCACTCTTCAAGAAAAATCTTGATAAGTGGATGGGAAATAGGAAATACACCCCGGGGATGACTTCGGTGGCTCTGCTTGACAGGGGCACAGGAAAATAACTTTCTTGGGTGGCGTAAGCCAGGGACTTGTTGGCTAGGCTTACTTAGGCCCTTGGGCCAATAGCCTAGTACCTACCTATGAACCTATGAATGTTGCTAAAATACCAGGTGTTGCATTAACATGTATTTTCTGAAGGATACGAAGTCTGCAACGTAAATGTTTGTCATTATTTAGTGACTTCATTTTTCATTGACTTGCCAAAAAACTATACATTTTATGAGAAACAGACCAGAAATATGAGTGAAAAAATCTGGGCGTTCTGCAAAATTCTGGACAGTTGAGAGACACTGTTGGTTTAATATGAGGAGATGCTCTTTATAAGAATAAAGTTACGCTACACAGTGATGATTTATGTATGTGAAGTGACGATGGTGAAACAAATAATATATAGAAATTAACGAAGACTGTTGAAGGCTGCAATGTGTTTCAAAGGGGTTCCTATTACCTTATCAAAAAGCCATAATATTGAATGGCTTTTTATCGAACCGGAAAAGTCGAAAGCTGGAAATAGCGAAAATGCGAATGAGCTAATTCTTCACTGAGAAAGAAATCACTTGACCATCCTTGTGAGTTTGCCCTTTTCCCCACTGTAGTGTGATCTCAGAGTTGGTATATTTTGTTGGGGGGTGTGTGGGCACAGCCCCCCACATTGGGGTGTGTGGTGGGTGAATCCCCCCACTTTGTTATGTTTAGATTAGTGTGTAGTTGATGGTAGGGCTAGCGATTTCTTTCCCAGGGAAGGAATTCGCTCATTTGTGTTTTCGCTATTTTCAGATTTCGATTTTTATGGTTCGATGAAAAGCCATTTGATATTACAGCTTTTCAATAAGGTAATATAAACCCATTTAAAAGTGGAAGTTGATGTAATTAGTTCTCCACTTAATGCAAGTGTTTAGATATGCAAAATATCTGTGGTTGGTTATGCTACTAAAATAAGTCTTTTCTTAAAAAATAAAAGGATGAAATGGACTGGTTATATTCATAATGTTATGGTGATTATGATGGAAATGAAGAGTGCACATAATGTGTAATATAGTACTGAGTATAATATACTTAGGGATATCTCCCAGGTGATGGCCTATATATGATGAATACGGGGGATATTTCTTCTAATATGTTGTTAACTTTGAACATTAAATCCATAAAATATACAAGGTCTGACAGTCTATACACAGTAATCATGACACTTGGGGGATTATTATTAGAAGACGTGAAGCATATTTGTGAGTAGTGATTAGGGGAGTGGTGTTAAGATTTCCAGTATGAACCCATTGACACAGACAATGCAGACTGGGCTGTGCTGTTATCCTGCCTACATTGTTAGCTGTGTGTGCATTGTTAGTTCTGTGTGCTGTTGTGTCCCATTCAAGCTTGTAGTGCTTGAAAGACAGACTACACACAGTGTTTTTGCAACACTGCAGCTTAACCAATTTACTGAACAATTAAGTTCAGCATGTGTGATAATTTCAGCTGAACAAAAAAGCAAAAAATAATAATAATAATAATAATAATAATAATAATAATAATAGCATGTTTCTTGTTTAGTTGAAAAGATTTTCACATGTTACTTTTGTTTTACTCTGCTCTAGGAAACTGCTGTCCAGCTTGCAGGCAGCCAGAAATGTGACATCTAGATAAATGACTGTCTGTATGTATTAATGAATTAACTTGTCATATGGGCAACAAACAATACACTAGTTTGTCTGTGCAGTGATAGATGATGTACTGGAAGGTCAAAAGGAACTACCGTGCAGTTATATTAAGTCAAGATGATGTGATGAGTCGGGCCAGATTCATTAACTCCTATATTAGGTGTACACTAAGTGTACATGTTCTCTGTTCTAGAACATTCCTACCACATTTTGTGTGCTTTCTAGTCACTCAGAAAGATTGTGTACAGGTAGTCTACACTATCTGGTAACCTTTATGAATTACCCTCATTATTTAAGGCTGCAAGAAAATCAGTTGGAAAACTAAAATTAGGAGGAAGAAGGCATGAGTTATGCTTGTGTTGTCTGTTTACTTAGAATCCTGTACACTTAATGTAGGCATCAATTAATCCCAGGCATAATATTCTGTTTTCTAGAACATAACAAGTTTGACTGAACTTAGATAAAAAATATTATTTAAAGGCTGAATGGAAACAGTAGCAGTTTGCAACAATGTATGGCTAGATTGTTAGAACATATAGCACTAATACATACAAGTGATACATTTAATATTTGTAAAATAATAAAATATATAAATATATAGATATTCCAATTATGTTAAAGCATGCATCCAGCTCTCTAGAGTTACCTTTAGTTTAAATTAAAGATAAACAGGATTCCTATATGGATGTTTTCACTGGCTGGGCTTGGAAAAAAAGTAAATTATATTGATGTTTGGCACTACTCTATCCAACATTATTGCTTTAACAATGGTCATATTTCAAAATGTCTATTCTAATGATATTAGCATTTTCAGTGTTAGTGCTTTAGTCTGACTACACAATCATTTGACCGGATGCATGGGTTTAGTCATGGAAATGTTTATAAGATTTTGTTTTTGAAATGTGGGATAAGTAAAGGAGAACCACAAAAAACAATATTTTACATCATCACCATCAAACTATTTAATATTTGGGACTCATTAAATAGAATTGAAAAGAACACCAAAAATGGCTTTTACAAGCAACAGGTAACAGAAGAATAGTTGCGCCCAACCAAGCATGCTTGACAATTATAGTACCTACTCAGCAATACATAGCCCAAAGGTCCCACTACATCTCATTGAGAATAAATCCATCAAATTTATGGTTGGATGAAATAAACCAGTCAAAACTCTGACATGACAAATAAAACAAAAAAAGTATTTTTTGCAGGGGCAAGCTCAACACTCCTTCTTACTTATATATATTAATTCCCCTGCAACAAAATCACAGAAAACAAAAATGCAAAGCATTAAAACTTCAAATTACTGTTGCAGCACAAACAGAAATAAAGCCATCAGTGATTATGTGTACAGAACAGTGACAAACGAGTCAGAAATTAGGGAAGTACATTTGATGGTTTAAAGAGTCATCCAGTTTTTACTCTTAAGTATCACCCTAGCTATCCCTATTTGCTATTTTAAGCCTAAACAATTTCCCTTTCAAATGTGAGAGTTAATCTTGTAGGTGGTGTGCTTGAGGTAAGCACCTTAACCATTATATTAACTCCCAAGCATTAAAGTACAAGCAGAGAGCTTAATGAAATTTGAACTCATGACCTTTGGTTTACAAGACTAGTTCTCTAACCCCTGAGCTACAACCCCAGCATTCAATGAGGTACTCAGTGAAGTGCTACAAAACCTACACCAAAAGAAGAATGTATAATATGACAAGAAATGCCCTATGAAGGCCTAGCCTTAGCATAGGCATAGAGTACCCGAAATTCTTAAAGCGCACAGAAGAGGATCAAGAATTGTAATAACTAAGCCAAAGGAAGCCAAAGACATTTTTTGAAAGGAGCTGAAACAACAAATGAACAGAATAATTGTAGTAGTGACTAGGAAAAGACAGAGACAACAGAAAAACAGCTATTCAAACCCTGCAACCTCATTGTAAACAGAAATGATAAGCATGAATCAGAGAAAAGCTATCCCAGCCTGGTACGGAGTTACACCAAATGAGAGGAAGAGGAATCAGCACCTCACGTGGTAGAGTGAAGAGAAAAGGAGAGGTGAGGCTCACCATAATAACAGAAAAGGAAACAATAGGAATGAGGAAGGAGCAGCCCACCACAGACAGACCCTCACAGAGAAGCTGTAGCAAGCAAAGAAGAACAAGTACAGTGGGAAGAAATAGCTAGTCAAGGTGATCAAATGAGAAAGGTGCAGAAGTGAGTGCTCAGGTAGAGTAAAGAAGAAGTTCCATATCATCCAAAGAAAGAGATGGAGGGGCCAAGACACAAACAAAACAAGTGGACATATCACTTAAGGATGGAAATGTTATTAACCGAGACAAGCATCTCTAAATGATTTATAAAAGTGCATAAGGAGATGGCAGAGGAGGGTAGACTGAAGGCTTGTTGAAAATCAGAAACAATAATAAATGTCCGAGGAGTGTGTAAGCACAAAAAAGTACTGGCATGAGCTTTAGACAAAGAATGGACATAGAAGTGATTGATTCATAGGTTTCTTAGTATTCTTAGGAATTTCTTGGCAAATCAGTCTCACAACATTTACCCCTTGCCAGTATCCACCCTCAGGCTGCACCCTCTTTCTCTAGGAGGGCACACATCTGGAAGCTTACTTAGTTAGAGCTCCTGGTTCCCTTTCAGGATATCAGAAAAGTAAAAAGGAAGGGTCCCAAAACTGAGCTATGCCTACATTCATACTTTCTGATGAGGTGTTTGCCACTTGCAGTGTGTGGCTTCTGTCTTCTAGCCAGTTAGCTGCCCATTTTAACACATATGGATCTCTTTTTAAAGCCCTTAGCTTACTTACAGTGTCTGCATAGGGTATAGGGTTGAATGCCTTGGCCAGGTCAAGATACACCGTGTGAACAGTACAAACACTGTCAACAGCCTGTGTGTCCATCTCAAAATGTTAACCAGATACATAAGGCAGGATCTTCCCTTGACAAAGTCAAACTGTCGTGGGTCACACCTGGTATCATACTTTATGAGGTCAGCTTTAATATGTTCTGTAACTTTATAAATGAGGCTCATCAGGCTGATGGGTCTATAATTGCTAGGGTCAGTGGTGGGGCCACCCTTATGTATGCGTACCATGATTGTGGTTCAAGAGACTTTTAGGTTATATGCTATAGTTAAACTCAGCTTAAACAATTTGAGGAGCAACTCTGTGAGAGCATACTTAGCACTCTTTATTAAACATCCAGTTATACTGACAGCCTCATGGTAAAAACAGCTTTGGTTTTAGATAGCAACTTCAATATGGGCTCATACTAAGCTAACTGCCCTTGCGAGCCATTTTAAGCCTAGCCAATTATCCCTTGGGAGGCTCAAACCCTGCACCTTGTGTTTGTAAGACAAACACACTCCCCATTAGACCACCCTCCCAACCCTGCCACTTTATGATAATAGAAGGTAAAAGACATTCAAGGATTTGTGGAGTTTGGAGAGAAATATCGGGGGTAAAGTTAACTGAATTTGTTTGCTTGTATTTTGGTAACATCTATAAGATCTGGATGGGAGGTACCATTTTGAATGAATTCTGAGCAATGCTGAGAGCTATTCTTTAGTTTCTTAACATAGATAAAGAAAGATATATAATTGTCGTTCGCTTCAAACACTAACCTAAGTTAATGGTTTGCTTTTTTAAAACAGGTAGCATATTCAAGTTTTAGTAATATTTTGATCCTATCATTCATAGGAGGTGTTTTGTATCTCCTGTATAATTTAAAGATTTCTTTTTTCCTTTTGCTGTAATGTTTATTTATGTTGGTGGGTCACCATGATGCTTTGTTTTTGAATTTCACATTACATTTTGCTCTAGTTGGGACTACCCAAGCAATGTATTTCTTTAAATAGCATAGAACTCTATGAAGCTACATCCTGCCTCAGTGAATTTTGAAACCTCAGCATAAAATTGGATAAGGTTAAAAATGCTGAAAGTCTTTGAATTCAGAGATATTTGCTGCAAAGCCTTTACAGATTTTTGAAGGTTGGGGTTTGTCATAATGGTTAAGGTGTTTACCTCCCAGGCACAAGATGCAGTGTTTGATTCTCACTTTTGAAAGGGAAATTGGTTAGTTGGCTTAAAAAGACCCACAAAGGCAGCTAGTCTAGTGTGAACCTATGAAAGTAAATGTCACACGTTTTTGGTGCAACTCAACCATGATAAGAGATAATAGGGGAAAAGTGCATGAAGCAGCTGTGTTTGTAAGGGTCAGATTGAGATTATTATTATGCCTGGAGATGACATGTTTCTTGACAAATACAGAGTCACCACATTTGCCATCAGCCCTGAAGGCATGATAAGAGGGCACTATTCACATTTAAATCAATTCTCAGTAATTACACAAGCATGGATGCATTCCTAATGCAGGAAAGCCTCAAGATCAGAAAATTTCTAGTTGAAACTGCTAGCATGAAGACCTGAATAAGATGCTATTTTGAGACTGATAACTTTGTTATGCTGGAATGTCTATTAATTGAACTCTGTCTAAAAAGGCACTGTAGTGCCAACAAAGTCCTGAGCTAGTATGTGGAACCTTTGGAATGTGAGCTGCAGGTCATTCTATGCAAAGCAAGTTGGACTGTACCTAACTGTTATTCTTGTTTTAAGAAGGATTCCACTCTGGACCAAAGTCTTTCCAGCATCTGTCACATGCATGGAGAATATCAGCATGTCTGTCTACATGTCCATCATGGTTTTGTGCCGCAAGTCATTCAGTCCCACATGAACCACCACAATGTTATAGTCATATTTGTTAGGTAAAATGATCTTTAGAGCCCTTGTGATGTTAGAAATCCTGGTCCCTGAAATACACCTAACAGTAACTTTATCATTGTCCAGCCTTGTGAATGGAAATCCATGTGCCTGACTATATAGTTACCTATCCCTAAGATATTTCTATTAATGCACTGGTTTGGAGTAATAGATATGAAGTGACCTGACTGTCAGAGACTCATCGCTGTAGGTGAGCTTGAGGATGAGATACTGGACTTTCAGTGAAACATTGTCTTCCTAGTTCTAGGAGACTTTTGTACAGATTTTTAACAGTGTTGAAGACATTTTAATGGGACTTTATTTGATTTGTAGGGGAGGGGAGATATGTGCTGTTCACAGATCATCTTTTTTTTTTGGTGAGAGAGAAGCCTCCAGATTCATTAAATATCTACAATGAGTTTCACAAACAGATTTGTTTTTGTTGAACATGAGTTAATTATCTTAGAACTTAAGGCAGGTTCTACATTGCCTGAGGATATGCAGAGCTAGGAGGCAGGCAAGAGAAGGCAAACATGCAGACTAGCTTTCCATTTTTGTGCAGTGATTTGGAAAATAAAGAAATACAAAGACTAAACTACATGTAACTAGAGAGTTAATTTATGGAGGGATGTAACTAAATAAGTTAATTTATGCAGGGATACTCAGACTAAAACAGAATAAACTGTATATACCCAAATGAGATGATTTATGCAGGAATACACAGACTACACCATTAGTAAAAGTAAGAAGTAATAAATAGCATATTTGTGGAGAAGGTATAGCTAGTGCCACTCAACACAAACTAAGGGTGCTTACTGGTTAAGATGGTGACTGTGAACATATAAGCTGCAGCACCTATTATCTGTTGGGAGGACCAGATAGTAATCGCAGAGCGCATTGCATCTCAACATGCAGCTACAGGCAGCTGTGGGCTCTTGTAGGTTTAACTGGTAACAGGTGGCTCTACAATATTTGGCAGTAGGTGGAGAAATGAGCACACCTGTGTCTGTACAGTGCACATTGCAAATCCACAGGCAATTTAAATCAACACAAGAACTGACTGAAAAAGCTCAAAATAGGAAACTGGCCAATAACAACAATCTTAAAGGATCTCAGGAAACCGCAGGCTTCAAAATGAACTGGTTGGCTCACCACTCACTAGAATAAAACCAGCAAATAATTTCTCAGCAAGATTACATAAAAGGACAAAATGTGCTCAGCAAACACAGTATACCCAGTAGTGCAGTAAGGAAAGCATTTATCCCTGATCTAGTCGGGCTTGGTAATACAGTCAGTTTGGTAGATTAGGTCAAAAATCTGGACCTTACAGCTCGGTGTGTAGCAGATCGTAGCAAAAGAGCACAAAGTTGCATAAAAAAAACAATTTATAGCATCAAAGAAAAATATCAGAACAGCAGATTGGTCGATAGCAGCAAAACGTTTAAAGTTCTAAAGCAATCAGAGGCTTACAAAGGCATGGTTCCTTGTCCTCTCATTAGAGTAAAACCAGCAAACAATTTCTTTGCAAGATTACTTAAAAGTATAAAAACTTATAGAGTTAAAGCAGTTTACTTAGTAAAATAGTAAAACATCACTTAGCCCAGATTTTGTAGGGGTAACCATTTAAAATCACAGGGACCACTACAGCAAATTCTGAAACACAGAGACTGAATAGTAGAAAGATTGGATTTACACTGAGATGCCAATTCTTAGAATATTCTCTCTTCTCTGAGGTGTGGCTATCTCGCAGTTGGTATTTATAAATTTGGAGAGGGGAACCCCCCACACACAAAAATAAATTTAAGGAGCTATTTTTTGAGATTCACTCTTTTCCTGTGATTTCTGTCTATTTTCAACTTGTCCGCACTTTCCATTTTGAGTGCCAGTATTTCAGTAGAGACCATCTTGCAGGACTTGGTAGTACAATAACTTAGGTCAAAAGAAAGAGTTTACAGCTCAGTTTGTGGATGCATACATATTATGACATTTCATTACTTTCTTCTTTCAGTTTTTATTCTACTTTTCATTTTTGCCAGCTTTGGAAAGGGGTCGAATGGCTAATATAAGAATGTACCATAAGGCAGAAAGGTGAACTCAAGGATACTGGAAGGGAGTCTGAAGAAATCTGGGAAAGTATGAGCAGCCATGTATGAAACAAAGGGGAAGGAACACAGGATAGACCATGGACAGAAGAAACAATATTATGGCATTGTGGGAGGAAGGATAGGGGATCCATGTAACTAGCATGATATCACTCAAGCACAACAGCAATAAATTGCCCAGACATCAACAGGAGTGGAGGGAATCTGAGGAATATAGGATTGGTCTGCCTAGGTTGTGAAAGAGACAAGACATCATGCAAAAACATACTCCAAAAGCTTAAGAGAATTAGGAGAGAGGAGGGTGACAAACATAAGAAAAGACTATGGAAGATAGAATGCCCAGGGAAGAAGATGAGGTAACAGCACAAGTAACAGAGTATTCAAGTAAACTAATCAAAGAGACAAAAGACACAAAGGGAAACATAAAAGGGGGTAAAAGGCAAAGAATAAGTAAAGAAAGGGACATATTAAGTGTATTACTGCCAAAGAAGGAGCCATGTCAACAGAAACCTTTCAGGGTATTCAGTCAAAGGAAAAAGGAGTTAGGGACTGAAGGGGAAGGCAAAGGGGAGGAGGAAAGAAGCAATAGTCAAGGGGCTCAAAGTGGAGAGGAAGGAAACAAGAAAACTCCTGAGCACAAGACACAATTAGAAGGTAGACTCATATAAAGAAACAGTGGAAGAAGGGGTGGGGCCAAGATGAAAAGAGAGGGACCATAATAACAGAACACAAGGCTGTACAGGGGAGGGGACCAAGAATAATAAAATACAATGACAAGGCAAGAGCAATGAGAGAACACGTGAGATACAGCTATCAGAAAAAGGTAAGGGAAGCACAGGCCTAGAAAGAGAGAAAATAGGAAGAAGAAGCATGGGAAAAACACAAGGGAGACAGAAAGGGGAGAGGGAAACAACACAAGCAGCAAGGAGATAAAAGGGAGATAAAGGAGAAAAGGAAAGCAGAGGGACGGAAGATATGCAGAGCACAAAGGACAGGGTAAGCAACCAGTGGAGGCACCTCAACAACCATGCTGGATGTTGGTAAAAGTTACACCCAAGGGTGGAAAGAGTTTTCCCGTTCATTTCAGAAAAAAGTCAGGGGGGGGCAGGATTAAAAGTAAAGGGGAAGGAGGAGAAGAAAGAGTGGATGAACATAAAAGTTATGACATAAAACCCATAGGGGGTGTCAAATTTGATAAAAAGAGTTTAAATAGCAAGAAGGCAGGGAACAGAAAAGGCAGAGGTAGGAATCATAAAATGGGGAAAACAGAAGTTAAGTCCACTGGAAAAAATTTCTAAAAAGAGAATACCATAGTTTGGGAGCAGAACATGTGGCAATGGAGACAAAAGAGAAGTGACTATATTCTGAGTGGGTATACTATTTTATGAGTGGGTATACTATTTAGAAGAGAACTAGACATAAACAAGGAGAAAGAGACAAGAGCAGAGTCAGAAAGTGGCTGATGTGAAAGAAAACGGTAAAAGTAGAAAATATAGAAATATAGACCTATACCCCAAACAAGGATGGCAACGGTTTCTTTACAAATGTCTTTGTAACATGGCAAAAGATGGAAACCAGAGGAAAAACAAATCAGCAGGAAGAGATTTCAAAATAATGCTGTGGAGAGAGATGGGAAACTAGAAAGAAAAAGAAAAGAATAATTAAGTGATTAAGTGCAGCAAGAGGTGAGAAATAGAATGGTAGAAGAGGAATGGATAGACATTTCAAAGCACGTTTGGAAAGGATAAATAGTCCCCCTTCAAAAAAGGAAAGGAAAGCACTGGAGCAGAATGGTTCAGTTCATAATCAGAGGGGAAGTAGACAATATGGATCGAAGGCATGAGAATAGAGGAGGTGGGAAGGAAACATTTAGTCCTGTCCTGATAACCTATCCATGGAAGTAAAGAATGTCAGAAAGGAGCAATGAAAGAGGAAATACACAAAGGTAAGACAGAGAAAATCTGAGAAAATAAATGGCATTGGTCAGAAGAGTAATAATAATAAAATCACCTTGAGAAAAAACAGGAAAAACGGTATTGTGGAATTAAATCATAATCATGGGATGGGTGATGCAGAAGGAAGGATGACACAAAAGAAGGATCAGTAATGAGGTAGGGACTAGAAAAGCAATGCCACCAACCCCTGAAGGAAATAGATAAAGGAGAAGAAATGGGTGCAAGGTGAGAGTAGGGAAAATACTGAAGCAGAAGTAGACATTGAGATAGAAAGACTACTTGTAGTGGGAGAACATGAAGATCCAGTATAGAGAGCGAAAAACAAAAGAGGAAAAGATGAAGATAAGGAAGTTAAGAATTAGGGTCTATGAGGAAGACCATGGAAGATCAGGAGAGGGTACCTAAGCAATCCTGTGTAGCTTTGTGAATGAATGTGCCGTTGCCTGGTAAGAAGATTTATTTTGATTTATATTTTGTTTTTTATCACTGTTTTTTACTGTTTGTAGGAAGAAAGTGATAGCTTGCAGACATGAAGATTTATTTTCATGCATATGTTGTTGTTTTACCTTTAATTTTCACTGTTTGTTGTTAGAAAGGGATAGGTTTTAGCAAACAAATTCTTGCCCTCAGTCAAGGTACTCTGCTATGTAGCTTGCTGATGCAGTGATTTATTCAGAAGACTGGGCACCATATTTATCCAAAGTACAAGATGTACTGGACCTCTAAGAGAAGCAGGAATTACTGTTAATAGTGTTAATGCTACCAAAAATAAGCTCTGCATATCAAATGCCAGAAACCAAGGATATATGATTGGGAGGAGGTACTTAAACTCCAAACAGACAAAGTTGAAGCTGTTAAGAATTGTAAAGTACCCACAGTCAAGCACTTGTTATATTTTCTACATTTTTTCAAAGCCATTATTTAATAAATAGATTAAAGGACACACTCGCACACACAAGCACACACACACACACACACACACACACACACACACACACACACACACATGCCCCCACACACACATACTTATACACACACATACACACACACTCATATGCCCCCCACACACACATATGCCCCCCACACACACACACACACACACACACACACACACACACACATACACACATGTGCTCGCGTGCACAAATCTACACAAACATGCACATGCACACTCACACACACTCATATGCCCCCCCACACACACACACACACACACATACACACACACATATGCCCCCACACACATACTTACACACACACACACACACACACACACACACACACACACACACGCACATATACATACACACACACGCACACACACACACACACACACAAACACACAAATACGCGCACTCGCAAATGTACACAAACACACACACACATGCACACTCACAAACACACACACACACACACGCGCACACACTCATATGCCTTCCCACACACACACACACACACACACACATATGCCTCCCACATACATATTTGCACACACACACACACACGCACACACACATGCACACACACTCATATGCCCTCCCACACACACACATATGCCCCCCGCATACATACTTACACACACACACACACACACACACACACACACACACACACAAATGTACACAAACATGCACATATACACATACTACACATACACTCACACACACACACACACACACACACACACACACACACACACACACACACACACACACACACACGCACACAGAGTTTTAATTGATCTGCCTGTAACTGCTGATTTGTTTAGGCATTGCATGTTTAATTTGCACACAAGAAAACTTCCATGACTCATGGATAACATTTGCAACTAGCAAAAGGAGGTGCCCTATCTGTAAAGGGAGGCATTTTATTTAGTTTAGTTTAGTTTGTTGGCTGGGGTGATTCACTGTAGCTGCAAATATTTTCCTATTGGGTAGCAAACATCTCAACTGTAGAGTTTTGCACAATATCCATTATTTTCACCTCGTACATTTGGTCCATTTCTTATAAAACGCATTTTTTTTGTCAAATCATTATTGACTGAAGTCACTTAATAATGACAGACATTTGTGTTTCTGACTTCATATCCTTCAGAAAAATGCATGAACATTTAAAATATTTTATTCTGTCATCTGTTCCTGATGTTGGCCCTTTGTCCTTGCCATTATTTGTACCTTTGTCCAGAATTCTTGCATTAAGAGGTTGAGAGCTATATTGGGTAGTCTGGGAACCTAGGTGTTATGTAAGATATTTATACAAGTAAAAAGATTCAGGAATGGGGGCAGCTGCAGTGGTGCAGTGGTTAGCATTGCCGCCTCACAGCAAGAGGTTCGATCTTTGGCTGGGGTGCCTTCTGTGTGGAGTCTTCATGTCCTCCCTGTGGTCGTGTGGATTTCCTCCGGATGCTCTGGTTTCCTCCCACATCCCAAAGACATGCTGTAGGTGGATTGGACACTCTAAATTGGCCCTAGGTGTGAGTGTGTGCGTGTGTGTGCCTTCTGTGGAAGGTTGGGCCCCGGGCTGGCAATTCGACACCGTAAAACTCCACTGCCAGTCATGAGTGGACAGGTGATCCACTGTGGCAACCCCTAACTGGGAAAAGCCAAAAAAAGAAGAAAAAGATTCAGAAATGGAATGCAAAAATACAATGGCACTGCTTTCACTAAACTATAGAACTATCACAAAAGCAAAAACCTCCAGAATACCAAAGCTGTAGGCTAATGCTAAGCAACAAATGTTAGAATTTGTAGCTTGATACTGTTATGCATTTGCATACTTCTCGGTCCAAATAGTTGAGAGGGACACTAATGTTACTACAAATGGGCGTGCATTCTCCTAAATTGCCTACTAGTGAGCCTGCATCTCTTGATTAAAAAGCATTAGTGAGCCAGAATTGCCTTTTTGCAGTGAGAACCTTAAACCTATGTGTTCTGACTGCACTAGTGTAAGTATATATGCATCATTAGCTTGGAATGTATGTCAGTGAGGCTGAATCTTGTAGTATAATGAATATTAGTGAGCCTGCATCTTCTGACTGATGTGTTCATAAACCATCCTCATTTGCATGCACAAATTATTAATAAGCCTGTATTTTCTAATTGTACTATTAGTGATTTTGCATTTTAGATAACTCAAGGTACAGAACAAAATCCTGCTAAGAATGCTCAATATGTTGGCAGAAGCATATATCATTAGTGAAAGCCAGAATGTGAATACATGTTCCTGAATTCAGCAAACAGTAGCTCCATTTCTTGACAAACATTCCGTATCAGGAAAGTGAGGGGGAAACAGATCAAAACAGAACAAGCAGTGAAGATTAAGAAATGTGTAAAGAAAATGTGGCTATTGCAAATGGTGCCACATGAAAATGTAAAGTATTAACAAATTCCAGAAAAAAATATTGATTTGAGTATCACATCATTCCCAGTTATGGATTAAAATACGGATAAGGAGCTACAATAAACCATATTTTATGACACTAACATGCCTTTAATTTTAACAAATAAATTACATGTGGATAAACTCGTGTTTGTGTGATTAAAAAGAGCCTGTTATTTTCTTTGGTTAAAAAGCTGTCTCCATAAAATATTATTCAGACCTGTCTGAACATTCCTCACCAGTCTACACTGTCATCAAGATTTCACTTCTTTTGAAGTACAGTCATAATCACATTTCAGTAGATTTTTAATGAGCAAACATTAGAATTTAAAGTAACAGTGAGTTCCTTTACAAGGTGCATAGTAAACCAGGGAATTGGTCTTATTCACTCTAATTCTCTTTCATCTTTAGCAATGCATTTGAAAATGAATACTCTTACCCACACAACAACATCTGAAAAGCAACATACACATATTATGTACAATTCCCTATAAGAACACAAGATATCCAGTTTTGGGTCCTGCAAAATAAAGCCTGACTACAGTGAAATACAGTGAATCTCCAAACTCAATTAAATGCATATAAAATATTTCTGCAGGATGTATTTTACTTTTCTGCATCTCCACATCAGTGTAACTTGCAATAAGGGGAATACTTTGATGAAATGCAGCCAGAATATGTACAATTCCATTATTTGTATTTTCAGACTCACTGTTGCAAGGGTCTCATTTGCAGGCCCCTGAATTTCAGCAGAAACCCAATATGTATTGCAAAACCCTTTCGATATGCATGTCTTATTTGACTTTAGATCTATATATTTTTCACTGTTTGCTAGATGCATACATTGATTTCATTGTACTGTGAATTAAGAAGTATACATGATCTCATAAATCAACCAGAAACTGAGAAAATTCTGATGGAAAAAGCCAGTGCAACCTGTTTAAGTATAAAACCTTACCAAACAAAAACAAGTTTACCAAACCTATCCATCGTTCTCTTACAAATCTGTGGGGATATTCACCCCATCCTGGCCCCTCCTACATGCTGCCTGCCCATTAGCCTCCAAAACCCATAACAAGCCAAACACCCTTTCCTACTCAGACCACACATCTTTCAAAACATGGAACATGCCACTATCATCAAAACCATCAAAACCCAACCCACCTGCCTCAGTCTCACCCATACAGCTTAAATTTATATCCTGCAATGCTCACAGCATCTATAATAACATTTCATAACTCCATGCCTGGATCTCTGACAATAAACCAGATATTCTTGTCATAACTGAAACATGGCTAACACCCCACATATCTGACTCTGAAATTTCACTCCCTGGTTATAATATCATCAGGAATGATAGAACTCAAAAAATGTGGTGGGGTAGCATTAGTATACCCTGGCTATCTTGAAATCCTACCATATCATAATCCAATTCCCAAACTCCATAACACCAAACTCCTCATCTCCCATAAACCACTGTTTATTACTGTACTCTATATGCCCCCAGGCAATAATGCTACAACCCTAAAAAAACATCCAAAACTGGACATCACATACAGTTTCTAATGAAAAGATAATCCTAGATGACATTTATTTCGACTGACAGATTATCTCTACAAAACACCTATCAACTCGCCTCAACCTATTTGGCTTGACTTAACTCATTTCCTCCCACACGCATTATAACCATCCCAAAAACTATGGCTCCATTCTCAACTGGATAGTGGTGTCCAAATCCACTAAGTATGTTTCCAGTGGCACCCTCCCGGATTCCCTGAGTGACCACCTCCCCTGTATATGTAAATAGACTCAGTATCCATCATATCAAACAGCACTTACTTAGATTTCCTTTAACCTCAGTAATTTAGCCCCGACAAATTTAACAGAATGTTAAGCTCCATTATCTGATGTATCCTGAAAAATATTTCACTCAGCAAAGCTGTACACAAATTTAACATACTTTTCCTGAAAGCCCTCAATAGTCTGGCTGCAACTAGAACAAAACAAGTAAAGAATAACCATGATCCTTGGTTATCCACTCATAGCAGGCACCTAATGCATGAAAGAGATAAGGCTTGGAAAGAATTGGTTAAAATATAGATCAATCCAAAACTTACAACACTTTAAAGAATTCTGCAACTGTACTAAAAGACAAATTAATTCAGAAATTAAAATCTACTATAGTTAACCCCTTATTAGGTCAGTGTTCCAACCCAAAAATATACTGATCATCTATTAATAATATACTCCATCCTGGAACAACCACCACATCTAATTCTGCCCCAAATAGCACAGCCACTGAAATAGCTGTTCAATTTAACACACATTTTATTAAAAGCATTAAAGTTCTTACTGAAGATATTTTATTTCATATAAAGCATTAAAGCCCGTACTGAAGATTATCCACCCAACAATCCTGACATGCTATCTCCTCTGACAGAAAACACCTTCAGTTTCACCCTAAAACCCATCCAGGCCTCCTACATCAAACCACTACTCCTTATATTGAAACCCTGTTCTCCTTCAGCAGATAATCTCCCAGCAGAATATGTTAAGCTAGCTGCCAGGTCCATAGCTTATCCTTTCTCTATCCTATTTAACAGATCTATCAAGGAACCATACATTCCTTTTCTATGTAAAAAATTCTTCATCATTCCTCTTCATAAAGAAGGAGCCTCATAAAATATTAACATTTTTAGACCTATTGCCATATAATCCCTTTTATCAAAACGTCCGGAGAAGCAAACGCGCATACTAGTTGAATACATATTCAGTAAGAACTCCTGACCATTCAAAGGATTGTTTTAGACCTGCTGATAGCATGACCACCAGCTTATTAACCTTCAGAGTTACTATTAAAGCCAGACACAAAGGCAAACTCAATTCCTCTGTATTCTCTGATCTCTCTAGAGCTTTTGGTTTAGTCTCTCGACAAAAACTGCTCTGTCAATTGTCTTCCTTAGGCCTATCACAATCCACACTACTGTGGTTTAACAGCTATTTAACCAATAGGCACCAGTCTGGTAAATGGCTCCACCTTTTCTTCCTTATTTCCTGCCAGTACTGGTGTACCACAGGGCCGCATTCTCATCCCCCTATTCTTCCAGTATATGCGCTAACAGTTTACATAAATCCTGTCAGCAAGCTTTCCTCATATAGTACGTTGACAATTCTACTCTACTGTGCTCTGCACTTCAAGATAATCTCATACATCTTCAGAGAATTACTCAAGAAGCCTTTAATTCTGTTTAGTGCTAAAAACAATTAACTGGTTCAAATGTCCTTACCATCTCTGGTTCAAATGTCTTCACCGCCTTTCTTGTTTTGCTGTGCTTCGCAGCTTCTCAGACTTCACATGAAAGTGGTTATAACAGTAATTCATTCAATAGCAAACAGCATAATGTAGTCACGTGAACAGTACCAAAATTAGTGAAGGAAAATTCACTCTTTCCTTCCCACCTGGTCTTCGACTTATTTACAGTAACTTTAGAGCATCACCAGCACTACGAACAGCAAATCCAGTCTGCAACCGCACTCTATCTATGTACATTGTCTCTTAAAAGGATGTAATCATAATGTCACGAACGAGAGACGCAAAACAAGGAAATGAGTTAACTTCGTACAGTAACAGCACTACTAAACACAAACAATGTAAATAATCTAATGATTAAACACAAACTCAGTTACTTAAACAATCTCATAAGCTTTAACAAGGAATCACCCATTTTAAACATCATGTCTATACCCTATAAAACAAAAAATAAATCCAACGATTTACTTCATTACCATAAGTGTTATACATTATACTGTATTTAGATGACCAGACAATAAGTTGCTATCAACAAATACAATATACCTTAATAAGGCCATTAACATATACAAGCTTAGTAATTTACCAGCATTTAACTAAATTGCAATTACACATGCTAATACACATTACTACCCTATATTTAAACTAAATATATATTTTAAAATTCTATGCACCTAGTGTATTTACTTAAGAAAACTACAGACAGAAAGTCATATTCTTTACTATTCCATCACAAAGGATTCCTAAGGTCAAGATATATAATATAAATTTCTACAGCTATATCAGAATATTTAGATATCAGGAAAACTATTTGATCAGTAACATAGCTGACATTACCAACTACAAGGACATAGCCCTTTTAATGTTGTTGATAGTTATTGGTCATTTGGCACAAGCAACTGAAAGGCTAAAATTCATGTCATTTGACATAGTGAGTGGATAATTACAGATGTCCTGTTGGGCTATCTATATATTAATTGTAAGAGGAACCTGAATAGAGTTCCAGCTCTGCTATAGATTAACTGATCTAATATTTAACTTGTTCGGTGATATTGCATTATGTATTGATATATAGATGTATTCTAAGAGTGATGAAGAGTGTGTTTTTTTCCCTCTCTTCCTCTGTCTCAATAGAGGATACTAACAATAACATAGAGGCTACTATAATATCATTCTGAAGTATTTGTCTGATGGGAAAGTAAATTAAGTACCCTATATAAAGTCAATATACTATATCTATTTAAATCTGATAATTTTAGTTCAAAGTACATTATAATTCACTAATGAAAATTCTTTAATAGTAATTAACTGAAATGAATTGTTTAACTTACAAGAATTTATTGAAAAGAAACACTTCTATTGACATAAATATATGGTGGAAAATTTAAATTATTAAATAACAAGCTGTATGCAGTTGTGCTTAGTTATCACGCTGCTATTGGCATAATAAAATCTGCTTTAAATTGGAAATTTCAAGATACTAAATGTCATAACATATCTTTTGAATTTTGAATACTTGTTAGCCCTAATTAACATTATAGGAACCTGCAGCTCATGATTCACAGTACTACTTAACATCAAGTTAGCGCTTTTCATGAGAAGCTACTCAGCATATTATGACATGAACTGTCAAGAATAAACAGAACAGTCAATGCTAAGTGTTTAAACACCTTAATTCTAAGTGATATGCTTACTTATCATTGTTCATTGTTTATAATACAGTTGACAACTTAACATTGGACTCAGTATAATCAGACGTGATGAGATGAAGTGAATTACACTTTCCTTATTTCATAATATTACATTATATGCTTGTATGAAACTCATTATAAACTTGTTCTTTAAATATTCTCAGTACATTACACAGATGGAAATTCTTATTGAGAAGATCATTACTAATATTAAGCTGTTTTGTTATAAATATAAAACAAAGAAGAAAAAAATCAAATGTACCTAAATGACTTGAGAGGGAAAATGTATGTGTGTGTGTTTGTGTGTATGTATATGTATGTGTATGTGAATGTGTATGTATGTGTTTGTGTGTGTATATATATATATATATATATATATATATATATATATATATATATATATATATAAAATAATTTGAAACCTGATTTAATTACCTATTTCAAGTTTCATATAAAGGTACTGAAATATTTTCATTATGAATCATAAACAATTGTATTGCATACATGGTTTTGAAGTAACACTAAATGTTAAATTTGAAATTTTGCCTTCTGAATCCAGACTGAAAACAAACTTATATATAAACGTAAAACATTATTGCTATATTTAAATAGACTGCAAAGATTTAGAAATGTAGATAGCAATACTTTCATATATTTTGTTACTTATTTATCTATTAGCTGATTATATTATTCTTTTAATGTATGAAAATAATAATATATTGATTTTGAGATCTAGAAAAATAAATCCAAACTCTATTCACAAGGTTAGAAGGTTTGCTTGGGTAGTATTACTAGCCAGGCAAAGAGGTTTATTACCTAATAGTGATGCAGAATGTATTATACGATTAGAAATGTTAAGTTTAGTAATTCATTTATTTTGTTATAATGGTTTGGTGTCTGCAGGAAGTACACACATTACATATATGAAGATTATGAAATCAAAACATTTTTATAAAGCAAAACCAAGGGTTACAGATATTCCCATATACTGTCATACAAAACAAACATAAAGCTAAACATGAAGTGTTTATCCATAAATGTTAATGGTCTGAACAACTGTAATAAGAGGAGAAGTCTATCCAAATATATAAATTTACATAAGCCACAAATAGTATTCCTACAAGAGACTCACTTGTCAGACACAGATATAAATAATATTAATATTAACAACTACACTGTACTAACAAACTCTCAATATAAACAAAAGAAAAGAGGAGTAGCCATATTCATTCGTAATGAAATCATATCTCCCAAAATAATCAACACCTATCATGATACATCAGGTATGTTTTGTCTAGTGTCTATGGAACTCAATAGAAAAGTTTATACTTTAGTAAATCTATACTGGATACCAGGACTTGGACTAGGAACAGTTAAACATCAATTTGAAGAAATAATTAATTTAACTAAAGGTAGCCTAGTAATAGCAGGATATTTTAATTGTATAACAAATGATAATGACACTGATTCAAAAATCACAAGAAGAAAATTACCTATATCAAAGGCACTTCTAAAATTCACAGACACAATGTGCATAAAAGACATAAATTAATTTGTTGATCCAAACTCATTAATTTATTCCTTTTACACCCATAGGCATAAAACTAACTCTAGAATAGATAGAATATATATAGCTAATGATTTAATAACAAAAATAGATAAAGTTAAAATAATTAATTGTCTACTATCTGATCATAATGCACTAGTTTTTGAGATAGAAATTAAGAACACAGATACAAATCCCATCACAAGAATACCCACTTATATCAAAAAATTAACAGAATTTTAAAGAATTCTATGAAAAAGAAATTAAAACTTTCTTTGAATTGAATGCAACAGCGGATATTTCAGAAATATATATTTGGGACTCATTAAAACCTTATATATATATATATATATATATATATATATATATATATATATATATATATATATATAGGAAAGTACTAGCTTGGTACATTAATAAAAGGAAAACCTGGAACAAAGATATGTTAGAATTACAAAAGAAAACTGATAAATTGAAACTGGAAGTTCAAAAAGGAAATACAGATTCAGTTCAAGAACTATTACAAACCAACAATAAATATGCAGAAATATTACATCATAAAATCATGATTCATTTAGAAAAGATAAAACTAAACTCTTATTCCACAAATCCAATGTACCAGAAACAATTAGCAAACACAACAAAAAAAAAATAAATAAAATGCAAACAAATTAAAGAAATATATATACCTAATACAAAGAAAAAAGTAACCGATTTAAATAGTATTCTGGAAGCATTTAGACAGCAATATAACTCTAATAATTCTTCAAATTCACAAGAAATACCCATCAAAGATATAAAAAATTACCTTGAAAATAAAATTCTTACTAGATTAACACAAGAACAAATAGACACTATAAACAAATCAATTACAATGACGGAACTGAAATCACAAATTAAATACCTTAAAGTAAATAAAGCACCTGGCCCAGACAATATTTTACCTGAAATGTATAAATTAATACCTAATCGGGCTATATCCTTACTTTTAAAAGTAAATAACATAGTTAAACAAGATATAAATATCCCTCCCTCTCGGAAATATTAATTGATATCCCCAATAATCAAAACAGGCAAAGATGAGAAACAATGCTCTTCATATAGACCAATATCATTATTGAATATAGATTACAAAATGTTAATGACAATATATGCAGACAGAATCAAGCACTTTCTCCCAATGTTAATCCATGAAGACCAAACAGATTTTATTAAAGGAAGAAACACATATGACAATCTTAAAATAATCTTATTACTAAGGGAATATACTAAACATATAAATCTTGATTTAAACATAATTTTCTTTTTCTACCGTTTGCTAAAAACTCAGTACCCATGAACTACCACATAGCTGGTAGTCTACTTAACACTGAAAGTGTGATAAGAGACCTTGGGACACAGGTGGACAGTAGTCTTTCCTTTGATAATCACATCGCCACAGTAGTCAGGAAATCCTTCTATGTGGCACACCTCATCACAAAAGGTTTCGCATCCAGGAAAAAAGAGGCTATTCTTCCCCTCTACTCGTCACTCATTAGACCCATTATAGAGTACAATGCCCCTTTTGGTATGTACCTCACAAGACATCTACAACAACTGGAAAGGCCACAGAAATACCTCACAAAGAGGATTACTGGCCTCAAAGAGATGCCCTATGCAGACCACCTCAAAAAACTGCAGCTTTACTCCGTTGCATATCACCTACTCAGAGGCGATCTCTGCCTAACACACAAAGCTATGTCAAACCCAGAGCTTTTAGACATGCTCCACTTAAAGAAATCCCAATCCCTATGAGCTACACGGTCTAGGGGCCTAAACCTCATCACCACAATAAAAGAACATGCTGGAGGGATAGATTCCTGTCCCAGAGACTTCCCATACTCTGGAACAAACTACTTATCTATATCAAACAAAGCTCCTCATTAGCACTGTTCAAGAAAAATCTTGATGATTGGATGGGAAATAGGAAATTCACCCCAGGGATCACTTCTGTGGCTCTGCTCGACAGTGGCACAGGAAATTAATTTTCTTGGGTGGCTAAAGCCAGGGTACCTTTGGCTAGGCTTATATAGGCCCTAGGGCCAGTAGCCTAGTACCTACCTATGAACCTGTGAACCTATATTAATAAAGCATTTGATTCAGTAAACTGGAATTTTCTAACATTAGTTTTGAATGCATATAAATTCCCCATAACTTTCAATACTCTCATTCAATCATTATATAAAGAATATATAGCGTATGTTAAATTAGGATCATATAGATCAGGACCTATACAAATCAAAAAAGGAACTAAACAGGGTTGCCCTTTATCACCACTATTATTTGCACTAATAACAGAACCCTTTGCAAATCAAATTAGATCAAACAACAACATTAAAGGACTATGTATTAACAAAACATCAAACCTTAAATTACAATTCTTTGCTGATGACATACTTCTAACCCTCTCAGACACTAACAAATCTTTACAGGCATTATTCAGTGACATAAAAGAATTCCAAAATGTTTCAAGCTTACACTTTAATGAATACAAAACAAAAAAATTGTCATGCAATACCAAAAAGAAATATATAAGCAAAGAATATTCCAAATACATAGCAGTAGACAACAAAATACTATATTTAGGTATATATCTACTTGGGGATTTAACAGACTCACATATTTAATTAAAAAAGCATTAGATAAAATAAAACAAACAATATCTAACTGGAACAAATATATGTTTACAATGGTAGACAGATTATATCTTATTAAATCAATCATTTTTCCTAAAGTGCTATACCTAATACAAAGTTTCTCATTGCACCTCCCAAGTATATCATCCAAAGATCTAACAAAATAATATTAAACTTTTTATGGTTTCCAAATAAACCATGTATTGCCTTAAATAAACATTTACCAAATGGGAAGAAGGGGGTATTAATCTACCAGACATTGAGACATACATTATATCATCTGTAGTAAAAAATATAACCTTATGGTTAAATACTTACCACAACCCTATTTGGAAACAAATACATGAGCAGATTTATATAGAACTTAATCAAAGTCATATACAAGACTATTTAACTATTATACCATCACTCCTTGTCTGGTTATTAAAAGATCAACTAGTAGGAAAAAACAATACATTTATTTTTATTTATTTTTTTTTTATTTATTTATCATTTGTTGACCGAGAAAGTCCACAGTAGTGGACAGAGCCTGTTTTCAGCGGAGGCCCGGGGAGAAATGCTCCATCAAAATATATAAATATTACCCTAACAACATTTAAAACATATATAAACAAAGTCCCAAATGTTAACTCTTGTTTTTTTTTTGACTCAACCAATAGCCTTTACACCTGCTATCCTTGATACATTCCAAACTCAAAAAAATAATTACATTAAAGAAAAGTTCAATAAACTATTGGCATCAACGAGTAGAACAAGAGACATTAATAACTAATGAACAAATAATTAACAAGTATAATATAAATAATGATTCATGACTACTTCTGCAAAATCTAAGACAATATTTTATAAATAAAACTGAACAAATGCACACAACAGTTAGACAAAATGTTCCCAAATTTATTGAATACTTTATCATAATCACAAAACAACATTATCAAGGAAAAAGCTACCTATCTAATATTTATAAACTTATTAAAAAAACAAAAATCTACTATAGAGATGCTTAATGGCAGTACTACATACAGATAAATAACCACCCTCCTAATGAAGATGAAAAAAGATTAGCTTAAAATCCTCAAAACAAACAACATTGTCAATATATTGGCAACTATTTACTTGGAGATATTTAAACAGAAGTTTTTATACACCAGATAAATTAGCCAAAATATTTGCTAGTGAGGATCAATGCTGGAGATGTCAAATTAAAACAAGAGCTGACTGGCATCATATTTTCTATGAATGCAAGTGTCTCCTCACTTTGTATTGGGAAAATATTAATTATTTTTTCCAAATTGTTTTAATGATAATTATCAACTAACAAAATCAATGATTTTATTCAATTTTCCCATCCCGAACTGTGTGCCAGAAAAATACTTCAAAATGCTATGGACATTGATGGCAGTAGCACACACAATTATCACCATCCACTGGAAAAGTATGACTTCTCCCACATTTAAGGAATTTAAAAACTTGTGTTTAACAGTTGGACATATGGAAATATCCACACTGAAGAACAGAACAACCAGACCTACATCACTTTATAACTCTTGGATGAAAATTACAGAAATATTTGAGAAAATGGACAAAGATTTATGAAATAATTTATTATTCTTCACAATGCACTTAAATGTATTCATACAGTTTCCTGTATAGACACCAATATATATAGTTAAATAATATAAGGAGGTTTATAGGTTGTAAAATTGTATATATGTTATTCATTCTGAATCTATGTAATGTCTGATGAAATATCATATCTAAAAAAAAAAATTTAAGTAAAAAAAAGAACTATCTATTTAATGAATGTTTGCAAATGATATAGTTTGTCACGAACATCATTAATGTATCTTCCTGGGTCTCCACTGAAAATAGGCTTTGCTTAATCAGACTTTCCCATTCAACAAAGACAAACAAACAAATAAGCAAATAAAGAAATCAAAGTCCCATCTGCCTGAATTGGTTGCAGCCCAGATGGATTTAGAAGATCCGATATCACTTGTTGAAAGGAGTAGGGAAAATTCCCCAATGCTAGCGAAATTTAACTTTCTTCTAATCAGCATGAATACCTTCTTGGGTCTCCCCTGAAAGGAGGCCGATGACCTAATGGGTCAATTCCAGTCAACAAAGCATAAATAAAATAAACAGAAACAAAGTTATGTCACTTGCGCACACTCACATTGTGCAATGGGGGAATGAGGGAATGAAATTTGGACTACAGTGTGAAATATCTGGTCAAAAAGTGGAAGAAAATGGGAAGAGTAAGATGCCGTTAGGGAGTGGGGTAATAAGTTATTTACATTAACTGGAAGGATAAACCTTATTCAAACAATGATCCTCCCTAGAGTGTGCTACATACTCAGACATCTGCTTCCTTTGAAAAAGATTAGAAAAGGATAAAGTGCAGGTGTAGTGAGATGAATTCATATGGCAAGAGGGAGTAGTAGGACAGAGGATAGAAGGGTAAGATTATCCAAGAGATGGGAGAATAGAGGATACGAGAGTTTTACTTTTATATGGTGTAAGCAACTATGCTAAAGAAATGAGGGGAAATTAGGAAGCTTGCCTGCTCCATACAGGGCTGTGGGACAACACAGAAAGTACAACTGAGGGTAAAATTGTACATTGGAAAGGATGGTAGTGCTGGGGAATTAATTATGGATGAGACCTGTTTCATAGATCAGAAGGCTCTTCTGGGTGGTATTGAAGCTGCAGCAAATTAGAGACAGCTATAGCATACAAGAAGGTAGATTGCTTCATGATAAACAGCTGAGGATGGCAATTATACAATAGTTAAATCATCTACTTCAATGGAGTTCAGGAAGTCTGCAGTGTAACTTCCAATGGGTGGGGCATAAGTCTTTTGACAGAATCAAATTATGCCCTCCCATTTCAAACAAATGTTCATACGTATGGAACCATAGGGGTTATGAAAGAAGTATAAATGGCAAACTCTTCGGCACAAACTATTTTATAGTGATAATATTCTTTAGATTCTAGGTCTTAAATTGAATTTTACAAGTCACAGTAAACACAGCAACTATTATGTTTGTAATATTTTGGAAACAACTTACAATATCTCAACAACCACTCAAGTTACCCATATACCATCAGCAGCATTTTATTCATCTAGCTAAGAGCTTTCATCTGAGGCTAAAGAGTTCTGCCTGCATTACTTGCTTGTTGAAATATTTGTAAAAATGTGAAAATGATATCTATTTAAATTAATATCATAAGAACAAAAGTTCATATCTCTTTACCTGCACTAGATTGGGGTCAAATATTAATGCAGTTAAGTTTGCCACTGTGCAAGCTTTAAGATGAAATATTTTAAAACCCTGTACATAGCATGGTTTTGGAATTATTGATGCAAATATAAACAAGCAATATTTGATGCCTAGAGGCGTCAGTAGGATTTAACTGCAGATGCACCTGGAGGCATCACTTGGATATAATGAGTTAAAGAAGAAAGGGGTCAAGGGTAGGGAGTGTGATGGAGGAAAGCATAGGAATTTTTGGGCATCAGGGGTAGGGAGTGAGGTGGGGGACAGCATAGGAATGCTAGGGGTCAGTGGTAGGGAGTGAGGTAGAGGACAGCATAGGAATGCTAGGGGTCAGGGTTAGGGAGTGAGGTGGAGGACAGCATAGGAATGTTAGGGGTCAGTGGTAGGGAGTGAGGTGGACAGCATAGGAATGCTAGGGGTCAGGGGCAGGGAGTGAGATGGAGGACAGAATAGGAAAACTTCAGATGATGAACAGACTGAAACATGTAAATGTGGTCCACCTTATGCAGTGTTAAACATAAATAAATACAAGAAGGAAATGGGGAAATTGGGACTAAGCTATTACTTAATAAATCTACATGGAATGTATGCTTGAAAAGAATACTGATGCTGCATGCACTCCCACTAATTTGGTACAAATATATGCACTGGCTGCATAGATGCTTTAGGACACTGATGCCGACATTTTCAGGAAGAGCAGGTGGGAGAAGCAGAAGGTTGTATATGTAGTTGTGCAGAAGCAAGTAATCTTTGTATGATTTGGAAAATGTAGATGAATTAAGCAAAACAGTGTGGGGGAGAAGGGCTGTATGGAAAAGTACAGAAAAATATTTGGTAAATAAATACATAGTACTTAGCAAATTTTCCACTTAGAGAGGGGGAATGAAGAACGTGAATGGAAGAAATCCAAAAAAATCCAACACTGTTTTAGACGGATGAGTGAAAATCTTAACAATGAAAGGATGGAAAGATGATCTAGACTGTAAGAGAGACAATAGGAACAAATAATATGAAGGTGTATGATTGGCTGGCAGGTGTGCAGGAAACCTGGGCAGGAAAAGAGAGGGTTAGAAGAGAGTGGCAGAAAGTGGAGCTACATTATAATATAGAGTGTACTAATGGAGAATGGCATTCTGTAGGGCTAACTGGAAGGTATAGCTGTGGCTGACAACTCCTGAGGGAGAAAAGGGAAGGGTAGTTTGAATTTTAAATGATGACAATGAATATGCCATTCTGTTTTATATTCTGTCCGGAATATTGAATGATGTCTCTGTTACAGTTTATCATATATGATGGGGTGTGTTTAATAGTAGTGTATTGAAATTTTTGTAATCTAAAACCTCAATAAATATTGTGTAACCAAATTAGGATTACAAGATACATCCCCTTGTCAACAGTTACAGTTATTTGCTAAGTAGTAACCAGTCTGTTAATGTTTCAGTGTATTCCCACAAAGTACATGTGTCTGTGAATTTATTCTTGCATGTACATGTTACTTGTTCTAATTCAGGATGGGTTTGTTTTACTTGTCAACAGCTGTAACTAACTGTTAAATCTTTACCAGTCAATTACTTTTTCAATCTATTTCCACAAAACAGCTGCTTACATTAACATGGTCTTGCAACTCCATGTTGTCCACTTTAATTCTAGCTGGTTTGATTTATTGTAAAATTGTTATCACTGGATCCAGAGTCATCTATTAAATACATCAGAATTACAATATTTGTGTTATATTGACCAAAGACGTAAGTATGAAATTGTAAGACTATATGCAATTTGGATTCTAGGTCATTTTGTCAAATCCACATTTATTGAAACGTGAACATATGTGTGTGAGTGATTGAATGTGATTTTGTTCACATGACAGAAATTTCAATGCTGAGAACATCAATGCCAAAGCTTTCAGATTAGCTAAAAGTTTTGGTATCGGGGTAGAAGTGTGTATGTATGAGCGAGTGCTTGTGGATTGGGTTAGAGTAAGGCCTAGGTAAGGGGATAGATGAGGTGTTATGTTTGTGTGTGTTTATCTGAGTGTGTGTGGCTATCTTGCATAGTGGTACTCTTAGGGAAAGGGATTTTCATAAGGAAATGTATATAGGTGGGGGTAGGGACATCAGTAATGCTAGGGTTAACACACTATTAAGATAGTAAAGTGGGGCAGAGGCCTCCGTCCATCATTACTCATGTGTGCTAACCTTTACTCTAACTATGCTGCTGACCCTATGTCCAGAACTAAATGTTAAGTTATCAAATTTTTTTTCCTTAACAGTATCAATTTCCAGACAAAGTATATCTAAAGGTACTGTCTGGTTTTAATTTATTTCTTGTACCAGTCAAAAATGTAAAGTGTTTGCTTTCATTTATTTGTTTGGTGTAGGCTTGATATTTTTTTCATTTTTGAGATTACTTACTTTAGGCATGCCAACATTGATATGGTGTCTAGTATTTTTTGCACAAGGAAATTAAAGCAAACAATCATAATTTGGGTGCCACAGGCCCAAATCATGGCTGAAAGGTATCCTCTGGCCACTTCACCTATTCAGTTAAAAAACAAATAAATAAACAGCCTCACCTAATTCTGTGCATTACCTGCAAGTGTTTTTTTTTTTTCAATAAAGAATAATGCAGTGAACTGCAGAATGACTTCTCTCAGGGATGCCATTCAAAAGTTTAACGAATTTCTTCACATTGTGTCATGAATCAAATAAATTACCTTATTAGCAGCTGAGTCTTCTTTGGGTAAATTTTCTATAATCTATGGGGAAAAAATGTGCACTGATCAGTTCTAAAATCTGAAACATCCAAGAACATACAGTACCTATACCATATTCTTACCTCTCCCCAGTGAATGTACAGCATAATCAATATGGTTTCATTTTAGTGGAACGTTAACATGCATATGCTGTGACCTTATTTAATTTAAGATGTTTAAAACAGGCCTTGCTAAAACTAGTAAAACACAATCAGTTCTCATTCACGGGACTCTTTCGTCTCATACACTTAATATGTCAGACTAGTTCACACATTTGTCTCCATCACTTCTAGTCTTATAATAATAAAATAGTTTACTGCTTTAATTTAAACCAATAAAACCACGGTTCATCTAACTGAGGTAAGGACAGTGTTAGAGCAAGATTTAAGCAGTACACATGCTTGAAGCAGAAGCCTGCTCCAGAATAGTATAAAGTAATAAGGTAGTGTTTGTCTTCAGAAAATAACACTGCCTCTGCCTGTATTCAGCTCCCATCCCTCTCCAGCACATACACACAGACACACACACACACATACACACACACGCACGCATGCACACACGCATGCAGGCATGCACACACACACACACACACACACACACACACACACACACACACACACACACACACACACACACACTTTCATATGCATGCACATATATGATCCTTTAAATTAAATAAGCTTAGGCACATCTGACATTAATTCCAAAGCTACAAGTACAAAAATGCAAGCTGTTGGAAACTTTTACCAACAGAAGTCTTAGATGTTGATAGACAATAACTTCAGCACTGTTACCAAATAAATACTGGTTTTAAATAAACCAGTTGCTATTTCATATTTTTCGCTCCTGACATGTAAGTAATACTGAATAGTTCTTGTCACTCATTTTAAACAGGCATCTAAAAGTGACAGTGTTTATTTGAAACTTGATTAACTTCCCTCTTTTTACCATTATTATGCTCAAATGTGAATTATGCAGTCAAAACTAAAAGTAATTGTTTTTAATGTGTATTGATATGCAAAATGGCTATTAGCTCAGCCTGTAAAGCAACAGACCAGCAGCATGCATATATATTGGCTAGTCGTGGATTCAAATCTACATGGGGAAAGCTGTCATGTGTGGGGGGGGGCATAATGATTAAAGGGTTTACCTCACAGACACAAGGTTTGGTTCTCACACTTGAGAGCAATTATCTAGACTTAAAATGGCCCACAAGGGCAGCTAGCTTAGTACTAACCCATCACCTATAAAAAGTTCAGGATGATAATTAAAAATAAATAAAGAACTCAAACGTTTGGGCCAAGGTATAATAGGGCTTCTCTATGAGTAACTGAGATGTATTATTGACGTGATTATTTGACCCCAAGTCATCTAAAAGCAGAAGAGGTCATATCAGCAAAACACAAATTTTGCAGGGGGTAGGGCCTCGCTTTGAAGACCACTGATATGACTGCATATGTGTGTGTGTGTGTGTGTGTGTGTGTGTGTGTGTGTGTGTGTGTGTGTGTGTCTCACACACACACACACACATATATATATATATATATATATATATATTTATATATATATATATATATATATATATATATAGTAAGTCTGGGATTATAATAACTCAGAGAAGTGGACGAAAGAGAGAAAAATGCAATACTGACTTTCTTGCTCTTTGTGGAATGTAGTTACCTTGAGAAGATGCCAGCAATCGATCACCTATCCAGTGACAAACAGTTGAGCAGCCCGTAAAACAGCAATAATTAATAAAAGAATGCGGGTTGTACGCTATCTACACTTTGTGCTTTCATTAAACAGAATGACTTCACCTCTAAGGTGAAATCCCAGTACCTAAGAGTAAATACTATATAACCCACAGGTGCATTATTACTTATTGTTCAATTAAATTTCATTCTAATATTGTTTGATCATCAATTTCACCAAAATTATTTCTACAGTTTAACTAAAACTTTACAAATATTCAGTATATTTATGTAGAAATATTGGCAAAGGATGTTTTACTGTACTGCAAAGCTATCTCAAAATAAACCTGGAATATTTGCAAGAATTTCACAAATATGAGTTTTTCTGCACTCTAAAGCCAAGTGTAGAATATACTGCAATAATATTAGCAGAACTGTGAGGGAAAAAAAGACTGTAGAGAATATTATGTGTAAATGACTAGCTGCAGTTCCAAAAAGATCTGGTGTACCTCACTGTAGTTATTGTCGCATGAAAAAAAATAGGTTGGAACATTCTGTGCTGCAGAAAGCCCCACCGTGATCAAAAGTGCTGTTCGCGCACTTGAAATAACCTTTTATATCTGCATCACTGAAAAAATATCTTATTAGCAAAGAAAGACATTTTTTAGTCAGATGACAACCACACTAAGTTCCCTTTTCTCCACTAACCCGTAAGATTTCCTAAAGGCTTGGAAAACAAGTTTTATCATTTCGGGCCCTTTGTCTGCACAGATAGCTCTTGGAAATTGTCTGTTTAATGTTATAAGTAGTGACTGTGCAGTCAAATAGGAAATAAATGAATTTGCAAGTCTTTGAGACAGCAGCTTGGAGCAGAATTTGATAAGCTGTGTTTATGTGACTGAACAAAATTAAATCAAATACTGAAACTTGGATACATTGTTACAAGCTCAGTATGCACGTAACATCTACAAAGTGCAAATGTTAGCTTCCACCACCCTGTTTAATACAGTGTTTTGTTTTCTTTCTCCTAGCAAACAACTACCTCCTGCTCTACCCAGAATGCTTCAGTAGAATAAGTAATACCATTATTAATATTATTACTGACATAATGCTCAGTGACGAAGTATAAATTAATAGTGTCAATAAGACAAGCTTAGAGCAGTTAGCTGCATAAAGGCTCAATGTAATAAACGATCAGCAAATATACTGCTCAGCTTCTTTCCTCAAGAAATCCAGACAAAGCCAAAGATAACTGGGGGGAACAACAAAGGCCTAAGATCAGAACTAATTTTAAAATTACAGTAATTCACATAAAAAGTTAATAAAACTAGAGCAATGTGCAGTTTCTGAACAATAAAAAGTATGAAGCTCTCACATCTGGCATTATTAGCTATCTGCAATCCTCAAGTGATTTACAAGAAAATCAGACATTTTTATGAGGGACAGGATAAAAATATAAGGCAAAGTCATGGAGAGTTGAAAGTCACATCAGTAAAATACGGGACTGGCTTGAAGAAGTATTGTAAGCCAAATAAATCATGGTACAGACTGTAACACAAGCTGGGTTCAGGAAGTGTTATATCTCTTCTCTTCTATGTTAGGCATCAAAGCCTACTTCTTAGTAAAGAGAAGAAAAGTCTAGAACCGTAGGTTCTAACATCAATAAGGATGGCAGTGCGAAGCACCTGGTACAGGTCAAGATTTCAGTCATCTTAGATTTCAGGAAACTGGAATTCCTGTCTGGGAAGAAACATGTAATGGTAGATTCTGTGCGCTACAGTCGAATGGACATACAAGTGTGCAAAGCTATACATGGGATTTCTGAGTAGTAAAAACTGTGTGAAAAAGAAGAAACGTTTTCTAGCTGTATCTTAAAATTGCTGAATGAATTTGTGCCAGCATGCATTAGAAGTAACTAATGGAGGAATTTGTGCCAGCATGCATTAGAAGTAACTAATGGAGGAATTTGTGCCAGCATGCATTAGAAGTAACTAATGGAGGAATTTGTGCCAGCATGCATTAGAAGTAACTAATGGAGGAATTTGTGACAGCATGCATTAGAAGTAACTAATGGAGGAATTTGTGACAGCATGCATTAGAAGTAACTAATGGAGGAATTTGTGACAGCATGCATTAGAAGTAACTAATGGAGGAATTTGTGACAGCATGCATTAGAAGTAACTAATGGAGGAATTTGTGACAGCATGCATTAGAAGTAACTAATGGAGGAATTTGTGACAGCATGCATTAGAAGTAACTAATGGAGGAATTTGTGACAGCATGCATTAGAAGTAACTAATGGAGGAATTTGTGACAGCATGCATTAGAAGTAACTAATGGAGGAATTTGTGACAGCATGCATTAGAAGTAACTAATGGAGGAATTTGTGACAGCATGCATTAGAAGTAACTAATGGAGGAATTTGTGACAGCATGCATTAGAAGTAACTAATGGAGGAATTTGTGACAGCATGCATTAGAAGTAACTAATGGAGGAATTTGTGCCAGCATGCATTAGAAGTAACTAATGGAGGAATTTGTGCCAGCATGCATTAGAAGTAACTAATGGAGGAATTTGTGCCAGCATGCATTAGAAGTAACTAATGGAGGAATTTGTGCCAGCATGCATTAGAAGTAACTAATGGAGGAATTTGTGCCAGCATGCATTAGAAGTAACTAATGGAGGAATTTGTGCCAGCATGCATTAGAAGTAACTAATGGAGGAATTTGTGACAGCATGCATTAGAAGTAACTAATGGAGGAATTTGTGCCAGCATGCATTAGAAGTAACTAATGGAGGAATTTGTGCCAGCATGCATTAGAAGTAACTAATGGAGGAATTTGTGACAGCATGCATTAGAAGTAACTAATGGAGGAATTTGTGACAGCATGCATTAGAAGCAGCTGACTGGTAAAAAAGAAGCATGAGGCCATAAGGGATCCTGTAGAAATTCAAGAATGATCTGCTAACCAAGAAAGCTGAATGTGCTTGTTTAAGTAGCCAGAGCTGATTGGAATTAAAAAGAAGAGAAGTCTGATGTTAGGAAAGGGATACAGTTAGTTCATTCATACGCTATAGCTGTATCATGGTTACTTGGGTATAATCGTTCAAATTATACTTACTCAGGAGATTTTCCTCCTTCTATAGCAGCGATTTATTTGCTCATAACGCATATGGCCTTTGTAAGGCCTCTGTGCTTGCAGCATCCCAAAGACAGACATGCCTTTATTTGTGTTTTAATAATCTCCATCAATAACATGCAAAGACTTTAGAGTGAAAGTAATAAAGTACGGGAGGTGCAGAAGACCCATATATGGGAGGCAAGGCGGCTTGTATTTCCCATCGTGGTACATTTATTTCTTTAGTCTACAGTCAGGAATATAGGGTTTACAAGGAGTGTGCACTTGTGATCTCAGTTTCCAACAGTTTTTACCAGGCACATATGTTTCAAGACATGTAGTCTTCAGGAACCATTATGGATCCTGACATAAAAGATGAAGATGAGAAGTAATGATTTGTGTTATTTATTCACAACTAGTGTAAAATAAGCCATTTACATCTAAGCAATCAAACTGATACACAACAAACATTATTTTCTTTTAAAATTAAAAAAAAAGTGTTGATGCAGTTGGTAAAGGCACCAAAAATTTCATTACATCCCTTATCTAAATATACTAACTCCATGGCTGCTCAACAATGGAGTAAGTTCTAACCATACCTCTCAACCTTTTGGCATAAGAAATCTGGACAAAGCATGACATAATGTGGGGACAAAGGGCCAGAAATAGAGACACATTTGAAATATTAGCCTTATAAACTTAGAAAGTTGTTAGAATAACAAAACATATATTAGCATGCATTTTCGAAATGACATGAAGTCTGAAACTCAAAGGTATGTCATTTATTTCATTTAACATTTGTTTACTGGGAAATTCACACTTGGAACGAAGCCAATTTTTAGCGGCGGCCGAGGGAAAACCACTCCAGATGCATGTCTTTGCGGTGTGGGAGGAAACCAGAGCATCCGGAGGAAACCCATACAAATGCAGGGAGGACGTGCAGACTCTGCACAAAAGGCACTCTGGCTGAGAATCAAACTAGAGAACCTCTTGTTGTGAGGCAATAACACTACCACTGCACCACTGCGCCATCCAGTTCAGTGACTTTAATCCTCAGATCATTCTAGTGATTTGTGAGAAAACCACAAAGTGTATGAAGAGCAGGCCAAAAATAAGTGGCAAAAATCTGAACATTCTGTGAAAATCTGGATAGTTGTGCGATATGGTGCCAACACCCATAAAGGAGTACACTGTTCTTGCTCAAAGTCTATCAGCTAAAAATGAAATTCACACTGCAGTTACAATTCACAAAATAAACAGCAAATACTAAGGAACACAAAAGAATCTTAACAATCTCCACAAGACAAATCCACAAAACCTAGCTTTGTAACATACAAGGATGAAGTCCTGTCTATAAACCAGACGATCCAAGTTTTACTAATGGCTTCAGCCCTGAAAATGGGAGTGAGTTGTTCATATGGTTCAGCCATCTTGAGGCAAGGAATTGGTGTTTCAATTGTTTAAATTTCTCCCATTAAAGGTGGGACCTGCACAAGAGTAATGGCCACAGGACTGGGAGATGTGGGCTTGGCATTCGAGGCCAGTGACGTTAGCCCTCACCATGTGTGTGGGAAAATGTACATACATTCACGCACACACACACACACACACACACACACACACACACACACACACACACACACACACACCATAGGAAGACAAAAAATGCCTCTGTGGGGATGTAGATGTTTATGTTTGTTATCAGGAAGTAGGTTAAGGTACAGACTTACCCACAAAACCCTTGATGGCTGCCTGTATGACTGCATCCAAATAAGGGAGGGCTGATAGTCTGCCAAAAACAGAATAGAAATATGATAAATAAAATTCACCAGCCATACACTAACAACCCAAAACAGCAAAGAACCCTGCAGTTACAACTAAGCCAAATGCAGATATAAGTGATACATTGCAAAAGCTGACATTCTAGTTAAATGATGAGTCGGTTACAGCACGTCTAATATGCACAGTTCTGTCTACCTGCTAGGGTATGGGAAATGACAAAGGATAGACAGCAAAGGAATATACAGTGGATACAAAAAGTTTACACACCCCTGTTAAAATGCCAGGTTTTTGTGATACAAAAAAAAAGAGACCCCAATAAATCATTTCAAAACTTTTCCCACCTTTAATGTGACCTATAACCTGTACAATTCAACTGAAAAACAAACAAATCTGTTAGTGGAAAAATATAAAAAATAAAAAGCATACAGTAAGCTGATTGCATAACTGTGCACATCCTTAAACTAATACTTTGTTGAAGCACCTTTTGATTTAATTACAGCATATTAAATGTATGGACCATATGTCAGAAATCAAGCTGGTTTAGTATTAACAAATATCTTGTTAACTAAACTGAAAATTTTCTTATATGCAGATGAGAATGAATTAACATTAGAGAGTCCTATTATATTCCATCTAGTGTTCAATAGGCATCTGTACTGGGGCCAGTATTTTTCATCATATTGTTAGTTGCTCTAGCAATTTTTTCTTGAATATTCCTTAAAAAGCATGCAGAGAATTTTAAACTAGAAAGTGATGCCAGTTCCCCTCAGGCTAATATTAATATGCAATAAAATCATAATTTTTACAGATGGGCAAATAATGATTCAGTGGTCTTATGTGTGGACATCTTATTACCAGTTTATAACCACTGTGCACGATCTCACCTTAAATATTAGGTTTCATTTTAGTCTCATTCTTCAAAATAACATAAAAAAATGAATACATTAGAAGGGGTATGGAAATTCTTTACAAGAATTTGCCATCTCCTCCTGTATATAATTCTTCAGATACAGATGATTTCAGTGTGGCTCAGAATTAGTCTGCCCTTCTCAAAATGATGAATTTCTAAGAAAATATATGAATTTGCAGAATTGTACTAATGAAAATACATTTTATTCCCCATGAGAGTATTCCCTGTTTGAAATTATCACCTATATTTTATTAACAGTTATATAATACTTGGCCTTTAGTATTCAAAAAGGAGCACGCTGATTGGTCAGCCCAACCAGTGCGCCTATTGTAAATCTGAGCATATACCAATGGAAAACGGTCCAGTCGCCCAGACTTTTTTCCATTAATATATGCAATGAAAAATTTACTTTTATTTCATTCTTTTTAAAATAAGGTAAAAAAAGCGGTTATTGCTATATTCTACCTCAGGGGAAATGTTTAAAAGGTCCTGGGGGAATAATCAAATTTGGTTAATATTGTCTTGGACTGACACAGACTATTTAAAATTTATCACTATTGTATGTCCTAGGTGTGAGTGCGTGTGTGTGCCTTCTGTGGAAGGTTGGGCGCCGAGCTGGCAAATCGACACTGTAAAACTCCACTGTCAATCATGAGAGAACAAGGTGATCCGCTGTGGCGACCCCTAACTGGGAAAAGCCGAAAGAAGAAGAAGTATGTATATAAATAAAGGATTGGAATAAATATATCTGCTGCAGACAGAGGAAGTGGAATGTTTTATAGCAGTGAACAGAAATGGCAAAATGGAAAAAAAGGAGTTGGGCCAACAAATTTATAACCTGGGAATAGTTACAGGTTGAGTTAGAAGTATCCTAAGTAGCATTAGACTCAATAACAAGAGTATGCTGCCATAGAGTGCTGAGTGTCTAAATCAGGTTGTTGACACAGTCACGTGCATTATTGTAGTTTTGTGTATCTTTTTACTGTTGGACTCCACTGCACTGGAGGACTGACTATTATTGCCATTTCAATGCAACATATTAGTAAATGGTTGAAGATAAAACATAATGCTATTTACATTACTTTGATAATGTGAAAAGCTAACAGCAAGAGTCTGGAGAAGCAGATGCCTTAGAGTCCTTGTCAAGAGTACATTCAAGTACTGAAATCACTATAGTTTCACAGCAGGATCTTCTTGATTAACTAGCCCATTACTGTGACTAGTTGCTGAATGAATGGTGCAGTTACACATGGAAAATTGATTTTATCAATATGAACACTAGCTAGGGGTTTGACATAACATTGCAAGTGAGACTAGATAAAAAGTTGTTAGTGTTGGCTAGGCAAGAGGATAATGTATGTAGGATGAGAAATGATTTTGGGGAATGCTGCATTGGTTATAATTAGAGTACAAGTCTTGTAACGTCTCCTGTAAAAACAAAGGTTTACTTTGTCCACTGCTGGAATATATGGAATAAATAGTGACTTGCTGCATGGTTTTGATTCCTTTCTGGTGTGCTTGATTCCTTTTTTGTTGCAATGATTTTATAACTGATGTCATCAGATTCTGAGTACAGAGATTTTTTTTCTGTATCATATACTGATACAGCCATAACGAATGATGAGGTATTGAAATAAAGGACTCTTAAAGATACAAACAAGCTAAATGCATAACCAAGAGGCAGCAAATCACTGATGAAGGCAATGACATGCAAACTAGTGTTTTTCAGCTGAAGAGATGCCAGGATGAATCACAGGCTTGATGAGGTTCTGTTACATAACAGCTGAAAGAAAATGACTAGTGGGTCATTATTAAATGTTGATTTAGTTTCTACATTCATTGTTGATGGACAGTGGCTAGTACTAGATGAATTTACCTCTGTATTACTGAGAGGATTAAATCTAGAGAGGCTAAAGCACTGTTTCTAGTACACTACTTGTGAGACCACACATGGGATTCTGTATTAAGTATTAGAAGCTACACTAAAAGAAGGCTATTAGATGAAGTTTATGGAATAAAGGGAGACCAGGATAGTAATGGGCATGGATGTTATGTTCTCTGGGTATCAGCAGCAAATTCTGAACTTATATAGTATGGGTTAGGGTTGTGATATGATAATGAAGGTCTGGATCTATATAAGGTCATAAGTGGTTAGGTACAACTCTTTAAATGAGATGTGGATGAGCATAATAATACTTTGTAATACTGTCAACAAACTTGTGGATGGCCAAGTGACAAACCACAATGACCCACAATGGCATCAGTCCAAAGTTATTTATTATTAAAAAAATGACTAAGTCAGAATGTTTTTACGTGTGCTGTGCCCCACCAACTCCCTCATGTATTGTTATTACTAGTATTATTGTTATTAGTCTGTTGTTATCACGATGCTCTGCTAATTCCTGAGCTGCTCCCAGTCTTTGGCCTAATAATACAGCACTAACTTTTATATACAGTTTAGCTATTTGGTGGCTATACTGCAGAAGGGTTATCTGCATCAGATAATGGCTTATATAAAGGACAAGGAAAGGCAGAGACAAAAAGATCTTTAAGGTGTGGTATCTCATTTACTGGTGAGCTTTCAGTTCAAGGATGATTTCATTCTGGATCAAGGACAAATCTGAGTTGAATTTATAATACAATTATAAACCCATGGTCACAGCTACAAAACTATGGATACTGAGAAGGGCATTAGTAAGCCTAAGCAAAGAAGAGAATTAGCGTAGAAGCTGTGATGTTTGGGGAGTTAACCAGTTTATTGGTGATAATGATAACAAATATGCAGATGCACAAGTCATGGACCACAATGTCCCACCCCCACCGGGTTCAGGCTCCTAGGAGGTGGGATATTTCCCCTGCAGTATATTTGGTTGTGGACACATGACTTAAGTGACATTCAGCTGCAAAGCTGTATGGATTATGCAAATTTCCTGTGGGCAACGAGAACAATTCAGTGCCATGCTCACAGTTTCAATAAGCAAGTGTATGTGGGCCGGGGAAGTCATGTATGTTGTGTTTGATGTACAGTACATGCTTATGTTAGTACAATACTTATAAGCATACCACAGTATTGAGGAAATCCTGCAGGCTACTGTAGTCACATCTATGTTCCAGTATGTGTTTTATGTTCCCTAGACACTGTGAAGGGGTAATGGTCTACATACACCAATAAAAAAGGCACTCCCCATTGTGCACTGCATTTTTACTGCCACAGCCATGCCCTGTAGGCAGCCCCCTGCTGATCCCTGCCATACTGCCTGTTGGCTCTAGGAGCCTTGGGGTCATGGATATTATTTCCCCCCTGTGCATTTGGTTATTGAAGCTGTGGGCATGGCACTGCATGTTTTTCTTTACCACATGAAATTTGCAACAGCTACATGTCTCTGCAGCAAAATGTCACTTCAGCCATGTGTCCCTAACCAAATGTACAGCAGAGAAACGTCTTGCCATATAGCAGCCTGAATACTATCCCACCACCCCATCATATCAAAAGTATTTATTATTATTATTATTATTATTATAAAAACCCTACGTCAAAGTGGTTTTGTAGGTGGGTTGTGCCTTCTGCATTCCTCTATGTCTGAGCCCTAGTCCCACACACCCGATTTCTCTATACATGCTACCTCCAAAATCGCATCAACACAGGAAATGCATTCATTCCCTTTCCTTCAAGCTGCTGCAACCTTGGATGCTGTATAATTATAGATGGTGGTATGGGGAAGAGCTGCCACACCAGGGGATGCATGAGTGTTGTATTTGGTTTAATGTACAGCAATGCTCTACCATGTCACAGTAACATCACCTGCAGGAGACCATGCACTTTAATATTATAATGTACGTCCAGAGTATCAGCAGCCAAAATGTTTTAACAACTGAAGAACTTACCTTTTTGCCAGATTTGGACATCTGCTTACTTTTAAATGTCATCTGAAATAAAGAGTTGTCAGCAAAATGAAAAATTACCCTTCTGAAGGCAATTTATACAGTAAAGAACAACAAAATGCTGCAACAAAGAAAACACTGAAAGAAACAATACACATTAAATTATGTCTTTCTTTGACTTTGTCTACCTCTTTGACATAGCAAATGCATTTTTGAAACAGTTTTCCATTTTACTGGGTGACTTAAAATGTCTCAGTCTGTGTTACTTTTACTCCTGACTGCTATACAAATAAAATATCTCATTGAAAAGTTATGCGAATTTTTGGAGCTCATACTACAAAGAGCCTTGCTTGTAGAAGATTAAGGGTGTTTTCTCGGTGTATTAAATTTGGAGAAAGGATTTATGCTTTTGGTACCATCCAGCATTGATTATTTTGACTTCTCAGCCATTCTTTTGTGAAAGAAGTAATCTTGTTACTGGTACTTTGGCTGAAAGTGTTCCTTTGCATTGATGCTTGCTGTTATTTTCACAAACACTGAGAAATTAATAGCTGCATCCAATCACCTGAGAACATGAGCATTTTTATGGTGCAAGTCTGTTGTGCACTGACCAGAACCAAGTTCTGGCAGTATGTTAGAAGGGAAAACTATACTGTAGGAAGATATAACTATCTTTGCTGACACATTCAAAATACATTTCCAACTAAACAAATATTCATTAAGATTATTCCTTCATTCTATGATGCCATTCTTAATCCTAACGGTAGAAGGGAGACTATGACTATTAATATATATTCACGACTTTTTGAATAAATCAGTTATGTCCCCCCTTCATGTATAAGGCATCTCACCCATAAGTATTTAGTCTCCTTAGCTTTTAATCCTAATACTCTGCCAACATTTCCGTGAGCAGATATCTTCTGATGCTGTATGAACAAGTACCACACTTTTTATCTTTGTCTTTATCTTCATTTAGGTGCCTAAAAACAATTCTAAACAATTAAAAGTGTTTATTTTAGTTGAAAAAGTAATACAGCATGTCTAAAACATTTATTTAGCAAAACAAAATAAAACAAATTCTTCCTTGATTTAGAAACATTTGTCTAAGCAGGTGTATGAGGGGTCTTGGGAAATACATAGCATATGTCCCTATGAAGTGAAATACATAGCAAGTGTCACTATGAAGTGAAATACATAGCATGTGTCCCTATGAAAGGAAATACGTAGCATGTGTCCCTATGAAGGGAAATACGTAGCATGTGTCCCTATGAAGGGAAATACGTAGCATGTGTCCCTATGAAGGGAAATACATAGCATATGTCCCTATGAAGTGAAATACATAGCAAGTGTCACTATGAAGTGAAATACATAGCATGTGTCCCTATGAAAGGAAATACGTAGCATGTGTCCCTTTGAAGGGAAATAAGTAGCATGTGTCCCTATGAAGGGAAATACGTAGCATGTGTCCCTATGAAGGGAAATACGTAGCATGTGTCCCTATGAATGGAAATATGTAGCATGTATCCTTATGCAGGGAAATACGTAGCAAGTGTCCCTATGAAGGGAAATATGTAGCATGTGTCTCTATGAAGATAAATATGTCGCATGTTTCCCTATGAAGGGAAATACATAGCATGTGTCCCTATAAAGGGAAATACATAGCATCTGTCCCTATCAAAGAAGGCAGCTGATAACCTAGGATCTATCCTTTAGGAAGTAAAAGTCTATCTTCCTATTAGGTCCTTTGAACAATTAGCTGCACATCACTTGATGATCTCAGTGGTCTTACTGGATCAGAGGTATTTTGAAGCTCTTTTAAGCAGATATAACCCATACTGCATATGGTCTTGATGGGTAAGATAAGAAACTTTAACATCAACCTCACTGTGACACAGTTACACCATATCCCTCAGTTCAGGAGTAATACATAGCTGGAACAGGAAGTAAAGATGAAAACCCTGGACATTATATTTCGCACACAGTGAAGGAAGCTAAGGTTACCATCTGAAAGTGTAAGGTAAAGTACAATGCATTTGTCGTGGAAAGATGCTTAAGCAGTAATAGCTGTAGTAAGGTCTGAAGATGGCACAAGGTGCTTAATATAAATAATATACAATAGTAACATAGCATAACAAAAGCTAACATCAGGCCCTTGAGTGGGAGCATGTAGTCAAGCATCTTTCATAGAATTTTGTACACAATGCCCAGACTATAATCATGGGTGATCAAATAAGAGGAGAGAAGAATAGAACCTAGGCTAGACAAACACTGTCATTCCTCCAGCATCACTTTGAATTCCCTAGGCTGAGTTTTAGATGACTAGAATTCACTAATTAGTATCCAGTCTTCCAAGTTAATAAGAATGGTCATTTGATGCTGAGTCAAGGAGAGTTATACCTAAATGCCATCATCATAGTATTAGTACTACATACTTCTCTCTTGAATGGCCTGTTGTAATAAAAGCATGCACATAGTCAAAGGCAAAGGAGGCAAGATTGACCCATTTGGTACTTAACACATCTGCTAGTGGCTCCAATAAGAAATAATGTTGTAAATAACACAGTTATTAATGATCTTCATCCTGTAGTTCTGGTTTGATTCTCTCAATCTCCGTTTGCCTAATCTGTGACAATAAGTAAGTCACTTAATCAGGCAGAGCTCCCCGATCATCCTAGAAAAGGAGCACTTGTGTCTAATGGGTTTAGCTGATTAGTATAAAAATAAAATAAACAGCTGATTCAGTATGACTCAATAGGTAAAACAAGTTGGAATTTGTGAAAGAAAGTCCACAGAGTAAGAGAAGGTACCCAATTATGAGTCTATCATCCACAGAGTCCAAGGAGAACCAGGATCCAATGTAACCACTGATTTTGCACTATAAGAAGATCATTTACTACCCATATGAAGGCAGTGTAAGTGCTGAATTCTGATCTAAAGTGAGACTGGCAGGCATCCAAGTGGTCATATGATGTAAGAGCTGATTATCATTGTGCATAAACCACTGACTCAACAAGCTTAGTCAGAAAGGTAAGTTAGCAATAGATCAGGAATTTTCCATAATGCTTAAATCAATATTAACTTTAGGAGTAATTAATACCCTTTTACCCCTAAGAATCTATCCATTATTAGTTAGAGATTTGGGAACATACGTAGACAGTGACCTAGCATTCGACCAGCATGTGTCTTCTGTTGAGAAGAAGTCCTTCTATCTTGTTCAAATTATACATAAAGAGATAGCATCTCATTCTAGAGGTGTCATTGTCTTACTGTACTCAGCCTCATCAGGCCCACCATTGAGTAAAATGCCCCCTTTAGTATGTACTTGTCCAGACATATGCAACAACTAGAGTTCCCACAGAAGTTCCTCACAAGGAGAATAAAGTGACTAAACTACATGACCTATATAGACTGCCTCAAAGCTCTATCTCTGTATCAGGTCTCTCACAGGCTATTAAGAGATGAGTTTAGCCCAGCCTATAAAGCATCCTCTGACTCAGTACTAATGGACATAGTGCACACCCACAAGTCAAATGTAACAGAAATACCTAATCTGGAGACCTTATTCTCTTCTGCAACATAAATATAGACAAAAATACCCTAAATGCATTGATATATTTGGGTAAAATTTATTACGCACTTTAATAATACAATGTCTTCATCAGAAGTTACTAAAAAACTAATGGCCTTTCTTTTTGTATCCAAAAAAAAAAATCACATGATCAAATTACAACAAAACTCCTGTCACTTAATTATCCAGGTCTCTTATGATTCCTATCTCTTCCTAAAACATGGTTATAACTAAAACCACCATTAATCCCTGGAGTAACATGAGTATGCAATAAAATTTGTCATTTCATCTCACAAAAATCCAATTTGTCATGTTTGTTACCATTGAAATCATCAGGCATGTAATCAGGCACAGAAAATATAAATTGCTTGAAACCAACACATGCTGTAGAATGTTTACCTAAAGCATTTACAACATTTTAGCCTTTATAGCATAATGTTTTTTGTAAATTTTAATTTACCTATATAATAGGCATCACACATCAAGCACTGAGCAAAATACACAACGTAAGTCAAACCACAAGTAAAAAGTCCAGAAGTTGCATAAGTGATCTATATCGATGCACAATAAAAAATTGGACTGTCTGAAACATATTTACACATGCAGCATACAAAACATTTATAAGTACCCTTCTTGTCACCCACCAGCTTTTTATTTCCTTTGGGTTGATATTACAATGTTTTTTTTATATTTCTATCCCTCTTGTTAATGAATGAAGGCTTCTTACATTTGTTTGGAAAACATCATCATTTCCTACCATAATGTCCCAATTCTTGTAAATTACACCTTTAATAGCACAACTATCAATACTGAAAAACAAAGGCATAGAAATGGCCCAAATTATGTCAAATCTTTTGACTTTAGAATGGATGACTTCAAGAAAAATAACTCTCTTATGTAAGTCCTGCAGCAAGTCTTCCGCCTTCTCTGTTTCCATAGTGAAGTATCTCAGTCTTACTCCTTATCCTTTGACTCTATTGCATTTCAAGTAAGTGGGATGCAAACTAATGTAATGTAATATGGCATTATGGGCCATGTGTTCTTATAACTGATGATGGTGTGCAAATTCTTGTGTCCCACTTTCTTGTACACCTCAACATCCAAAATTATTCCTTACTATTCTTATCCTTGTTTCACATGAATTCCAAAAAAAGATGTACTAGAACGGATCCCTCCAATAAACTTATGTAAATCCACTTCCCCAGCTACCCAAATAAATAAATAAAATGTCAGTATGACCTCACTTGCTGGAAACCACTGTCTTCTTTAAAGTGTTTGATTCCCAATATTTTAGAACTAAACTGGCATAATTTGGAGCCATCCTAGCTCCCATAGCTATACCTTTCTTCTGTCTACAAAAAAAAAATCTTCTAAAAATGAAAAAAAAAATGGTTATTTAAAATCTGCTCCTTAATTTCTGCTAAAAACCTTACCTCCCCCATGGTATATTGTGTATCTTTGAATAGCATATGGGAAACCCATTCAACCCAAACATCATGTGGTGTGACTGTGTAGAAAGACTGTACCTCAACTATAACAAAAAAATCTGTCTCACCTACCACCTGACTTCTAATTGTTTCTATGAAATCAAAACTATCTCTAATGAAATAAGGCATGTTGACAACTACTTGAAAAGAGTCCAATCCCCAAACTTAGAAGTAGGTTCCAATTTGGATACCGGGGACGATACTATATGTCTTAAATGAGGGAAATCAATATTTTTGTAAATGTGGGTATGCCAAATAACTTTCCAGTGTTTGGTTTATGAACATAAAAAATTTCATACATCACCTCAGAAATATGCCATTGGTACAATTCTCAAACAGCAACAAATCCATGTCTATATACTTTCAAAACATCTTTCTTGTGAACCTTTTAATAGAAAGAATGTTCTCCAACATTTTACCAGTACTGTTAATGTAATAGATAGTATTCATAACAGCAGTAGATTCCCCCCTTATCAGCTTTCATAGTGTGAATTCTGTTGTTCATGGAAAGTATTTTCAAATGCTTTTTCTGCTCAAAAGTCATGTTAAAATATCTCTTACCAAGTCTTTCAGTCAACAGTTTTCTAATGTTCCTCTCACAGGTATCTCAAATGTTCTTATAACCAGATATGAAGGTGGATTTAATACACCAGGAATCCTAAAGTCTGATGTTTTTTATGCCAGTTCCACCGTTCAACAATACTTTCAAATTCAACTTCCTACTGTAATCCTGTAAATCTATGATGGTTTGATCTAAATCCGCTCTAGTGGAAGAAAACCCCTTCTTTGACAAATACATTTCAGATTCTGTTAAAATCCTGCCAAATTATATATTTTAAAATTGTAAGGTGTTACCTGTGAAGGTCCTAATGAGGTTTGTAATGCTGAAAATGTCCAAACCTTCTCAATAAACTTCTGGGAGATGTCCATACTGCCTGGGCCCATGTTCTTGCATCCATTGTTCCTGTTGCCTGATATATAACTACTGCTTGCTACATTTTCCTGTTTGCTTACTAAGGAACATAGGCACCCATCTTTCTCCATTTCTTTTCTTTTTTTGCTAACCTCTCTGATCTCCTTGGAGGCATCCTAATTAACTATCCTTGCTGGAAAAAACACTGCTTTGAATGGTGTTTGCCTTAAATCACCTCTGTTTCACTGGTAACTCTGTGTTTGAATGTAAATGATGTTATCACATTGCTTCCTATCTGCTTAAGGTAGAATCTTTTCATCATCATTCCTATTTCTTTCTGCTTTCTTATCTTTTTTTTTTTCTTTTCAATTTATTTTTCTAACACTTCAAGCTTTTTCTTGACCTCACTTATCTGGGATTCACTCTCCTTTTTGGCTGCTGCCAAGGCGACCTTATCCAATAATCAGGCTATCCACTTGCTCAATTTAATAATCTCCTGTTCATTCTGATTCATTAAAAGCTCCACAAGTACAAGTCCTGCTCTTTTAGAAATGGTTTCCCTATTTTGCCCGAAACTGTAACTTCTTGATTCTGAAAAATGATGCCTCCAAAATCTCTGAAAATAACTTCCTTGTCCAAACGTACAATAGAAGCAACTTTGGGAATGTTGTGCTTAAAATAACTGGTGCACTTTTCCTCAAAAACAGTCTGGTGACCATAAAATATTCTTAATTAAATCAGATTGTCCAGGTAGTAGTGTATCAATATGCTGTCTATGTGGTGGAGTACTGTTCTCATTCTGTCTGAACCATAAATAGAATGGTTTGTAGAGACAGGTAAATATCTCAGAGGATATCACTATGCTGGAACCTAATCCCCTTCCATGTAAAACATAGCTCATCTCTGTTTGTATTCAAATGTAACTTAGATCCATGGATGGGAATGAGGAAATATATCCCCTGTGCTACTAATGGACAGAGACAGTGATTACATGCCCTATCCTGCATCAGGGTCCCCTTTCAGTACTAAATAATTAATAGTATGACACTAGAAACATTCATTAACAAATGGGAAATATAAAAATAAAAATTATGGTGAGGGTTATTTCTACACCTAATGGGATAACACAGCTGGGCTTAAAATGGACCTTCTGGGTGGTTAGCCTAATACTCACCTATTAACCTATAACTAAGCAGAAAATTTCCCATCTTCAGAGATGATCAGACAATACAACTCCAGGCAGTTTCACTAGTCTTACAGATCAAGAGCCAGGCCACACTAGCATAAATGCCATAAAGAAACAATATCCACAACATCCAGATAGTCAACATTGTCCATCTCAGACCGGAAGAGATTTGGACAATCCCAAACACAAAGTATCATAATGAAATATGGTCACATCTTGGGAGACAGGGTGCCTCATCTTGCAACCTCACAGCAGTCATCCAAAAAAGCACACACTTTGACATATCAGTGATCTGATTGGACAGGACAATTATCTCTTTATGTGATATCTCAGAATAGTACAGCATAAAATAGGCATTTGTCCTGAAGCAGGCATAATCTCCACTATCTGTTTCACATCCTGTACTGTTGCCTACACATCTCATAATGTTCATGATTGATGTAGAGCTCAAGAGGTATATACCCCTCTGCCATGCATGCTCTGGGATAATACCCCTCTGTCCTGCATGCTCTGAGATAATATCCCTCTGTCATGCATGCTCTGGGATAATATCCCTCTGTCATGCATGCTCTGGGATAATATCCCTCTGTCATGCATGCTCTGGGATAATACCCCTCTGTCCTGCATGCTCTGGGATAATACCCCTCTGTCCTGCATGCTCTGAGATAATATCCCTCTGTCATGCATGCTCTGGGATAATACCCCTCTGTCCTGCATGTTCTGAGATAATATCCCTCGGTCCTGCATGCTCTGAGATAATATCCCTCTGTCATGCATGCTCTGGGATAATATCCCTCTGTCATGCATGCTCTGGGATAATACCCCTCTGTCATGCATGCTCTGGGATAATACCCCTCTGCCATGCATGCTGTGGGATAATACCCCTCTGTCCTGCATGCTCTGAGATAATATCCCTCTGTCATGCATGCTCTGGGATAATACCCCTCTGCCATGCATGCTCTGGGATAATACCCCTCTGTCCTGCATGCTCTGAGATAATATCCCTCTGTCATGCATGCTCTGGGATAATACCCCTCTGTCCTGCATGCTCTGAGATAATATCCCTCTGTCATGCATGCTCTGGGATAATACCCCTCTGTCCTGCATGCTCTGAGATAATATCCCTCTGTCATGCATGCTCTGAGATAATATCCCTCTGTCATGCATGCTCTGAGATAATATCCCTCTGTCATACATGCTCTGGGATAATACCCCTCTGTCCTGCATGCTCTGAGATAATATCCCTCTGTCATGCATGCTCTGGGATAATACCCCTCTGTCCTGCATGTTCTGAGATAATATCCCTCGGTCCTGCATGCTCTGAGATAATATCCCTCTGTCATGCATGCTCTGGGATAATATCCCTCTGTCATGCATGCTCTGGGATAATACCCCTCTGTCATGCATGCTCTGGGATAATACCCCTCTGCCAATCATGCTCTGGGATAATACCCCTCTGTCCTGCATGCTCTGAGATAATATCCCTCTGTCATGCATGCTCTGGGATAATACCCCTCTGCCATGCATGCTCTGGGATAATACCCCTCTGTCCTGCATGCTCTGAGATAATATCCCTCTGTCATGCATGCTCTGGGATAATACCCCTCTGTCCTGCATGCTCTGAGATAATATCCCTCTGTCATGCATGCTCTGGGATAATACCCCTCTGTCCTGCATGCTCTGAGATAATATCCCTCTGTCATGCATGCTCTGAGATAATATCCCTCTGTCATGCATGCTCTGAGATAATATCCCTCTGTCATGCATGCTCTGGGATAATACCCCTCTGTCCTGCATGCTCTGAGATAATATCCCTCTGTCATGCATGCTCTGAGATAATACCCCTCTGTCCTGCATGTTCTGAGATAATATCCCTCTGTCATGCATGCTCTGGGATAATACCCCTCTGTCCTGCATGCTCTGAGATAATATCCCTCTGTCATGCATGCTCTGAGATAATACCCCTCTGTCATGCATGCTCTGGGGATGACCTGATCCAGCTCCATGGCCAATGCACAATTATGGACTGCAACTAGATAATATGGTCCATTTGTACTAGTCTCTAACAAAAGTAGGTCAATTATGGGTATCAAACTGCCCACTAGTGATGTTTCTCATGTCCTTATACTTGACCAGCTAAGCAACACATGGCAAAAGTGACAGAAGCCCCAGTTATACATGAACCACACAATGGTCATACCGAAATACACAATGTTTATAGGCTTCTAGGCTAATTGCCCTTCTGGGCCATTTTAAGACTAGCCCAATTATAGAATCAAACCCTGCACCTTGTGTCTGTAAGGCAAACACTTAACCATTATGCCAACCCCCAACATAAACAAAGGTTGCACACCCTGTACTAAAACACAGGACCATCTGCACTCCAGCCCTACACTTACACCTGCTGCACCAGGATTTAAAGTAATGTTTGGTCAAGTGACTTGCTCAGAGTCACACAGTTAAGCAATGGAGGCTAAGGGAATCAAACACTGCACCCCTGGACCTCAAGAAATAGCTCACTAATAGTTCCTTAATTCTCTAAGTCAATGAAATGCCCTGAATGGCCATTTGAAGCCTAGCCAATAACTTGAAGTCAGGATCAAACTTTGTACCTTGTGTTTATGAGGTGAAGAGTTTAACCATTACACCATACCCACTACCCTAGTTGCCATGGCATGTCACCATGTCAACTAGGATGACCTGGAAAATGAAGTTCAGTGAGTGTTCCCATATGTGAGCAGCAGAGGTAACAACCTGAGCAAAGCCAAGCCACTTCATAAAAGTGCAAAAGTTTGGTAGCAAGTTTATCATCAATATGGGCATTACAGTCACCCAAGAGTAACCATCCTTTGTCAACTTGCACATTTCTGACAAAAAATTCAGAAATGTTTCTAAATAAACAGGCAGGTGAAATATAAGGAAAAATCCACAATTCATACTGACAAGGACATGCTAAAAAAGACCGGTACAGCTACTGTTAATTTGTTGTACTTCAAAGTGTGATCAAAAACAAATAGCTACCCCACCAGTAAACCAGTATCATTCCATATAGGGAGAGACAGCAGGACTGATACTGCTAAGTGAGGCCCAACGTTTTCATCAAACCAGGTCTCCATTATAAACACCTACTGTCAAGTGAGGCCCAAAGTTTTTATCACACCATTTCTCCATCACAAACACCTAGCCCACTCTCTAGTACAAGTCCTACATAATATCAGACTGACTCTAGATGGACATGGCATTAAATAGCAGGGCACTATATGGAGCACGGGGAGACTAGGTTCTGTCTAAAGGTCATAGATGGGTTACTAAAATTAAATATGAAGAACTCCTATCAGCAGTGATTAGTTATCTAATTGAAACATAACTACCCACATCAGGGCAGGAATAAATTCAGTCTTATATTTTCTACCTGGAATTCCTAGGAATTCTTACATGTTAATAGTGAAAGAAGATCAAAGCTAAAATCATTGATAAACCAAATAGGTGGATGGTAGCCAAAAGGACCTTAGTACAGGAAAGTCTCATATTCAAAAGGAGTTTTGGCTGCAGAAAACAGAAGTGGTTCTTCGAGTTATCTAGAGTACTTAAAGGTCAAGATCTAACTCATAACGTATAACTAATATAATACATTCAGGATTCAGACAGCTACAAACACCTATCTAGAATATAGCAACTACAGGCTAAATAATTAGATCAACGGCATTTTTAAATATTATGAAGCAGCTGCAGACATGAAGTCACAACCAGAAATAAAGACAGTTATAAAGATCAGTCGCATTCAGAAATGCAACACACCAAAATAATTTATCTGCAGTAGTTGAAAAAGTCTGACTGAACTGTACTCCTACAGTCTATCACATTTGTTTATAAAAGCTGTAGAACATATGTCCATATATTAAGTAAAATGAGAACTCTTACCAAATTATCACAAATCAAGAATACAACATAACTGCTGCTCACAAACATCAGTCTTGCATCTCTTTTTTAATAGCTTTGAGTAGAGAAGAGAATCTCATTAGCACAAAAATCCAAACAATGAATCAGTATTTATGAATCATTGGTAATGAAATAACTCAGGCATGAAACTAAAAGATGTTCCAGGGAAATCTCTTAAATAATCTTTTTATAATCTCAAATGATGCAAAACTGTGATTAACTTGTCCACCAGATCTTGAAAGCTAAAGAAGAGAATACGACCACAATGCACAATAAATAGTACAAGGGTAATAGTCTCGGCCGTCCAACAAAAATATAAACAGACAGCAGAGCAGCCTTCTCACCTAGACATACGAAAGATAAAATGGTCTCAACATACAAGGCACCAGAACTTGCTCAGAGGCAATGGTGCAAAAAGGCAAAAGGTAAGTCTGAGCCCCAGACAGGTCCCCATATTTCATGTAGATAAGGTGACTATTCAATGGATTAGTTCAGAAATTTGATTATATGTCATTCTGAAGCCTTTGGCCCACAACATACGGCACATCTGTACAAAAAGTATAGTAGGCAGAAATAGAAGCACTAAACACAGTGAAAAGAATGACCACAGCAGCCGCTCACAAACCTGCAGAACAAACCATAAAATAAAAGAGATGTCAAAAGTGAACAGAACCTGAAGTCATCGTCCGGTTAGTGATGATACCAGTTTCACCTGCACTGTCAGCATAAATTAAGGCTCTTAAATGTAGATAATTCAAATAATGGGGTAAGTGGTGGGGCTATTCTGTGACTATCATCCACCAGAGCAGCAACAATGCAATAAATGAATATAAGGTATAAATTGTACATTCAAAAAAAATATTCACACAAAACTATTTCCTTGTTCCGCCTTCAGAAAGATTGTATGTAGAACATATAAAGTCTAGGAGTCTGTGAAGTCTGTCAAGAAATATTAAAATATCGAAGCACTGTATCCACATAATATGTACAATTATTTTGACATGGGCACAGGCATTTATGCTGTACTGAATGGCAGTCCATCATGACCATCTAAGTCTCATACAATTTTTCTGTAATCCATTTAACAGGCATTCATATTTGTCCATTTTCTTACATATATTTCTCATAAATCTCTTAACCAAGCTTTAGTCTCTCCGACATTATTTCCATTTTATTTTTCATTTTTAACTTGATGGATCTATCATTACTCAATGTATTTTATTCTGTTTTATTTAGGTTTAAAGAATACATTATATAATAAGATACCTCCATAGTGGGTTCTTAGTAAAAAAATAAAAACAGCGCCAAATACAGGTGTGTCTGTGTTTTTATTTTACTGGCGCTATAATAATAAATAATCCGTCTGTTGCGATACCTAAATTCTGAACAGCAGTGATGTAATCAGTTATTGATGCAAACATCCATGCAAATGTATGAATTTTAAGAGATGTAACATAACAGCACTATTGGTGTTAAGTCTTGACTTCATTACCTGTGTGACTTCAAAGTCTTCATCATAATTTCATTTAAATGTATCATTTCATCCAGTTTGGTAATAGACATATTAACTCCATCAGCAACTTTGCTATGAAATAATTTTCCTTCCTTTACAGCAAAATTGTATAATTAAGGATTAAACAAATGATAGTCTATTTAACTTAATCGTGCATATTTTTCTGCTTTCCCAATTCTTAATTTAAACATTCTGTTCAAAATATTCATTAGATTATCTACTGTATCAATTGTGTTACTGAAGTCCAGAAATGCAATAAATAATCACAGACCCCGATCATATGCTTTAGTAACATTCTCTAAGAAAGCAAGATCACTAGCAACATAAAATATTCCCACCATTATATCACTGTTGACAATCTTCAGATATTTCCTTTAATTTCAAATCTAAGAGACAGAAAATAATACAAGATTTTCTATCTTTTTTATCACATTACTTGCTGACCTAATTGCTCTACAGCTGTGTATGGACTTTCTTTAACCATTTTCAGACCAGTACTACATATATCTATGTTTTCAAATGTCAGTCACAGGTAATGGTTGGTAACCTGTCAAGTAAATTATTCATAAACCTGCAAAACTTTTTACTTTCTTATTTTAGTTCTGCTGCTTTTTTTTTCAAGATGGCCGCTGCTTTCTCTTACAGTTTACCATTTGAAATGTATGTGCCATAATCTGGATTTAATGAAGGGACTAGCTCACTGAATGCTGTTAACTGAACTGATACTTGCCACAGAGCAGGAATCATATGGCTGTGTGTTTGTATGCCATAGCATGTGCAATGGTTTAAATTTAGTTCCTAGTTCTGGTAAGTCATTTGGTTAATGATGCTGAAAATCCAACTGAGATCATAGTATGTCACTAAATCTTGAGTCACAAAATCAGTTAGCACAGATAAACTGCCTGAATATTCATTTTATCAGATTCAATAGCCCCTCATATTTGCACACTGTTTTGGCAATGTTTTTACCCTATTGTCCAAAGATGTGCAACCATGGATTTGGAATACTGAAGTACTAAAAGTATGGATGAAGTTGATACTGTCTCCATCTCCCTTAAAGAAAAACATCTTGCAGTTATACACAGAGACTAATTTCACTGAAGACCTCATTAGAGTGAATGACATCCCGAAAATGTGATTGAGCAATTTGGGATTTAGTGATTGGCATACACCCAGCCTGTCATGATGGTATCTTTATGCTAGATTTTTCACAGTGCCTTTATTAGAGTGATTGCACCATTTCATACAGTCTAACTTATGGCATTAAGTAAAACATGGGGAGTTAGCTATGAGCTACAGATCTTTTGCCTTATAGTACATTAAAGACCTTTGCTTTAGGTTGGTATATGGGCACTTGCATGTGTGTGTGTGTGTGTGTGTGTGTGTGTGTGTGTGTGTGTGTGTGTGTGTGTGTGTGTGTGTGTGTGTGTGTGTGCACATGTATGAATGTGTACAATCAAGCAGGTGTTTGGAAGGTTGAAGTTGCCATTGTAATTTACTTTCAGTCAGATGACAAATGAGAATTTTTTTCATTTTGTTTCATATTAAATATTTTTATTGATTTAACTTAAAAAAATCAAAAGAAAATGTTTGCTGAATTCTTGAGAATGCACTAAATGCACTTTTCATTGCATTTCAGTAGACTATAATATGGCTCAGATCCTAAAAAGTGTGTGATCTATCAATTGAACCCTAGATTAACAGTTTTAATTCTTTTTACAGTAGTTTTGGCCTCAGATACATTTTTTGAATGTTTGCATGTGCAACAATTTGGCAAAGGATATTGGACAACTCGTGCACAATCACTATATGATCATAATTATACCAATATAAAGTAAAGGCTTGCTGATAACCTTCCAGAATATTTCAACATCTGACAAACTGATAACGTTACCTGTTAATAAAAGAAATAGCATTAGGCAATGCAGCTAAACTTTTGTGATTCCAAAACAATCAGAAAAACTGAATACTCATGAGAGGAAATTAGCACCATATTATCTAACATGCTTTTTTATAAATATTTTGGGTCTTTCCACTGGCTGTCTTCATCTGGGGACCTACCAAATGGATGCATTTTCCATCAACTCTTTCTTGGATTAAGGCCTAGAAATTAGGCTTTCAGTGCTTGCAGATGTCTGGGTGTGTTATTTTTTCCTTACTTATTAACCCTTCACTGGATATGGCTATTAGGTGTCATAAGTTGGTTACACACGTTTTCCTATTTGCAGTAACGTTGAAGGACTCTCTCACCAAGGTTTGTTGAGTATGTACTCAACTGTTCTTCAGGAATCAGACAGAGGGATCAAGTGCTCTAATTAGTACTTTAATTTTTGGAAACCCAGTTGCCCAGCTTGGGTTACATGGGATACCTCTGTTGGATGTAAAACAAATCAAACTACCAAACATGAATTAAGAATTGCAACACTCTATGTAGGTTCACTTACAGGATGAGGCTTGGAAGTGGATGACATGATGGTAAGGAGGAAGCTGGATATCCTATATATCCAGGAGACAAGATGGAGGGCAGTGTGGCTTGGGATCCAAAGTCTTCTACTCAGGGTGTAGACAGAGTAGAAATGGTATGGGGAATGTGGTGAGGGAGAGGTTTTAGAAGACAGTAAGTGGTGTCATCAAAATGAGTGACAGACTCGTGGCAGTCAGACTCCAATATAATGATAAGGCAGTATTCATAATCTCAGCCTGTGCCCCACAGCAGGGTTGTAATAGTGAGGAAAAGAGTGCATTCAGACAGCAGTTGCAGGATCTACTTGATAAAGCAGGACAACATGAATTGGTGTTGATAATGAGTGACTTGAATGCACATATTGGGACAGACAGAAAAGGATATGATGACTGCCTGGGTCCACATGGGTGGATCAACAGGAATAAAGGAGAGGCCATTCTATACTCCTGTATGGAAAATGGCTTGATAGTAGCCAACACATGGTTCAGAAGGAGAAACAGTCAAAAGCACACATAGAAAAGTGACCAACATGCAACTCAGGTAAACTTCCTCCTAGTAAGGAAAGGGCACTGGGGTGGAATCAGTGATTGCAAAGTCATCCTCAGTGAAGCAGTCATCCCACACCATAAACTACTGGTTGCCACAATCAGATGCAAGCAGTGGTCAGAGAAGGCTCTAAGGCATATAGGTTCATAGGTTCATAGGTTGGTACTAGGCTATCAGCCCTAGGGCCTATACAAGCCTAGTTATAACAATTCCCAGGATGTTTTTTCCCACAATATTTACTTCCCTGGACCCCTGTCTAGCAGGGCGACTGACATGATCCCCGGGGTGAATTTCCTATCTCCCATCCAATCGTCAAGGTTCCTTTTGAAAAGGGCCAAGGAGGTGCTCTGCTTGACATGTATGGGCAGCCTATTCCAGAGTATGGGGAGTCCCAGAGTCAGGACGGTGATGACAAGGTTTAGATCCTTGGAGCACGTGGCTCTGAGGGATTGGAATTTGACATGGCCTTGTATGTTAAGCAGAGAGTAGACGATATGCCACAGAGTATAGCTGGAGTTTTTTTAGACAGTCAGCATAGGGCATATGCTTTAGACCTGTGATTCTTTAAGTGAGGCATTTCTGCGGCCTTTCCAGCTGTTGCAGATGTCTTGTGAGGTACATACCAAATAGGATGTTGTACTCTACAATGGGTCTAATGAGGGATGAGTACAGTGGGACAATGACCTCCTTTTTTCTTAAGTGTACCTCATTACAAGGAACGTTCCTCCATTTGGGTATTAAAAAGTCCACGTTCCTTAAAGTTCCACATTGAGAAGGGCTGTCACACATTCAGTATTAGGAATTTTTATACTGATATCCATAGTAAACAGTACTGAATTATGTAAACAGTAAAGAACTTTTTATAAGTATAAGGTAACATATTTTAACCATCCTGTGTTCTTTCTAGTTGAAGTTGTTAGTATGCTGTTAGTAAATGTTCCACAATTTGCCCATTTGTTCCACACTCTGGGAGGCAGTGTTCCTTTTTTTTGAGATGGAAGATTGATAGCTAAGCTCTATGACATACATTTTAACTGTACAGATTTTCACAGAATGCCCCAGTCTTTGACTTATATTTTCACTCTATTTGTCATAAAAGTGTCTTTTTTTTTGGCAAATCATTGACAAATCATTGAGGACTAAAGTCAAAAAATAAAGATATGCATTTGAGTTCAGACTTCATACTCTTCTGAAAATTAATGTTAATGCAAAACCTGTTATTCTTTGAATTTTACAAGTTTGTAAGAGCAATATTTAAAAATGTCCCTATTTTTCAGCCTCTGTCCTCCCATTATTTATATGTCTGTCCAGATTTGTTGCTCTAAGAGGTTGAGAGGTGTGCTCTAAGATCAACAGAGACCAGGCAGAAGATCTGGAAAGCACAACAGTTCAAGGAATTATTCTGGGCTCTAGCACCTCAAGAAGAAGAGGAAATAGATTGAGTTGAAGAAGAATGGCAGTGCCTGAAAACAGCATGTGTAAGTGTTACAGAACAGCTATGTGGTCGAGCAGGGTATGGAAATAAGGTACATAAGGAAATCTGGTGGTGGAATGCAGAAGTCCAGGAAGTCATCAAAAGAAAGAAAGAAGGAGTGCAGGAAAAAGTGGGAGATAGAAACTACACACCAGGCTAGGAAGGAATACTGGCTGGCTAACAAATAGTCTAAGACAGGAGTTACAATAGTAAATAACATCGCATCACAGGCATTCTGTCAACTTCTATAAAGTGACTTAGTGGATGGCACAAAGAAACTCTATTAGGTTGCAAGGTAAGGCCAGAAAGACAAAGAAGATAGTCAGACACCCTTCATAAGGGATGCCAGCAACAGTCTGCTCTCCTGTCCACAGGACATCAATTTCAGATGGAAGAAGTACTTCAAGCACAGCCCTAACAAAAATAAAGCCAGGAAAAGCAGCAGGCTCAGATGAGGTCACAGCAGATATGATCAAGATGTTTAGTGAGATGGGGAGAAATGGCACCTGTGGGCACTTACAGCAGTATGGAGGGAAAGGTATATCCCAGATGACTGGAGAATATGCATGCTAGTGGCAGTGTTCAAGAGCAAAGGGGACATTCATAACTGTTAGCAGTACAGAGGCATCACACTCCTGTCATATTGCATGAAAGTTCTGGAAAGGGTGACTGATTTACAAATATGAAGATGGGAGATGAGCAGTTCAGATTCTGATCAGGATGCAGCACAACTGACTCAATGTTTGCAGTGAGACAGATAGTTGATAAGAAGCTAGAAATGAGGAAATAGCCTAAATGGACATCCCTAGAGTTGGAGTAAACTTATGACAAGGTCCCAAGAAAGCTGATTTGGCCAGTCCTGTGGTAGTTTGAAGTCCCAGAAATATTGGTAGAATTAGTACAAGCTATGTACAAAGAAACAATGACGAGTACGCCCAATAGGAGTGGGCTTGCATCAGGCTTCAACCCACTGCTGTTCATATTGGTGATGGACTTCATTAGCAAACAGGTTGGAGGGGACAGATCAACAAGGTTTATATGCAGACAATGTGGTATTACATGCAGACTCTGAGCAAGAATGTCAGCAAAGGATAGGAGAATGGAATCCAAAACTGAAGGCACATGGGATGAAACTGTGTACAGAGAAGAAAGTTGTAATGGCAGCAAATGGGGGAAATCAAAAAAAAGGTGACCATTGAGACAGAAGGAAAAATAGTGGGACAGGTTATCAGTTTCCAGTATCTGGGAGTGGTGGTTGAGGAGAAGGAAGTCTGAATGAGGAGGTCAAAGTTAGAATCAGAGAAGCTACAGCCAAATAGCACAGAGGGTCAGACTAGTGCATGACAGAAGAATGTCAAAGAAGCTGAAAAGTAAGGTGTACAAAACAGTCGTGCAATGAGTACTACTGTATATGGTATAGAATCTTGGGCAGTAAAGGCAGAGCCTTTGAGGAAGCTAGAGGTGATGGAGATGAAGTGCTTAAGACTGGTTGTGCCTGAGACAGGTGGTAGGATCCACACTGTAGGACAGACAAAGAAATGGCAACATAAGAGCAGAAGCCAAAGTAGCTCTACTTGCAGAAAAGGTCAAAGAGAACAGATTACAGTGGTCCAGGCACATGTGCAGGAAAGCAGAAATTCTGGTAAAGAAGATTTGGGACAGACAGGAAGTAGGCAAGAGGAAAAGAGGGCATCCAGCAAAGAGGTGGACGGACTGTGTGAGAGAAGACCTGTGACAGTCAGGCATCAATATCAAAGAAGGTTGAATAGTGGCATTGAATAGGGAGAAATGGGGGCAAATGACGCAACACCCTGACCCCATGTAGAAAAAATGGGAAAAAGGGGGTGGTGATGATGATGATGATTTTAGGAAAGGCAAGTCGTACATTGTTCACTCACTCCTTTTCCACCTAGCTTGCTCTTTATCACCTTGGCCATTAGCAAACCCATTTGACTGACAGCATAGGCAGATGCTTTACTCATGTGTTAGTTGACTAGACCAAAATTCAAGCACTCACAAGCAAGCTCCATGGTGTAGAAAGACTGGGGTCTGTCTAGAATTCTGATATATGGGGTTCAATTAACAGCTTGGGTACTGGAAAAGCAAGCAGAGGATGGTGAGATGAATCAGGGAGCTTGACCTACTCTTCTCTCTCAGCATGGAATCTTGGGAGCATGTTTCATGGGAAATGCAGTCCATCTCTGAATCCACAGTAGAGACCAGAAGGGAGATAGAGGTGGCTGCCTACAAGGGAATTGGGACTGCTGGGAAGTACATCACAAGGTCTAGTAGAATGTGTGAAGACTGGGAATGACAGCTCTCTCTTAGTTCATAGCTAAGTACTGGACTGCATTTCTGAAGCATTCTTAAGCCTAAGCCATTGTTCTCAAAGGTGAGAATCAAACTCTGCATTTTGTGTCTGTGAAGTAAACACTTTTACCATCATGCCAGTCCCCATCCCCAAAGTACTTGCAATCTGGATTTGAACCCTACATTACCTCTACTGTTACTTCAAACTTAATAAATTAACCCATCGTGCCACAGAGATAGTCACTGAAACTAAACCATAGCTGGGACTAGGTGGGGCATAGTAGCAGTTACTGAATGAGTAACCAGAACTGGTTCATCTTTTTTTCTCATACGAGATGAAATTTTAACTGACAGACAAACATGTCATATACTCTGCAAAGTTTACCTAAGAAATGACTTAATGTACAGTGGGCAAATGGTTAAATAATGCCTAACTATTAAATTAATTGTTATGTTTTCTTCCCATATTCAGACTGTTCAGATAAGTTTTCTTGCAACTGTAACTTTGATTACTGCCTCACTGAATGTTACATACCAAAGTTAAGTTCATTCATTCATCCGTTCGGTCTGTGGGATGATTCTGTAATCTGTTTTAATCAGTTCTAAACTTGGTATTCATAAAGGTGTCACACACATCTTGAAATCCAGGAACAATATAGCTAAATTCATGAGTCCTACAAAGAATGGTGAAGAAGAGGCCCAGTCAGGTACAAGAAAAGCCTGAGAAGCACAGCTTTCTTGATTCAGGTCATAAGTGACAGAATGAAAGTGGCTAGACCTCAAAAGCAGTGCATTTCAGCTAAGAGGGGATTGAGATATAAGAGCTCCACAGGTGGCAAGGCCTACAAACCAGGAATAAGAAAGCAGACGGGCTTAGAGCAACCTTGTGAATTCCAAGCAGGTACAACCTGTGGTGGTACCTCAAACATAGTGCATTGAGTTTGGATTCTGAAGGGTGAGACATTATAGCTGAGATAATAATCAGTAATGGATCATACAGATTGGAAGGTGAGACTTAGGAAAGCCAATGAGTGAGCAGGTAGAGGTGACGAAGATTTAGTAAACACTGCCTCTGTGGCTAGGCTGGCAAAATCATACACCATACAAACACAATACTTAAACAAAAGCCAATAGTTAGACATGTATAGGAACCAGTGAAAGAAAAGATTTGTGGTTCAGATAGAATATATATTTTTGGCCTTCAAAGAGATAACCAAAGAGATAAGCAATATATTTGTTAAGTGGAATAAATCAGGGACAAAGGAAGGGGAAGCAGCATTTGTGGAAAATGGGAAAACTAATACATTGATGGCCAATATCAGTACTTTGAGGAACATGCCTCTAGCCTGCATATATTTTTCATGGCAATAATGCTGCACTGGCAGCCAGAAATTGATATTTTACTGCTATATTATTGCCAGATTATAAGGAAAATGCATGATGCAAAGAACACAGAGAGTTGGCACTACCTAACTAACCTGTTAACCAACAAATCCATGGTGAAGAGATGAAGGACTCCTATATTTTATTGGACATAACCATAGCAAATATAAAGGGCTGCAAGGAGCCCTATCTAAGATAGATATGGAGGCAGACATTAGTCCCCTTTGTATCACACAGAGCCAACAGAAATATTTAAGAATCTAGATGTTGGGCAACATCTTACTTTGACAAATGTATGTAAAGGTGAGCATCTGCCTATGTACCGTATAAGAGATAACACATGGTTGCCGAAGGCCTAGAAGGCTCATTGTGGCAAGCGATGAATGGATCATCACCTGGATTATTTCCACATAATTATAGAAATGGTGTCGGGTGCACCACGAAAATCATTTGTCCCACCACCAGTGGCAAGCATTGTACCTGCTGCTTGATGAAGATAAGAACACCAAAGCTAAACATTATATTGCTGTATCTCACAGCCATGCTGGTGCACTTATGGAACTTGAGATCACTGTTGTTTAATAGCATTGCCACTACCTGAAGAACAGAGTATGTAAGTAAAAGGATGCATTAGACAGGGTCAGTAGGAAGCTGTAAGGTCAGAGAAATAGTGAAAGTACTGCTTTAATGAGATGGAACAGATAGATAACAAATGCCCTGAGTGGCAGAGTGAACACATATCATTGAATTAGGATTAGTTTAGACTAAAACAGGTTTTAAAGGTATGGGGACATTTTGTAGCAGATTACAATATGGTCCACTTCAGAAAGAAATAAGGACTTGCATTTGTGACAGTGATTCCAGGGCAGTGAGGATGGGGGGGGGGGGGTACTTCAGCAGGAAATGCATTGCAGGACATTTTTCAAAAGGAAGGAGCATGGAGAAAATGCAAAGGGTATTAACTTTTTAGAAACTGATACCCACATAGATGGCAGTCCTGCTCAAGAATAACAGATTGTGCAACAGAAAAGTCAGTTTCCTGTCACATAATCAAGGTGCTACAACCAACAGAGCAGCCAAAGCATTGCTGGGGCTGACAGAGCAAAATATGTTACTAGATGGCAGGTACTTTCCTGGAGCTGATATCTCAGTAGCTGGTGTCCAGTCTCACTTCTTATGTTGCATCTTTTGACATCGATCTCCAGAAATGAGCCTAGAGGGATGTCCAGCCAGCCATGTCCATGGTTGGGGAAACTGAAGGAAAATTGTAGTTGATATGCTGAGTAAAAAAAATGCAAAGAGGTCTGCTCCTGCTAGAAAATATTTTATGATGTTTAGCCTCTGGCTACAAATTATAGAAAGGGAACTCGAATCAAAGGCTGGAGGTTCAACAGGGTGGTAATAGTGTGTGCTAGGCTGAAGATGGACAGACTAACAAAATGTCGGAAGCCTGTAGGGTTTTACCTTTACAGTGAATGGGTACAACTGAATGAATTCTTTTCATAACAAAAGGGGAATGCTGCAAGTTGTAGAACCATGAACCTGTTTGTAATTTGGGCAATGTAGAAATGGGGAGCTCTCACTGCTCATTTCAGAAAATGGGGCAGCCATAGTCTACTGGGATAAGGTCATAGTCATGCACTTGTGGACTACTGGAAACCACAGAGACTATTTTGGTCCTGGTGGAGAAAGGTCAGTATGTATGTATCAGGTTCAGAAGGATGATGGCATTTGGTCAGCAGGCCAAACACTGTAAAGTCATTGGTAGGTATAGAATGTGAGAGAAAAGCATTAGTGATGCCATATTTGGCATCACATTGGCATGCCCATCTCCAGCAAGCACTTGTGTTTTATGATGAAAGCCACTGGTGTAGTGAGGTTGGTAGTGGAGGCATGTGATTTGCATTATTTTAAAATATGGGCAAAAGCAGACTTAGTAGTACAAAGGGCAACAGCAGAAAAAAGATAACGCTGTGGGGCATATGACATTTACAGGTATATTACACACACTAACTTAGAAGGGAGATGTGTGATGCACCTGTATCCCTGACAACTAACATTTATTGTTCTGTTTTATACAGGTTCCTAGGTGGTCTGCCTAGTGTACCATGTTCTTGTCCACTGTGCTAGTTAGAAAGCCCATGTCAGGATTCAGGGAGTTAAAGCAGAGCATATGGGTCCAAACCAGACAGCAAACTGAAGTGATTTGCTATCAGGGGAATGTAGCTGGGGGGTTAGTAAGTGAATGCTATAGTGGACCTGATATCCACAGTGTTGCACTTAGCTGTGATTATCTGGGGATGATACCAACCATTCTGTTGCAGATAAAAGGTCTGAAGGACCGGAGGTAATTTGAGACCACCGGCCTCAGTGCTTGGTGTTTCAGTTCCGGAAGGTGCATGTATGTAATTAAGGCATATAAAGAAAGTGACAGCAGCAGACAAGGCTAAGCAGGAGGGAATGCAGCTATGTACTGACAAAAGAGGGTTTATGGGATACCATGAGCATATATACAAGTAAAAACAAGAGATGGCATCACAAAATAATAACTAGCTATACCAGTCAAACACTGGACTGCACTGATACACCATTGGCTTGAGAAGTACCCTGCAACAAAATTCAGCTCTGGTGTCATAGCTGGATAAATCCCTGACCACAGCACAGACAGCCCAAGTTATATTAATGGCCTGAGTGCTTGATGGAGATGACAGAGAAAGAAGGGCCTGAGACCTAGCAGGTGGTCCCTGCAGTGACAGGGGTAGCTCATCCCCCTAGCCCAGAGGTTGGAGTTAGGTCAACTGTCCTCATTGCTTGTATGCCAGTGGAGGCTCAAACAATCCTCACGGCTGCCTGTATGATGGCCCCTTTATGTAGTTCCTGTCCCCATACTATACTGGGTAAATCACAGTACAGGCAATGAGTGGGCAGTGCCTAACTGGAGGAGACTTAAAGATCAGAAGGCATGGAGGAAAAACACAGATAGAAAGAAAATATTGCAACTGTCAATAGCATTTCTTAACAAAGGCTAGAAAAGAAAGACCATATTGCTAGCATAGGGGCTGGGACATAGGTGCAAGAAAGAGGGACTATCCTTAGTGTACAAGTTGTACCTCCATTTAGTGGCATCAGGGAAGCCCCTCTATCACTGTGATCGAGGTTAAAGTGATTTTTTCAATGTTCTGAAACATACCTTAACACTACAGTATGCAGTGCAAACATTCAAGTACATCAGGAAATTATTTGGTCATTGAATTTGTATGTAAAATTCATTTTAAATTTCACAGTTTTCTTGCACTGGCATCACTGTGCAAAAACAAGGAACTTTAACCCCAGTGAAATAGGTATTGGGAAATGTGTATGTTGTTTCCATAGACTTTAATGGGGACACCACTCTGCCTGCACATAGTTGCCCATTAACATTTATGGATAGAGCTCTCATTACCCTATGGTAACATCACAACTGGAAAAGATAAATTTTTGGGGGCCATCATAAAAAGTTTGCAAAGGTTTTTATTTAAAAAACTGCCGAAAAAAGTAAGAAAGGGCTTAACAGAGTTGATAAAAAAGAAAACATGCAATGATTATTTTACCTGCATTTGAATTACAGAATCCAGATGTCTTTTTTTGCCCCTTATAACTGAAAAAAGTTCAATTATACATTAAATAGTTGCAGCACAGTAACTAAAGTGATCAGTAATGCCACTTATCTTTGAGTATGAATAAAAAATGTCTTCTAACTAAGAAGATCGAGGGACTCCAGCACATGCCTTACAGACTGACTAAAGTCCCTGTCACTATACTCAGTATCATATTCTTAGGGCAGACTTATGCCTGGCTTACAGAGCAATCTCCGACCCAAATCTAGTAAATTTGCTTCACATCTGTAAATCAAATGGGACTATAGCTATCCATTCCAGGGACCTAAATATGGCCTGCAACTTGAATAGGTTGTGCTGGAGGGACAGATTTGTCTCCCAGTGACTGCTGCATCTTTGGAACAGGCTACCAGTTCTATGACAATGTTCAAAAGGAACCAGAACACATGGATGGAGCACCCTAAATTCTTACTGGGGATAGCACCCACAACCCTCCTGGACATGGGTAGCCATTAATAAATACAATCCTGGGTATTGACTAGAGTATCTATGGTATTACATTGGGATAAAATGGTTAGGCTTGAAATTACCTCCGGGGCGATAGCCAAGTAACCTCCTATGATCCTATGAAAAAGTGCACCACATTTATTTATTTATTTAGAAAAGCAATGTGCCACATAAGACTGACTGACCTCCTTTTATAGTTGTTCACCTCTGAGACAGTAATAGTCAGAGAGAGAGAAAACTGAGTAGGTCAGTCACCTATTGGTCTACTTGGAAAGATAGAGAAAGGCATCTTCCAATGAGCTCAACCTTTTACTTCCAGAATTAAGGACAAATATACTACTACTACTACTAATACTACTACTAATAATAATAATACCAATAGTAATTATTATTATTATCATAGTTATTATTATTTTTAATGTCTCCAAATTTTATTTGTTTTTAATCTTGTATTACGATGTATGGATACAGTATGAAAAAGTGTCCAAATTTTCACAGAATGTCCAGATTTTTGCCTCATATTTTTGGTCTGTTCCTCAAATAATTTGTGGTTTTCTGGTAAATCATTGGTATGATTTCAGGACTGAAGTCACCAAATAATGACATAGATTTGAGTTTCAGATTTCAAATCCTTCAAGTATATATTAACACAAACTGTTACTTTAGCAACTTTCTAAGTTTACAAGAGCATTATTTAAAATTTGCCCCTATTTTTGAGCATTTGCCCCCACCATTTTGTTAGGCTTTGTCTAGATTTCTTGCACTAAAAGAATGAGAGGTATGCTGGCAATATATTACGTGAGTGCCATGCAATAACTCTCCTCTGCCGCAAAATTCTAAGACTACTTAAAATACTAATGTCTTTCAGCTTTTCCCGGTTAGAGGTCGCCACAGCAGTACTTCGGTCCGCTAATGATTGGCAGTGGATTTTTACACTGATGAGGTGCCAGCCCCATGCCCAACCTTCAAAGAAGGAACACCCATTCACACATGCACCTACCTGCATGTCTTTAAATGTCACTCGACTGTGGGGAGGACATACAGACTCCACAAAGAGGGCGCTCCAGTCAAGAATCAAACCGGTGAACCTCTTGCTGTAAGACTAATTAAAATAACTGTTATAACTCATTAATTACATAGTACACAATGCTATATATATATATATATATATATATATATATATATATATATATATATATATATATATATATATATATATATATATATATATATATATGGATCTAGGACTTTTGATCAAAAGATCAAAAGCCTGAATCCATTGCCACCGAACACACTTTAATGAAAGTGCTTTCAACGAAAAAGCGTTTTCGTTAAAGTATGTTAAAACAATCTACTTGAATGCAGGGGGGGCAAGCCCCCTGCACCCTGATGTGGGGGGCAAGGCCCTACTTTAATATTCTCACTCCAAGGTCGCACTACAGTGGGGAAAAGGGAATTTTCCCTTACCGCACCATAGTACGACCAGAACAACAAGCATACTTACGCGAAAGTGCTGCTTCTGTGAACAGCACTTTCGCGAAAGTATGCTCACCAAATTGGGATTCGGTGAAAGATGCAGTCGAGCATCTGTACGCATCCCATATATATATATATATATATATATATATACATATTGCTGCCAATCACATTCCAAATTAATTTTTGAGAATAGCTGCTGCCACCATTTCCTACCCAATATCCATTCTAATAAATCTCTCTATTTCTGAACAGTATGTCCCTCTACTCTGGAAAATATCACATAGAACCCCACTACAGAAACACAGTACCTCCACTGCCCTCTCCAACTAACAACCCATTGCCATACTCTCCCCATTAACTAAGATTCTAGAAAAATGCATCCATCAACAAATCCTTGACCACATCCTTAAGAACAATCTTTTATCCAGTGCACAGCACAGCTTCCGACCCAAACACAGTACCAACACTGCTCTGCTTAGTTTCACCAATTCTATTAACCTCCTCAGAAATGAAGGTCAACTAGTCTCATCTGTTTTCCTCAATATGTCCAAGGCTTTTGATACTGTATCACATCAAGTTATTCTTAATAAGCTTGCTGAATTTAACCTCAGCCCAACATCCCTCAGCTGGTTTCATAGCTACCTTTCCAACTGACAGCAACCTACCAAATGGGATAACAAACTTTCCCCCCTACTCCTAATCTCTGCTGGAGTACCCCAAGGATCCGTCCCCAGGCCCATTCTCGTCATCCTGTTTATCAATAACCTCTCAACATCTATTCAAATAGCCTCCATTATTCAACACTCCGATGACACCGCTCTTATCTGTTTCACCACCACTATTCAGGAACTTCAAGTTAAAACACAAAAAGCTCTACAAGACATAGAAACCTATGTCACAAATCTCCAATTGATACTCAACCCTAACAAAACTAAGTTGATAGTCTTCGACTTCAACAAAATTAAAAATAGCCCTCACGCTTCTCCATCTACTCCATTAATGGCACACAAATTGAACCTGTCAATCAAACTAAACTTCTAGGAGCAACTATAGATGACTGTTTAAAATTCAATAAACACATATCCTTGACAGTTAAAAAAGTCCACTGCAAACTTGGCTCTCCGTACAGGGTAAAAGGTAAAACCTTTTCTATCCAATCATGCCAGACTAGCCATAGCCCGATCCCACCTACTATCTACCCTACTTTACTGTTTCCAAATCTTTACCAACCTGCAGAAATCAGATTTAAAAAAAATCCTTGAACTGTTATAACAAGATAGCAAAATTTGTCAATAACCAACCCCAGAAATCCCACCACTGTCTCACCCTCCACCAGATTAACTGGATTGAGCTACCTAACATATTATCACTCAACCAACTAACCAGTGCACACAGTATAATCCATAAACCAAGCCTTTGCAGACCTAGTCCAACAAAATACCAATGCACGATCCCTTAGATCATCTGGCAAATTAATTCTAAAAGTAAGTAAATCCAACAGCTTCTGCAAAGACTCCCTCTATTCACATAAAATTGCCAAAATCTGGAACACACTCCCCCACCACATCCTAATTAAAACAGACAGTCACAAGTTCAAATCAGCACTAAAAGAACACTTTACTAAACATTGGCATTGCTGTTGTACAGACCCAGGATAACTTCTTCACTGTTTGCTGTCACCTCTTCTACCTTCATAAACCTCCACTCATTTGCCTTCCCCCCTCCTCTCCAACAAATTTCCCTTATTCCCTATCCTTAGGTAACAAACCCAAAGAAAAAAAAAATTGCTTGTGGTTATCTATGATCCTTGTGAATCTACTGTTCTTGGGCTTGTGGTGCTGTTTTATGTAGGCCAACTGTAACTGTATTTTTCAATGTTCTACATGTTCTTTGCTTGGATATTTTATTGCTTCATCTTTATCTTTTGTATCTCTATTTTTTACTTGCTGGAGCTTTTCTCCCTGGGTCTCTGCTGAAAACAGGCTGCATTGCCCAGTCGGACACTACCGGGTTAACACATGTAAATAAATAGATACATATATGGACATATGTGTATGTATATATATATATATATATATATATATATATATATATATACACACACACACATATACACACACACATACATGTATATATAGTCATTAATTATTCAGTAACATCCCTCTCACCCTCTTAGCCCAAGAAATCTGAACAAAGTCAAATATAATGTGGGGAAGGACCCATAAATAGAGACAGATTTTAAATATTGCTCATATAAAGACACAAACTCTGAAACTCAAATACCTGTCATTATTTAGTGATTTCAGTCCTCAATGATTTCCTAGAAAACCACAATTTTTTTGAAGAACAGACCAAAATATGAGGCAAAATTTTGGACATTCTGTGACAATCTGGACAGTTGAGAGCTACATTAAACAAAGGAGTTTTGCTGCCTGATTTAAATGTTTTGTAAATTAAAGCAAAGAGCTCCTCCCTCTAGTGTTCAATGCTTGGAACTGCATCTCAGCACTATTTGGACCTTACCACACCCTGTAAAGAAAACAGGTCAGCTTTGCAAGAAAACTGTATATTCGGAATATATTATGAAACATATTTCCTACTTGTTAAAATATTAGGGGTATAGTTTTATACTAGAATACACAGTATTAAAATATGAGCTTAGTAAAGCAGAGAATGCTTAATGTAAGAAGATAGTTTCATGATTTTGAAGCAAATCATAATAAAAGAGAAATTGATATCTTCAAACTTACTGAGTTATGCTTAGATTTAAAATGCATACAGTAAAGGATAATGATCACAAATGATTTATTAATTTGTATTTGTTAACTGCACGTGTCTAACTGCTCAGGCCATGTTTAGAACAATGTATTCTAATTTTTCCTTTTAGGCATTTATCATGTCAATAACACTGTAGACCTAATGCTTCAAAGTAAACAAATTACATTGGATTTAATAAACTATATTAGTTAATAGTTTTCAACATTACAGAGATTGAGACTTCTAACGTATAGAAGTTCTGAAGAACACAGCTATATTCGGCAGTTGTTCAGATTAACACACACAGACACACACACAGATGCACAGCAGCAAGCAGCACCCTCAATGTGACATCTGCATAGCAACTAGGAAATGTAATCATGCCCAGACAAAGAGTAAGGAAATGTAATCATGCCCAGACAAAAAGTGCCAAGGTTTACAGTGTGTCAATGCGAACAATTATCCTGAATGAGATAATGCAGGTATCAGAAAATCGAGTGGAGGCAGCCTCTATCATATGTAACCCACATCCCAAACATGCAGTATAGTGGATTATGAGTGGGTCATCAATCATAAGCTGTTTATTATGTGTTTGAGATATGGATGCCAAGAAATTCCCATCAAGAGCAAAGCTCAACAGGTGAATATTGGCAGCCATGTTGAGAACAGATAATTAAAGGTTACCATTGGAGACCCAATCATTCTTTGGGGTTCCTATTATTTCATCAAACGGCCACATTGTCAGATGCCATTTCATCAGAAATGCTGTTCATCGAACCATTCTAACTAAGATCACATTATGGTAGGATCAGGAAATTTGCCCTTTCCCCACTGCAGTGCGACATCAGAGTTGGTATATATAATTAGCAGGTGGTGTGAGAGAGTTCGATGAATGGTAATTCCAATTTAATGCTGTTTGACAGTGTGGCTGTTCAATGAAATAATATAGACACAATTCTTTATAGTGCATGCTGTTTATCTGCTCCATGTACTACTAGTTACAGAAAAAAAAACATTAATTGTTTTACTGGCTTAAAAAGCCTAAAGCACTCTGTGAGCACTTTCAGTAAGACAGTGTAACACAGTTTTTGTGGTTACACTTGCCTTATCATGCCTCTCAGATGTTCAGATTTTCAAACAATTTCCAGATTTTTGCCTCATATGTTTGTCCTGTTCTTCATAAAATCTTTGGTTTTCATACAAATCACTGAGAATTAAAGTCACCAAATAATGACATACATTTGAATTTTAGACTTTGTATTCTTCAGAAAATGCAGGTGAAGGCACATCCTTTTAGTTTAGCTATTTTCTAAGTTTATAACTGTTAGTCAGTGACACGTCATTGGTATGGACAGCACAGCAGGCAGAAACAAATCTGTTTTTTTATTCTACCACTGTCTTTGCTGGTCAGTAGTGGCAGATTTGGCTACCTAGTGTTGAGACCCAACAGTAACAAGTTAAGCGGGATGGTGGGCTTAAAATTTGGTAAGACTGGGTCTCATGTTATAGTAGTGCTTAACTTTGTCTTTTTCTGCATATGGGAGAATAATTACCATGCTCCATGCACTACAATAAAACCATGGTGGTGCAGCGGTAGTGTTGCCGCCTCACAGCAAGAGGCTCTCCCATTCAATTCTCGGTTGGAGCGCCTTCTGTGTGGAGTCTGCATATCCTCCCTGCGGTCGAGTGGCGTTCGAAAGACATGTGTAAATGGACGTGCCTTCGTTGAAGGTTGGGCGTCGAACTGGCACCTCGGCACCGTAAAAATCTACTGCCAATCATTAGCGGACCAGAGTTCCACTGTGGCGACCCCTAACCGGGAAAAAGTCGAAAGAAGAACAACTCCATGCACTACAATAATTTTATAACCCACATGCAAAGGATATCTGGCATATCTATATTAGATCAGCGAATGCTTAAACAAGCGAACACTGATTGATTGACCTTATTTTAGTGAAAGTGAAAAATATCGAAGCAGCAGAAACTCAAATTTTTTCCTAGGGAAAGAATTTGGTTGTCAGTTTCTGTCGCTTCGGTATTTTCAGTGCTGTGGTGGAAAGTTACGGGTCGGACTCAAGTAAGTGTGCGATTGTGTGGATGTGAGTGTTAGGGTGGTTTAGGTGAGTTAGGGTTAGGGCTCGGGTTAGGTATGTGTGCGATTGTGTAGACATGAGGGTTAGGGCGGATTTAGGTGAGTTAGGGTTAGGGAGCGGGTGAGGTGAGTGCGCGATAGTGACGGACCTTAGGGTTAGGGTTTGGGTTAAGGTAAGTGGATAGTTAGTGGTGTGTGCATAGTTTAGTGTAGGGTTAGGTGTCAGATTTTAGGTGTATGTGTGTGGATTTCTGTTTGATTTGGTGTGCTTGTGTTGTGTGTATGTGTTTTGGATCAGCGATTATTTTCCCTAGGAAAAAAATCGCTGATCTGACAGTTCAAGATTGTAAGCTTTTGCTTACATAAGGTCGATCGATCAGCGTTCGCTTTTTTAAGCATTCGCTGATATAATATAGACCCTGTCAGGCTTATTAAAAGATTGAAGAATGAAGCATCTTCCAATTTCTTTGTATACAGAGATTATGCAAGCACTAATCTACTAAAACTGAGTGATGATCTGGCTAAATTTCAAAGCGCTTCCATCCTGATGACCCCACTGCTTATATGGAATCCTTCACTGCCAGATTGTATACACATGTAAAAAGCTGCCCAAATTGTATACACATGTGAATAGCTGCATAGACACAGCTGTCCTTCTGAGAAATAAATACAATACCAAATTCAAGAATAAACCCCTGTGGTGGAACCCTAATATAAACAGGTTTGATAATGGAAGAAAAAAATTCTTGCACTCAAAATAAATCTAGCTCTCAAGATGCCAAAAACACACTTGCTAAACTAAATGAAGATCTTTTATCCCTGATTAAATCAAAGACAGATAAGAAGTAAAAATGCCAACCCAGGCAAAGGATAACCACAAAGCCTTCTTTAATTATGTAAAAAATATCAGAAACAATGCCTAGCACTTTTTCAGAGGTAATAGTAAATAATATCGCATACTCAGACCCAGAAGACACAACCAATCTTTTAATGCACAAATTTAGCTGAAACATCACTCCTGTTTCCCCTCCAATATTCTCAGCTCTCAAAACCACATGTACATTCCCACTCAAATCAACCAAGCACACATTCTCAATGTGCTGTCTAAGGCTAAGAACACTAAATCTAAAGCATCATATAACATACCAGGACATGTTATGGTCAGCCTGAAATATGACTTGTCTGATCCCCTGAAGATGCCATTCAATTTCAGCCTTAAAACAGGCTTTGTGCAGGATGAATGGAGGAGAGAAACAGCTATTCCCTTGACAAAGGTGGGCTTCAATGAACCGGGGTAATTATAGACTCAAACGCTTGACCAGTCTCATCTGTAAGGTCATCATGGAATTAATATATAAAAATAAAAGTAACCTACACACTCTGATTCATTAAGGGCAGGTCCTAGCTACTTAACCTAGTTACTTCTTTGAAAAAGTTACCAAAGTGATGCAGAATAGTACACACCGCATATCTAGACCTCGCAAAGGCATTCAACACCATCTTACACTCACATCTAACAGATAAACTCTTCCAGGTAAATGTTAATCTCTGTGGAACTCATCAGATAGCAAATTGGCTCACAAAGAGAACCAAGAAAGTTAGGATGGTTAGCTATACCTCACAAGACTTGTCACACTAGCAGTGCCCCATGATTCAATAAATGGGACATTCATCTTTGGCATTTACTTCTCAGAGCTAAAGCTAATGTAAAGGTTTGTGTCTGACCCAGTTTGCAGATGACATCAAACTTGGTGTCATCATAAATGTCCCAGAGGACACCAACATCCTCCAAGATGGCATCTGCCAAAATTATGGACTCATCATTAACTTATGCACTATCATCTCAGGAACTCTTCTCAGTATCATACAGGCTACTGAGGGAAAATCTTTTCCTTGTATATAGAGCATCAACAGACTATTATGTCAGACCTACTACAAAGTTACATGTCCAGTGGTATCATAAACACTCATTTAAGGTACCCCAATCTCTTTTGCAAAATGAATAAATACAAAATGCTGGAGAGACAAGTTTGTGTCACAGACAATACTGCTTATATGGAACTTTCTTCCACTCCACATAAAGTAAACTACTTCTCTGACTCTAGTCAAATGTACTTTAGAGGAATGGATGGGCAGTCACACATTCATCCCTGGTTTAGTATCCATGTCCCTCATGGATAAGGGAAACATAAATGTAATAAGTCCCAACATACATTCTTGTTTGGCCCATCTCAGGGTTATTTCCATGGAAAATATAAGGCCTTTTAACTTGTCTAAGAACACTGGCCCTGTGTTTTTTAAGATACACTAATAGCTTCATGTTGTGCCTTAGATATTTGCTGCAGTAAGTTCATGATATCTCATTGATTTTTAATTAAATCAAAAGTTATTTGGATTGCAACTCATTTTGTTTGCTGTCTTCATAGCTTCCTGTCTGCAGACAGTGTGTATTGTTATCTGCCTACTCCCTCTTCAAAATTACAGTATAAAATGATGTTTCTGAAAGGTAAACAACACAACATTAAGTTGTATTGTACAAAAGCTCTGCTTAACACTCATCTTAATATAGAAATCTCATTGCTATCTAACTTTGGGATGGCGGACAGGAAGTGGAAGGGAGTGAAAGAAAATCAGACTTAAGCATGACAGAACAGTGGGCAGGGCAACCAGATGTGCTTTAGAGGGAAAATGTAGTATTTAAACCCTGTAATTTGCAAATAAGTACAGGATATGTGTTACTGAGGGGTCTGTACCAGCTTACTATTGCTAGGGCCAGAGCCCCATGAGCTTATATGAGCTTCATTTGAATTGGCACCACATAACCAAACTATAATGCAACACTGTGGAGTGAAAGTTTTTAATGCACTGCAGGATTATTAGAAGCAGCCTACACTTTAAGACAAACAGGCATACAACAGAGACTGTGTGCTTTTAGTCACTGTCCATTTTCCTGTTTCATTTAATCTAGATTGTAATGCTATGCATTTGAGATTAGCTGATTCCATAAAGTCAGAACTAAACACTAATCATCTGGTTACATAAAATGGTGTAATTCCCCAAATTAGGTGAATGTGCCATGTAAGCATGCATATGGTGTGGTGTATGTGTGTGTGTGTGTGTGTGTGTGTGTGTGTGTGTGTGTGTGTGTGTGTGTGTGTGTGTGTGTGATTTTGTGTGTGTATGTGTCCATGTACCTTTATGTAGTATGGTGTGTGTGTGTGTGTGTGTGTGTGTGTGTGTGTGTGTGTGTGTGTGTGTGTGTGTGTGTGTGTGTGTCTGTGTATGCTTATGTTGTATGGTGTGTGTGTGTCTGTGTTCATTTATGTGGTATGTGTGTGTGTGTGTGTGTGTGTGTGTGTGTGTGTGTGTGTGTGTGTGTGTGTGTGTGTGTGTGCGCGTGTGCGCGTGTGTGCGTGTGTGCGTGTGTGTGTGTGTATGTCTATATGGTATGGCTGTGTGTGTGTGTGTGTGTGTGTGTGTGTGTGTGTGTGTGTGTGTGTGTGTGTGTGTGAGTCTGTCTGTTTATGTGGTATGGTGTGTGTGTGTGTGTGTGTGTGTGTGTGTGTGTGTGTGTGTGTGTGTGTGTTAGAACAACTTTGAAATCACCATAACTCAAGTAAAAGGGAATATTCTGAATTATTCAGTCTCAGCATCTGGGACTCGCAATTACGAGTCTAGGCATTCGAAATAACTCACAACCCTGAGTAGAAATCCATGCAATCGTATAATACTTCACATATTATGTTAGCTTAGTGCCTTGGCTAACACCTTTTCAGAGTTATGTGGAAGCATTAGCAGAGGTCCTCATTGACTACATTTCAAATAGTTACCAATGTGATGGGACAGCACATGAAATTTCAGAGGTAAACCATACAGATAGACAGATACATGCAGATCTACATATAGACCTATAGGGAGAGTTTACATTTACAAAACTGAACTTTAAGTGACTGATAAACACTACAGTTACCATAAGAAAAAAATAAAATCTCGTAAGTTAAAAGTTGAAAGAACTAAAAGTCAAAATCCAGAAATAAAGCAGACACTAAAGACAAACCTAATAGAAAAAATGAAAATAAATAAAACTTCACAGTAAACTGCTTTTTTTTGTTTTCTGCAGGGCTTTCTGATGTTGGAGTTAAAACATGCATTTATGGGGTAGGGGGTAGCACAGCTTCCCTTGGGACAAGGAGTCTACATCACAATAGCTATACCTTTTAAAGTCATACATTGCTCAGTGTGACAAGTATTTCAGCTGAGGAAGTATAATTCCTAGCAAAAACTGATATGTATATGGTTACATCACAGTTGTAGGCAATTCTCTTATACTTTTATGCATATTTCAACATCCACCAAATCACTAAATGACTGAGATTCTGCCCATCACCTCACTCATTTGAAGACTGCCTTGAGCATTATCAATATATTGAGGCAGACCTTTGAAAAGGACATCTGGATATCATCATTTCTGATAATCAGTTCTGTACGTCTTCATACAAGTCTGCATTGTGGTCATTGTTGTAGGTACACAATGAACAAATGGAACAAATGTCACCAATACGTAGCAAAAGGACACAATCAAAACCGTGAGTCCTGAATATCTGCCACTGTAGCATGTTTTTTCTTAGGGTTTTAATAAATCTGAAACATGTCACCTACCAGCTGTCAGTGGCATCAGAGTTAGGGATGTGCGATGTTAAATTTTTGATAAAGTCCTACTCATCCCACCACAAAAGACAAAATCATGAAAGTACATTAATACACAGGAGAACATGGGAGCAGTATGTTTTGTCTTGGAATTATTTAAGAGTTGGGTAGATAATTTCTTGTTTTCAAGTGTCCTGTTTTAGAGAATGAAAACATATAAGCATAGATGGGGGTAACACTCATATACATACATATATATATATATATATATATATATATATAGATCTGGGATTGTTTTCCTTTCTCTATGGTTGTGTCATCTTGGTGTTGGTATATATTAATATCAGGGGGATAAGTGAGAGAGCAGAGTAGTTGACTTCTGGAGAAACACTTTTTCAATTATTATTATTTTTTATTTGTTAACAAAAGCTGCAATGCTTGTAGAGTTAGTCCATAGACAATCTAACTGCCAGTGGCTTCAGTAACTTTAGACATATTCAACAGCTGAATCTGGTTGCTCTCAAAATTCTGGATCAAATCCATAACACTGGGTCTATTTGCTGGCATCTGTATTTGCATTTCCTGTGTATCACAGACTGAATTTCTGTATAAAAATATAAAAACAAAAACTGTACTATTATGCTGAATTTGTATGGATCCGTGCCACTGTCACCCTGTGTAGCAGTATATCTTGAGTGAGTATTCTACAGCTTTGACTTTGAATTGTCAAGTCAGATGTAATGTTATCATTTTGCAGCAATCTGTCCAGATAAGCACTTATCTATGGCTGATGCAAATTTTAGTGACTTGCTACTTGAAACATATGAATACACAGCAACAAGCACTGGTGATCTGGTTAAATGTTTTTTGTTATAACTCCTTTTAGCTGCATATTCTAACATAATGGAAAATAGTACTTGGATTTTGTTGATTTTTTTTCTTTGAATCTTATTACCAAAGTACAAATAACTGAGAGTGCAACAAGTAGCAGAAGATAAGATTAGAACCGCTGGCCAGCTGATGTTTCTCTTACGTAATCTGAAAACCATCCACTGTGAAGGATTACAATGCAATTATTCAGACAGCACTTCCATGACTGCAGCCAGTTGAAACATGTCAAGTGTCATTCACTGCAATGACACAGATCAAAAACGTTTTCTTTTCTTGTATGTATACACAGTTGTATGGAATTAAAGAAAAGAGAAACACTGTCCATCATAGTCTCTAGCAATCAGCATTTATCCAGACAACTTGTGATTTCTGAGGAACAACAGATTGAAGAACCAAGAGACAGCCATATGAAAGTAGTTCTGTCCAAATTCTTAGAAATGATGTCAGGCAATATATCATTTCATGGCTGTCAGTGTCATACAGACACCAACTCCATACTTCCAGGCTTGGATCTGAAAATAAAAAAGTACTTAACTCTGCTTACGTAGGAAGAAATGACTAACTCTCCATAGATATGAGGTGATGTTAGTTTATAGTGTCTAAAGCATTTCAGTCCAAAAAAGGATATTAAGCCCAGTTCCAGGTCTGCAGTACAGACCTTTAGAGACCGCAAGTTAGCAATTTAATTGGCAAAATTTAATTGTGCTTTTCATGGGAATTAATAAACTAATGAAAACATTCTGTCAGTGAATTTTTATGTCAGCACGATTGGTCTTCTGCAGTCAGCACAAGTTTCTGACAATGTTTAGGAGATGCATATCATGTCTATAAAATATAATGCTGTTAGAGATTTCAAGCTATAGAGTATAGAAAAAATAAAGCCTGGTTTCATCTACTGAGACTATAAAAAAGTGAAACCTTCATATGCTGGTCCTAATTTATATGCAGTATCTTAAGACTGAGGACATTATTTATTCATTTATTAATCTCTCTGTGTAGTTACTTTTAATATTCCTTAATTTTCTGCCAGTGTTTCAAAAATCACAGTATATTTCTCAAACATTAAAAGGCATTTTTCTATAAAAGGCATAGAACATTAGATGTGCTGAAAGATGGAAGGACCGAAGCCGTCTGTGATACCTAAGGGACCTAGGTGCAAGTAAGATAGTGTCTGTAGAAGTTAATGAGGGGAGATGAGTACTCAGTAGAAGAGTAGCAGCTTTTGCTGATGTCAAGGCACCCTCTAACAGAGACTGGAGGGATGAGGTTTCTATCATTCAAACTGCAACTCTACTAAAAAAGAAGACAAATGTTCAGCAGTTACACCACACCGCTCAACTGTACAGATTTCAACACAATCTCCAGATTTTTGCCTCATATTTTTAATCTGCTCCTCATCAAATGTGTGGTTTTCTGGAAAATCACTGTGTCTTGAAGTCACTAAATAATGGAATATATTTGAGTTTCAGACTTCATATCATTGAGAAAATGCATGATAACGCAAATCATATCATTCTAATAACTTTATAAATTTATAAGAGCAATATTTAAAAATATGTCCCCATTTTTGGGCTTTGTTCCCCATTATTTTATACTTTGTTCAGATTTCTTGCACTAAGAGGTTGAAAGGTATGAGATGCACATATAGGAGATTGGAGGGATGTGTATACAGTCTAGACATATTTGTGCCCTTGTGGAAGTGGGGCAGCTACTCCACATACAAGTTAATATCACTTTTCATTAATGCAAAAAATTAAATACTAAAATAGACAACATTAGTGGCACATGTCTCTACATCTCAGCTTTATAATGATAGAGGGGAGAGAGGGTAGGACCCTGCTCCTACTGGCTCCCCAGTAGGGTGATGAGATCACTGAATTTTACCACATAAACTGTAAAATTCAGCATGCAAACTATTTACATGAAATGTTTCTCCAAAAATCCTCTAAATATTTAAAATGCTTTTTTTAATGTTTAAGATGGAAACATTCAGAGCTTTCCTAAGAAATGTCTGAGATGATTCTTTTAACTGCAATATTGTAACTATTTATAGAACATTATGTAATTCTGCACCCTATTAAACAGCATGACTGGGCTATAAACTCAGTCATGCTTCAGAGTTCACTCATTTTTATGACTAACTACTTCATTTTGTCTTTAAGTGGTTATTATTATCACGCTTATTCTTACAATAGCTTTACTAAATACTTCACAAATATTGACCAAGGTTAATGTATCATGCTCCCTTTAATTATTTTGTTATCAAACGACTGTATTAGCCTTCCCTGAGTACTAATGTAAGGGTATCTGTGTATGTAAGTCTCACTGTTGCTATGCTCTTATATATGCAGTTTGTAATCTGGTTTAAAATCAGAGCTATACAACTAGTTGTTTGGCGCATTCTGCATTTTGAAAAATGAATGTGCAGAAACTGACCATCTCAACCTTACATGTTAACCAAGCTACACATATTACCATGATGAAGTTTTGTAATATATTTCCATTGTCTACATCTTCACCCTTCTACATACCCCTCCTTAGGGAGTACAGATTATGGTGCGGGTTTGCATTCCTTTGCACCTACATAGGTCATATGGACATCCCATGCCTTCTCATACCATGTGACTAAGGACATCCATTGCCTTCTCATACCATGTGACTAAGGACATCCATTGCCTTCTCATACCATGTGACTAAGGACATCCCATGCCTTCTCATAGCATGTGATTCAGACTTCTCCTACCCTTGCTGCCAATTCTCTCTTTCCTTTTCTCTGTATTTCCCTGGTTTCCTTGGCATATCCATCACATCTAATACTTTGGGGCACATTTTTCCCCATGACATCATAATCATTTTATGTCATTCTCATTTAATTCATTCAGATATTGGAGCAGTTTGTTACTCTTAGTGTACTGCTATACTCGTTTTTTCCTATCAAATGCACTAAATGGTGTACACTTTCCATCTAACTTTATCAATCTTTTTTTTTACTTACAGACCCTGCAATACTTTGCAAGATGTAGTTGTTACATTCACTATATTTCTTCCATCATGTCATCTTCCTTTTTATTTTTCATCCAGATATTTTCTGCCAGTATTTGCAAACATCCATTACCATGCTTTGCCACTTATCATCCCCTTCTTCTAGCTGTTCAACATCCTTGTTTCAATGAGTGTTCTTTGCTAGAACTGGAGGTAACAATTCACACTATATTCAGCTACTGCTACACAAATCACAAGTTTAAAATGTAAGCAGCTGCATCATTTTGAATTACTCATTTACTCAGTCACTAACTAACTCAGTCACTGTACTCCCCATACTCACACTAACTCACTGACTCACTGACTATACTCCACATAGTTACACTAAGTCACTATGTCACTAACTCAGTCACTATACTCCACATACTCACACTGTCACTAACTAACTCAGTCACTGTACTCCACATACTCACACTAACTCAGTGACTCACTGACTATACTCCACATAGTTACACTAAGTCACTATGTCACTAACTCAGTCACTATACTCCACATACTCACACTAAGTCACTAACTAACTCAGTCACTGCACTCCACATACTTGCACTAAGTCACTAACTAACACAGTCACTGTACTCCACATACTTACACTAACTCAATGACTCACTCAACATACTCCACATAGTTGCACTAAGTCACTAAGTCACTAACTCACTCAATATACTCCACATACACTAAGTCACTAACTAACTCACTCACTATACTCCACATACTTACACTAAGTCACTAACGTAGTATAAAGAGTATAAAACTTATATAAAACTTAGTATAAAAGTATAAAATAGGTATAAAGGAGGTGAAGAGGACCTACGGAAGTAAAATTCAGGAACACTTCTCTGACCAAAGGGACATCTCTGGCAGGGCATACAAGCCATAACCAACTACAGGCCTGCATCCTCCCCATGTGATGACAACACAGAATTTCTGAACAAACTAAACACCTACTTCAGCAGATTTGATATGGACAGCAACACTGTGCCAAATAAGCTCCCTGTCGAACAGGGTAAGGAGGTGCTATGTCTAAGAACATCTGATGTTCTGAAGACCCTGCAGCAAGTAAACTCAAGAAAAGCAGCTGTTGCTGATAATATTACGGGAAGGGTTCTAAGAGACTGTGCTATCCAACTGTCCACTGTATTAACAGATATATTCAATACATCTCTGCAACTAGCCATTGTACCCAGCTGCTTCAAAAATGCAACAATCATTCCTTTACCCAAGAAATCCCAACTGACAAGCCTAAGTGATTATTGGCCAGTTGCTCTTCCATCAAAAGTAATGCAAGTGTTTTGAGCAGCTGATCAGTAACCATATCTCTTCAAGCCTACCTGCAACACTGGATAAATTACAGTTTGCTTATAGATCTAACCACTGCATGGCTGATGCAATAGCTATAGCACTTCATGAATCCTTTACACATCTAGAGAACAAGAATTGCTATGTCAGAATGTTGTTCATTGATTTTAGTTCCACCTTTAACACTGTCATTCCCCAGAATCTGATATCACAGCTGATCCAGCTGGGCATCAACAGCCCATATGTAATTGGATACTGGACTTTCTCATCAACAGACCCCAAAAATTATGTGTGGGAAATAACAGTTCAGTCAGTATTACAGTGAGCATGGGTGTCCCTCCAAGCTGCATCCTGAGTCCTCTGCTGTTCACCTTGTTGATGCACGATTGCATGGCCAAGCATGAATCTAACAAAATCATCAAGTTTGTGGATGATACCACTGTCGTAGGTCTTGTCAGAAATGGTGAGGAAACAACCTACGGGGATGAAGTGGAGCATCTGACAGCCTGGTGCGACAGCAACAATCTGGCCTTAAATGTAAGCAAGACCAAACAATTAATAGCGGACTTCAGGAGGACACAGGAGATACATCAACCTCTGGAAATTAATGGGGGTGGCAGTGAAAAAAGTTAGAAACACCAAATCCCTAGGGGTGCACATCTCAGATGACCTACCCTGGTCAACTCATATTAGCCGCACAGTGAAGAAGGCACAACATCTGCACTTCCTGCACAAACTTAGGAAGGCAGTCCATCCTCAAAGCCTTCTACAGGGGGATCATCCAGAGCATCCTCTCAAATAACATCATAGTTTGGTATGGTAACTGCAAAGCATGTGACTGCAAGGCTCTCCTGAGGGTAGTGAGGACAGCAGAAAAAGTCATTGGCTCCTCACTCCCATCCATGGATGATCTGCACACAAGACTCGGTGTGTGAGAAGGGCTAGGAGGATAATCAGTTATCCCACTCACCCTGCTCATGGCATGTACTTCCTCCTTTCCTTGGGTAGGTGGTATCGCAGCTTACACTGCAAAACATCTAGACTGAACAGGAGCTTTTTCTCTCTTATCCATAAGAACTTGAATGCCAGGCATGACAGCAAATAATCAGATCAATATGCCACTTGCTGTGAAGTATCATCTATAATAATCACTCTGGCAAATTGCTTCAGTAACTGGTACAGTTAGCCTGATTTCTTTTGCAATTACTTCCAGAATATACAATAGTCAGGACTGAGTCAGGAGTCCATACATGTGTAATATGAACATCAGAATATATCATACTACAAGTGAAGTGCAATATCTAAACAATCACAATGTGAAGTCATAGTCTTGCAAATCTACTACTATAATACTGCCTAATGTCTTCCTGTCCAATTATGGTAATTTATTGTTTAATTATTACTGTATGTGCATTAGTCTTAATGTCATTCAAACTATGTGTTCATTGTTAAGTCTTGCATGGGGACTAAAGCAACATAATTTTGTTCACCTTGAACTGCTGTGTATATCTGATCAACAATAAAGTTTACTTTGACTTTGATTTTTGACTTTGCCTAACTAACTCAGTCACTATACTCCACGCACTCAGACTAAGTCATTAACTGACTAACTCACTCACTATACTCCACATATTCACACTAAGTCACTAACTCACTCACTATACTCCACATACTCACACTAAGTCACTAACTCACTCACTATACTCCACATACTCACACTAAGTCACTAACTCACTCACTATACTCCACATACTCACACTAAGTCACTAACTCACTCACTATACTCCACATACTCACACTAAGTCACTAACTCACTCACTATACTCCACATACTCACACTAAGTCCCTAACTCACTCACTATACTCCACATACTCACACTAACTCACTCACTGTATTTAGGGTTGCTACCTTTCCATCCTGCCATTTCCTGACCAGCAAGCCCTATCCCTGCGTGATCTTGTCATGCTCCTTTCTGATGATAACCCTGTCAGTTTAATCAAACCACAGCCAAAATCAACAATCTTGACTTCCACAATCCATATGCAATTTTTGTATGCAGCAGCAAATATACAATGAATTAAGGAAAGTATCTAAAGGGAACAATATTTTTTTAGGATCTATGGAAATGAGGCACATATAATTGCATTGCCTGATGTGTGGTATGTTATGTGAAATGTTTAGCTCTACAAGTTTGTACTTTGTTTTTTAAACTTTAAAAGGATACTTGACCATAAAAGACAGATATGAAAATGTAATTTGCACAATTCATTATCCAGTGACATCCCAGAAAAAGAAGCACTTGATGTATTATATGCTTCACAATTAACTGCTGATTATTACCACTCATCACTGCTGATTATTATCCCACAACACTGCTATTACCACACAGCACTGCTGATTACCACTCATTGCTTATTATTACCACACATAACTGCTGATTATTACCACACAGCACTGCTGATTATTACCCCACAGCACTGCTGATTACTACCACACAGCAATACTTATTATTACCACTCATCACTGCTGATTATTCCCACACAACACTGATGATTATTACCACACATCACTGCTGGTTATTACCACTCATTCTTGACTATTACCACACATCACTGCTGATTACCACACATTGCTGATTATTACCTCACAGCACTGCTGATTATTACCCCACAGCACTGCTGATTACTACCACACAGCACTACTTATTATTACCACTCATCACTGCTGATTATTATCCCACAACACTGATGATTATTACCACACATCACTGCTGGTTATTACCACTCATTCTTGACTATTACCACACATCACTGCTAATTACCACACATTGCTGATTATTACCTCACAGCACTGATGATTATTACCCCACAGCACTGCTGATTATTACCATGCATCACTGCTAATTATTACCACACATCACTGCTGATTATTACCACACATTGCTGATTATTACCACACATCACTGCTGATTATTACCTCACAGCACCGCTGATTATTACCATATATCACTGCTGATTATTACCATGCATTGCTGATTATTACCACACATCATTGCTGATTATTACCACACATTGCTGATTATTACCACACAGAACTGTTGATTATTACTACTCATCACTGCTGATTATTACCACACAGCACTGCTGATCATTACCACACATTGCTGATTATTACCACACAGCACTGCTGATAAATACCACACATTGCTGATCATTACCACACAGCAATGCTGATTACCACACAGCACTGCTGATTATTACCACACAGAACTGTTGATTATTACTACACATCACTGCTGATTATTACCACACAGCACTGCTTATTACTACACATTGCTGATTATTACCACACATCACTGCTGATTATTACCACACATTGCTGATTATTACCATACATCACTGCTGATTATTACCACACATTGCTGATTGTTACCACACAGCACTGCTGATTATTACCACACATTGCTGATTATTACCATACAGCACTGCTGATTATTACCACACAGCACTGCTGATTATTACCACTCATTGCTGATTATTACCACACATCACTGTTGATTATTAATACTCATCACTGCTGATTATTACCACATAGCACTACTGATTACCACACATTGCTGATTATTACCACACAGAACTGCTGATTATTACTACCCATCACTGCTGATTATTACCACATAGCAATGCTGATTATTACCACACATTGCTGATTATTACCACACATCACTCCTGATTATTACCACACATTGCTGATTATTACCACAGCACTGCTGATTATTACCACACATTGCTGATTATTACCACACAACACTGCTTATTGCCATACATTGCTGATTATTACCACACAGCACTGTTGATTATTACTACTCATTAATGCTGATTATTGCCACACAGCACTGCTGATTATTACCACTCATTGCTGATTATTACCACACATCACTGCTGATTATTACCACTCATTGCTGATTATTACCATATATCACTGCTGATTATTACCACACATCACTGCTGATTATTACCACACATCACTGCTGATTATTAACACTCATTGCTGACTACTGCCATAAGTTTGGTGATACCTTAACTAAATACATAAGTTATGTAATGTAATGGATAAAAAAGATTAAATATGGGTTGCTGTCTTAATGTTGTCAGGTAACAGCAGTCAAAACATATTCAATAGTGCATAATGAAGGATTGTGTGAATATTTGTGGAAATATGTGCAACTAATTTTAAACCACCATTTGCCAATGATGATGGGTTGTTGATGGCAAGGATTCTGTTAGAAAACAAATCATGGATCAAGTATATGTTAGGTCACTAGGCTAACTGCCAGAGTGTCTCTTGCTGTTAATGTCTAGCAAATATGCACATGCATAACAAAGTAAATTCAATTTGAACAGAGAGAATCCACTGAGTAAGAGTTCACATTATACTTATTAACATCACACATTGCATAGGGTATGACTACGCCTACAATTATAAAAAATAAAACAAGCCATTACAAATTTTCCCTTGTATTCATTATACAAATATGATTTTTGTGTTAACAATAATTCAGTTTAACATTACATAGATTAAGTCCTACCTTCCCTGAAATATCATTCCATATTACATGTAAATATTGTTACAACATATTCCACTTATGTCTATATACTTTACTCCTTCCCTTTTCTATAGACTATAGGTTCTTCCTCCAGCCATTTCAAATACTTTGCAACATTAAAACTTAGTTACACTTGGTTTTACTTTTGATTTCCATTTCCTGGTAATTACTTATTTTGGCAGCCAACAGCAACAAACGTAACAGGACCTTGTGACATCTAAGCAATTCAGTTTTTATACAATAATAATTTCTGTAGATATAATAATTTTCTCTGGCAACATTTCTGACAAAGTAATTTGTTGGGAATTTCAAAAATCTGTCAACTTGTTACATTCCCCACAAAAAACATGTTTACATCCCACTGAGACACCCCCCACTTTCCCAATATACCTCCAGCAAATGCTGTCTACTTGTGGAAAACTTCTCTGAAGACTTCAGAGGTTTGGGAGGCAATTTGAAGTTGAGTAATTTGATAAAGAATACCTCTGCAGACACTTGCATGTGAAAATCCCACATCTTCTACATTTTGTTGCATTGGGAGCTATAGACTTATCTAGCCATTCCATCTTTGTATATTGCCTTTCCTTTCTCATTCCTCAGTCTTCTAATTTCTTCTGATTGGTTCTTGTAGTTGTCATGCATTATTTTATTTACCTTATGAATAATCTGTTTTTTCCCTACAGCTTCTGTTCTAGACTCAACAATAAACTGAACCAGAGCTGGTCTTTCATGTAACGCTCTCCAATCCCTTCACTCTCTGCCTAAATTCTGATATCAATCTCTGATAAGGAAGATTGTGTTAATCCACATTCCAACATTCTGCTTGGCCTCAGCATACTCTGACTTTTCCCTTCCTAGTTATTTGCATTTGGTTTTATTACTAATTTTTGCCTTTAAATTTGAGCTCTCTATTGCCTGTTTTTATGCCCTACTTATAGTCATCAAACAAATTTGAAGCCAGCAACTGAAATAAATCCGATGAATTTATTTATAATAACATCATACAAAAACAAACCGGTTTCAGCTGGCAATAAATGGCACAGCCTTCTTCAGTCATAAAAGCCAAACAAAAATGATGCATTTAAATAGTATCAGCACAGCGTCCTATTAGTGCAATTACAATTGCTCATTTAGTCCAGGTTTAAATAATGCTCCTAATATGGCAATCCATTTCTTTTCTTTAGAATCAAGCAATAAATGCCATCCTGTTTTATTGAATCTACTACCTCTTATAATATCAATAACTACAAAGGAGAATTTGGCAGTTGTATGTACAAGAGTGTGTTTGTACAAAGCATTGTTTATCCTTTTATTCCTAATGTTACTCATGTGTTCTGAGACACGAAATTTTAAAGGCCTAGAAGTTTGGCCAACATAAAAGGAGCCACAGCTGCATGTTGCAAGATAGATTAACCATTCACTGCTACAATTTGCAAAAAATGAAATCTCATAAACCCTACGACAATTTCTACTAGTGAATTCTTTTGATTTGACAATGTTGTCACAGTTCCTGCAATGTCCACATGGATAACAACCCACAACTGGTTCACCAGTTAATGTAATTTGAGATAGTGGTGTGTTGTCTATAGTGTGTGAGTGCTTGTAATGGTTAAAATGAGAAGCCAGGTTCCTTCCTTTGCGAAATGAAAACAAGCAATTTTCAGGTAATAAGCCCGATAATTCTGGAATATTACATAAAATATTCCAATTGGTGTTAATACTGTGCATGAGAGCATTAGAATTTCTGGCATAGGTGGTCACAAACCTGATTGGCTGTATGACACTGTTGTCCTTGACTTTATATTTCAAAAATTCTTCCCTTGGGCACGTATTGACCCAATTACTGGCTTTAATAACATGTCCCATGGGATAACCTCTGTCCCGAAACCTATTGATAAGGTCATGTCTATCTTGATCAAAAACCTCCGGCTGGGAGCAAATCCGTTTGGATCGAATAAATTGAGATTTGGGAATGTTTTTGGCAATGTGCAGAGGATGAAAGCTGGAGGCGTGAAGGACCGTGTTGTATTCAGGATATTTCCTGAAAACTTGAGTGGCCAATGTCTCATCTGGCTGTCTGGTTAGTAATACATCAAGAAATGTAATCTTTTCTTTATGATAGTTAAGAGTGAACTGCAAACCCCATATATTGTCATTAAGATATGAGACAAATTCCATTAGATACTCAACATCGGCCCTCCACACCATCCAGCAATCATCCAGATATCTCCTCCAAATATCAATTTCAGGAAGGTAGATATTGTGGCTCAAGTCATAAATGATACATTCTTCTATATAAGCCATAAAGAGATCAGCATAAATGGGAGCAAAAGATGCTCCCATAGCTGTCCCTTTAACCTGCCAATAACAAATGTCTTGATAGAAAAAGACATTGTGTGTAAGAACCAATTCCGCCATCCCAACAAGAAAATTGTTAAAGTCTTCATCATAGATACGGGCAATTTTGAGCCAATGAGCAATTGCTGCAAGCCCCACTGGATGTGGTATATTGGTGTATAAGGCACTCACATCCAGTGTGCACATCAGCCAATCAGGTTCTAACTGAACATCAACAATGATTTGTAAAAATTCAGTTGTATCCCGCAACTGGGAACGAACATGTGTCAACAAAGGTTTAAGATATTTGGTTAAATACAAAGATAACGGTTCAGTGAGATACCCACGACCAGAAACAATGGGTCTCCCAGGAGGGTTGGTAGCGTCCTTGTGAATTTTAGGAAGAAAATAAATGTATTGATTAGTTGAATCTGTAATCATTAACTGCTGTAAAGTAAAGGTGGTAATGAGGCCAATGTCCCTAGCATTACAGAGAAATTCATCAATCTGTTTTTTGAACCTTTGTATTGGATTTAAAGCCATTCTAGCATAATATTTATTGTCAGACAGCTGCCTCATAGCCTCCTTGTTATAATCCATCCAATTCAAGACCACTACCGCCCCACCTTTGTCCGCTGAAATGATAACCAAATCCTTATTTTGTGATAATTCATCCATAGCTTGTTTTTCCTTAACAGATAAATTGTTTGATTTAAAACGGAATTCAGAACTATGGAAATGTAAATCTTTGAGAACCATGTTCTGAAATAAGTGTACAGCAGGATGCATAGGAGGGACATATTTAGACTTGTGATAAACAAATTTTTCATGATCATGAAAACCATCATCAGCACCAAACTGTAGTTTTAAATTTAATACTCTATAAAAAGACAAAACATCTTGGACCAACCGGTCCTCAGAAACCACAAAACCAGGAATATATGTTAGACCTTTATTCAAAATGGCCATATGAGTTGGGGACAAAACATAACTGGACAAATTCAAAACATTTGAATTAACATTCCTTATTTCTGTGTCACCATCTGTAAGAGACTCTGAATATTCTGAACATTTCTTATGTTTCCTGCCTCCACGTTTGTACTTCCCCCTAAAGGGAAAGAACCCGGGGTTCGTTTAGGGGTCGGAGAACCTGATGTTGGCTGCATATCACTATCAGTAAGTGATGAAACATCATCAGTAGAAGAACCATTAGTATTGTGTCTATTGCGTAATATGGACCTGGGTCTCTTTTTTTTTTTTTTTTTTTTTTTTTTTTTTTTGGCTTCTCATTTTAACCATTACAAGCACTCACACATTATAGACAACACACCACTATCTCAAATTACATTAACTGGTGAACCAGTTGTGGGTTGTTATCCATGTGGACATTGTAGGAACTGTGACAACATTGTCAAATCAAAAGAATTCACTAGTAGAAATTGTCGTAGGGTTTATGAGATTTCATTTTTTGCAAATTGTAGCAGTGAATGGTTAATCTATCTTGCAACATACAGCTGTGGCTCCTTTTATGTTGGCCAAACTTCTAGGCCTTTAAAATTTCGTGTCTCAGAACAAGAGTAACATTAGGAATAAAAGGATAAACAATGCTTTGTACAAACACACTCTTGTACATACAACTGCCAAATTCTCCTTTGTAGTTATTGATATTATAAGAGGTAGTAGATTCAATAAAACAGGATGGCGTTTATTGCTTTATTCTAAAGAAAAGAAATGGATTGCCATATTAGGAGCATTATTTAAACCTGGACTAAATGAGCAATTGTAATTGCACTAATAGGACGCTGTGCTGATACTATTTAAATGCATCATTTTTGTTTGGCTTTTATCACTGAAGAAGGCTGTGCCATTTATTGCCAGCCGAAACCGGTTTGTTTTTGTATGATGTTATTATAAATAAATTAATCGGATTTATTTCAGTTGCTGGCTTCAAATTTGTTTGTGGACTCATTATGCTGTTGCCGTGCAACTTTACCTACGTGCAGGGAATTTTTTGATTGGTTAACTCTACTTATAGTCATCCCTACTGGTAACATTTCTTATCTACATTTCCATGTTAGCTTACTTCTCAAATTATTTTCTGAAGGTTGCATTACACTTATCCACAGATGACTCCAGAGAAACAGACAAGTAAGATGGATGAGCTGTCATCTTACAGATCAGCAGCCACTAAGCAATGCATAAAAGAGTGCATATAATTTTTGTTTTTTTGGTGGGATTGATTTCTGTTCTCAACCCATTATGCAGTGAATCTACTTTGATTCTTAGAAATAATAAATAACACTCATACTGTTTGTGCATGACAGAAAGAAATTTTAGATGGAAGTAATCTGTACTATGGAAAAGGACTTTCTTTAGTTCTATTCTATCAGTTATACTACCACAGAATGAAGTGGCCTGTTTACCCATACATTTCATTATAAATTATATGTAGTATTATTCCACCACTATGCCCAGCTAATCATATTACCTATTAGGTAAAACTGATATGTAATGGAATATTATGTCCTTTTTTAGAATGAGAACCTCTAAAGGTGCATGTACTCCAGTCCCCAATTATGCAGTAACACTGAAGCATTGGCCCTGGTACAGATGGACAGACATATTAAATTGGTTTAATAGTAACACAATTTAGTCCACAGTTTACAACTTTTCTCCTTGTCCAGATCCCACATCTTCTATCACCTTAACTGGCTCCTCATGGAAATCTTACTTTCCTAATTCAAATTCAAACTGCAGCACTTACACAAAGGAAGAGGAATTAAAGGTGCTATAATAGGATAATGTTTGATGAACCCCTATGTAAAGCTGAGGGAATGCAGAAGTCTGTTTTTCTAGCTCTGTGGCATTTTGCACCTACATAATCTCTCCTACATAGAGCACCTAAGGTAGGAATGAATAGAGAATGACTTTGCACCTGTGAAATGAGTAGAGTTTTGTCAATGAGCTGAAGAAACCCCATGTGCAACACATCAGTGGAATGGTGTCCTGTATGTTTATGCATCAGTGTTGTTTACACTTCCATTGAAATCTAACTGTTCTAGCCCTCCTCTTTCTCCACAACTCCAATATGCACACCAATACCACAACTAGGGACCTAAATATTTAACAACAAATGAATACAACATAATAAATGGTCAGGTTCGTGACCAAGTACCTCCCAAACATCTGGAATAATCTTCCCCTGCATGATAAGCAATGCAAGTCACTATCTTCCTTTAAACACAAACTATATAACAAAATGGATATCCACAAATTTATTATAGTGTAGTGTGGCCCTCCTGAAGAAAGAAGGTGTGTCCTAAGTGAGTGTACTGGCAAGGGGAGAATGGTCATTGGACTAAGTGGCCTTGGAATATCTGTGCACTTATGAATCTATGAGTTAATGAGCAAAGAAGCATTTTAAAATCAGGTTCAGATTTGCTGTCACTAATTTTATAGAACACTGAAATTAACAATCAAGGTCCTATGACACAACTTTGTATACACTACTGAAATTTTCATAAACAGTTAAGATAATAACTGCTTATGTTTGAAGCTATATTTTCATTTAAGCTGGCAGCCTGTAGTAAAGGCTGGTTACCTTTTATAAATCCATAAAATTGTGAACAGTTCATATTAAAATTCAATTTGAACTACAGCTCAGGCTTGACAAGAGACACGTTCTGTTTCTGTTATCAGTCCATGCCATACCTCTCAACTATACAGATTTTCACAGAATATTCAGATTTTTGCCTCATATTTTTGATCTGTGCCTCATAAAATTGTGTGTGTGTTTTTTTTCTGGCAAATCACTAGTAAATTATTGAGGAGTGAAGTCAGAAAATAGTGGCAGACATTTGAGTTTCAGACTTCATACCCTTCAGAAAATTCATCCTAATGCAAAATCTGTTATTTTATCATCTTTCTAAGTTTGTAAGAGTGATATTTAAAAAAAATCCCTATTTTTAGGCCTTTTCCCCCCATTATTTGTAGCTTTGTACAGATTTCTTGCTCTAACAGGTTGTAGGTATGGTCCATGCTTTTCCTATTGAGAGAACAATTTCTACAAAGCTATTGCTGGAGGGAATTGAAAGGACAAACTGTACCAATCTCTAATGCATTTTGCAGTGTGGAGCTTTAATTAAAAAAGGTTACCCAGCAATCACCTACAGATATCTCTGTCACTTAAACTAGAGTAGTCTGACTAAAGCTCATCAATGTCCAAATCTAATTTGAAAGCATTCATGGCTCTGCAGAGTTCTGACCAGGTTACAGGCTGTTGAAGGATGAAGACCTACATAGATTTAAAGAGACTATTAACTAAATTAAACCACTTCTGCAGGTAGGAAAGTGTTTTTCTATAAAAAGTACTGAAGTCCCTGCAGACCTGCTGTCCCACAGCTGGGGGTAAGTCCTTAATGGCAGATGAAGCCTGAAAGCCAAAGAACTGGTCATCCAACCTTCGCTGTAGCTCATCGCTGAGGCACACCATCACTGCATGCAGCTCTGGGGCAGACAGTGCAAAGCTTTGCAATTGACTTGTGAAAAACCTGCAAGATGTAGTGCATGAAATGGAATAAGCACTCAGCCTTTGGGACATCTTCTGTGATGCCATCCTCATTGGCCTCCACAAACTTCCAGATGAGAAAGTGACACTCATCAATCTGATCACTAATGAAGTAACTTTTAATAACAGAAAATACACCCCTGGTATCGCACCTGTGTCCCTGCTGGATAGAGGAAACAGGTTCTGACTTTTTGGGAACATGGGCAAAATTCTTGGCTAGGCTTATAAGGGCCTTCGGGCCAATAGCCTAGTATTATCTTGTGAACCTATGAACCTAGGTCAACATTCGACCAGTCTTGCTACAGCAGGAGACAAAGACAGACACCCTGTGACAACATGCTGTATAATCTCCTTGAAGTCCTGCCTAGGAAAGCATAGAATACCTTTAACTGTACAAGTTTTCTGGCAGACATTGAAAGCTCACTGTGGACTTTCCAAACCAGCATCTCAGCATCAAACTTTGCAAGGGCCTTGCTGGCATGCTTTGCACAGTTATGCAGTACATGACACAAACAGTTTGCTGGAATGATATGAGGTACATCAGATTTCAGATAAAAAACAGACCTTTGCTTTCCATAATTAACTGAATATACATATATAGCTTTGTAGTAGCAGCCCCTTCTGCATGTGGACATCCGTTATCTTTGTAAAAATGGCTTCAGCAGTTTCATTATGGTATTCATAGAAATCAAGAAGCTTTTATTACAACATGAATTTTGACTGAAATACTGTATAACCAGGTATTGGATGCATCTGATGCCAGAGAGAAATAGGAAATGTCAAGTTCCTATAGAAGGAGATCTTCTGAATTAGGTGTAAGTACATTCATTACTATGCAGTCTGCTTTGGTCTTTCCACAGCACAATTTCACAGCCACAGTAGAGTCAGTGTAAAGTGTTTGTGCCAGCTTCCTTCTACAGTCCATGGATACATATGAGTAATGGTGGGTCACACCATGACAAAATGTCATCACCTCAGCTGCGGTCACTCTGAAGGCTTCACTAGTTATAGGATATGGCTGCATGAACTTTGTCATCAGTAAGTTCTACTTCTGGATCTGAAGACTTTTTCTGATGTTTGTCTGACTTCTGGTGGCTTTTCTCCATCCTATTTGGCAGTGAATGTTATTCCACAGTACATGCACTTGGCCATGGAATCTTCCTTTGATACAGAACACAGCCATGGATAACTTTGCTCTCGTAGCTTATTATAATTGGGGAATGTTTTGGCCTTCTTAACAGACAACATGGTACTGCTTGCCTGTGTCTTTGTTGATCATTTCTATATAATGCGTTCCATGTCTTTGGATATTAAACAAGTCAGACTAATGGGTCTGTAGTTTCTATGGTCAATTGAAGGTCCACCTTTGTGAAGTGCGATAACAATTACATTCTTTTGGTAGAAATCCTGTTTTGAGGCTATAGTTGAAAAGTGACTAAAGTGGTCCTGACAGGTTATGTTTCAAACTATTTTGGAGGTATCCCAGGATATTATCGTGGCCATATTGAGGCTGTGTTTACGGCCTTAGCAAGCACTGCCACAACCTCCTCCTTGTTAATAGCTGGGGGTAATGCTAATAAGAATTTTATGCGGAAAGTGGGGAGGGGTGAAGTTTGAGCTGGAATTGTCAGCCAGCAAATTCTCTATGTCACTTTACTCAGTGAAGGTGGCACCATAGATCATCTGTACACACTAATGTGCTACACTTGAGGTTTTTGATATAACTGTAGAAGGCCTTGTGGTTGTCTTTAGCCTGTGAGGCTATTTTGATCTCATAATTGACTTTATTGGACTTCATGAATCCTTTTAATTTCCTGTTTAGTTTAATTAGAGTGCTGCTATCATTATGGACGTTTCTCTTCCTGATTTTAGACCCTTTTTCCTTTTGTTATATACTACATATTAAGGTTAGGATTCCACTTGTGTGATTATTTTTAGAGTTTGATTTGGTATTACTTCTAGTAGGTAAAGCAGACACTATATAGCCATTTACATGGTTTACAGGGTTTATGTCAGCAATTCTGAGTAGGTTGCTGCAAACCTAGGGTTTTAAGAGCATCATATTTTGATAAACTATCATTACTCGGGTGCAGTTTGCTTCTGAATAGTTCCTATCTATTGCAGAATTTGCTTGGATACAGAGTTGATTTTTATTCCTAAGTAGACAGCTTTATGGCCTGACCTCTGCACGAACAACATGACACTGGGGGTGGGTGAGCAGTGCTCTCCCATTCTGGTGAGTATCAGGTCCAGTATGTATGAACCTCTGGTAGGTGTGCGCACTGTTCAAGGGTATTTCTGCACATTTTCTACTGTATATAGGGGTAATTGAAGTCTCCCATGAATAGGGTATTTGGTTTAATAGTGAGTGTCTCCACTTGGTCTGAGTACAAGCTGTGGGATTCTACGGACATACAGGTGACCTATAGCTTGCTAGGCTATGGTATGGGACTTTGTCTATGATGACCTGCAAGAGGATAAATTCCAAGGCATCATCAGATTTAACCAATTTAGAGGAATGCCTGTTTCTAATATGGATGTAGACTCCTCCACATTTTGTCCCTCTCTGTGCAGCTATTGGTTTAAATGTGTGGAAGGCACTGAAGCCTTTCATTGCCAGAGTACTTTCTGCAGATTTAAACCAACTCTCAGCAACACCACAGATGTCTATATTTTCCAGATGGAGGAGAGCTCATAGGGTGTGGAGTTTCTTGTTTAGGCTCCTAGCATTGAGCAGTAGCACCTCTAGGTTTCTTTGGGCTTTGTTTGCCATGTCGGTGAGTTTGTCAATTTGGCATTGCTTAAAAAAGTCTCTAATGGGGTAGATACAATTTGAGCCTATATTCAGAAGCCTAGGGAAGCCAGGTACAGACCGTCCTTTGCAAATCAACATGGTCTGTTAACCATGTCCTCCCATGTTGATAAACATTGAATAGCCCTGAAAAGAAACCAGAAAGTAAGCCAATTATTGAAGTCAGTCATCTTTTTCCATACTGCAGCATCATCCTTCATGAAGGTAGAATGCTGTTCAATGCAAGGCACATACCTGCCTGAGACACATATTTATAGAGATTAACAACGTCTCTCTTTATAGAGTTCAGGGAAGTACGTCTCATGTCATTAATGCCCACATGGACTATGACAGGATCATACTGGTACCTGTGGTGTAGTGACTTGAGTATATGCATATGTTGGTGGATTCTGACTTCAGATAAGCAACTAACCGCTATTTTTTCCTTATTCAAGTCTGGCGAGTTGAGCATCTGTGTGTCATACAATGGAGTCCCCAATAACAAGAGTCCTGGGTAATGTCTTGGTTTGTTTTATGGGCTTTGCTCTTGGGGATCCATTGTCTGAAGGAGCATGTATGGTGTTTGGTGTTGCTTTTGGTTAGTGCTTTAGAGATTGCTGAGGATCGCCATTGCTGTTTGTAGGTTTAGGAGGTCTTTGAGGTTTGGGAAGACTGCTTTTTAGTGCATCAGCATAAGTTGGTCTATGTGTGTAGTGGAAACTGTGTTTGATGGATGCAGTCTGTGTGCTCTTGTAAACCTTGTTTGTATGCAAGATATTTTCCTCCAGTAAAATTGTGTATTATTATGCTTAACTTTTGTTAATAACAAGTTGAAAAATATTATCTGTGTTTTTGGCTTCACTGCAGGTCACTGTAGATACATAAACACACTCCTCCACTAACGTATACTGGGATAATTCTAAATGGTCCTTATATGGCATCATAGGAAGATTACAGCAATTTTCATGCCATTATTAAATGCAGTATCTGTACTGGTGAGACATATTTTTGGTAGTCTAACAGAAAACTAATATGGGGTTATATAAACTGAATATATAACAAGAAAATATTAAACTGCTTTACAAAACAATGCTATTTCACTAAATAAAACCCACATAAACAAATTACAGAAAGAGCTAATTAAACTGATCAAATTGGTGAAACTAGACTATGAAATTACTCTAGTGTCTAAACATGAGGGCAAGAGCAAGATGTTCTTTAATTATGTCAGAAAACTAAAGGGAAAATCAACAATACAAATAGGCATCCAAAAAACAGTGTAGTACTATATAATCCTCAAATTATAAGAGACACTCTGAAAGATAAACTTTATACTAGTGTAAGCCTGTAGTATTACACTTTTGTTCCCCTAGATGTATCACGTGAAATGATAACCATAGCATTAAGACTTCAGTTGTGATGCTTGGAAAGAGGTTGGAGGTGCTACACTGTCTCATTTAACTGAGAATGACTGAATCTCAAAAGATATCATTTGAAAGTGCTGCTACAATACATAAGAAAGCCCTTATAGCAAAGCAAAGGAATGTGTCAGGAAAGGAATATCTGAAAAGTCTTAAGGTGCAGTAACTCAGGACAAAAAGACAGACTCAGGGCAGCAACAATTGGTCTTACTAAAAGAAATGTTAGCCTTTACAAGTGTGAACATACATTTCTTTAGCATTAATAGAACATTTTGTGAATGAATGCAATAAATGAGGAGTATATAGCACTTTTCTGACATTTGACAAATGGATGTTGGCACCACATGGACTAAAAACACTCTGACAGTGCCTAGCAGCTCCACAATGAAATGAAGAAGGTTAGATGTCAACCTGTGGCTGATGAAGCTAGGTGGAAAATGCTTGTTCCCGTGACTCAGTTTTCTGCAAAATAACTCTGGCAAATATCAGGTAATTTAATAAAATGTGCATTAAGAACAAGTTAAGATATTATGGCTGCATGATAAAGGACAGCTATGTTCATCAGTATTTCATTTTCCCATGGTGCATTTTCCTCTTTACAAAGTGCTTTATATATAGATATAGATATAGATATAGATATAGATATAGATATAGATATAGATATAGATATAGATATAGATCTTGTTCACATAACTGACTTTTTAAAACTTCGAAATTCAGATGGTCAAGACCATACAATCACCATTTTAATAAACTGAAAAACAAGCTAACAATACCCCCCACACCCCCTACTAATTATATATACCATGTCCAAGATCACAATACAGTGGGGACATTGATAAATTCCCTGATCCCCACTTTACCTTGCTGTCACTACAAAAAAAATTAATTTTTTAAAATTCCGATCCTATAGTGTCAACTATATGAATTTTCATGTTTTAAAATGTTATCTACATATATATATATATATATATATATATATACACACACACACACACACACACACACACACACACACACACACACACACACACACACACACACACACATACACACACACTCACTCACACACACAGACACACAGACACACACATATATATATATGTATGAGTCTACGTCAGACCATCAAAATACCACATCATCAAATCTGAAAACATCAAGGACAGAAAGAATGAAGCCTGATAACATTGAAGAAAAACATTATTGAAACATGAAACATCGAACCAGGTACTATGCATGTCACGTAGTACACAAAACTATGGAATGGAGATCACGCTGCAGTCATCAGAACAGCTTCTGCATTTAATAACAGTGTTAAAAAAAAAAACTATTGCTTTTCCACATTTGCAGTGGAGATCACTGTACAGTGAGGATCGGGAAATTTACCCTTACCACATTACAGTGTGACCTTGGAGTTGGTATATATAATTTATGGGGGGTATGGTGCAGGGGAGTTTGCACCCCCCCTGCAAAACTGTTGAAACAGGTATATTCTTTGTTAGTTTTTTTTTTTTAAATGGAGAAGGTGATCTGACTGCAGCAGGACCATCCTTAAGTAGTTCCATGTTCTTGGTTTGATGCTTGAAGTTTCGATAACATCAGCATTCAATGTTATCAGGTTTCAATCTTTCCATCTCTATGTTTTGTGAATCGATGATGTGGTATTTCAATGATCTGAAGTAGACCTATATATATAAATATATATATGGATCTAGGACTGTTGAACGAAACTTCAACATCCCGAATCCACAATAACTGAACACACTTTAACGAAAGCGCTTTCACCGAAAAAGCGCTTTCATTAAAGTGTGTTACAAAAAAAATAAATCTACTTTTATGCAGGGGGGCAAGCCCCCTGCAACCCCCATGTGGGGGGCTGTGCCTCCCACATCCCCTTACTTTAATATTCTCACTCCGAGGTCTCACTACAGTGGGGAAAAGGGAATTTTCCCTTGTCCGCACTGTAGTGCGACTGGCACAACGAACATACTTATCCAAAAGTGCGGCTTCGGTGAACAGCACTTTTGGTTAAGTATGTTCCTTGATTTCTGCTTCGGCAGAAAGTGCCGTCGGGGATCATTACGAATCCCATATATATATATATATATATATATATATATATATATATATATATATATATATATATATATATATATATACGTGTGTGTGTGTGTGTGTGTGTGTGTGTGTGTAAATGACTCAGCTGTTATTCCCTCAGATACTCCTATCCTGTTCGGTTTTATTACTACACACAATGGTGGATGTCAATGAAATTGCATGCCACTTTTTAGGAAGTTATCACCCTGGCTCTTATATAATTTCTCCCATCAGATTGTAAGATTTTTGTTTAAGGAATAACCCACAAAGCAAGATATCTACAGCTCTTGTTCTTTAATATCCACAGCAGTCATTTCTTCCTCCAAATACACATTTATGTAACATTCTTATTTGATACATATTCTGCATTACTTCTACACTAACCACACGGTCTTCCCACTAGAACTTATCATGTCTTCCCTTCCCCTTTTCCTTCTCTATCCAAAGCTATATGGATATACAAGGCAATATTGAACTGGATAATCACTTGATATATGTGACAACATTTGCTATTCCCTATCAATATCTTTAGTTTATATATAATCAATTAATTCCACATACTGTATAACTAATTTCAGACTGCATCAAATATGTTATTTTGTTATGTACATAATTTATATTCCCCGCAAATAATGTATGTACTCTTATTGTATACTTTTTTATGTGTGTAACTCAACTCTGTTTGCATTACATGTTTTGGGAGCTTCTTACCCAGGCCACTTCGAAAATGGGAATTTGCACAGCCAGGCTAGATTTATTAACAAATGAAAATAAATAAATAAGTAAATAAAATTGCCTATGCACTGTCATTTACAGCTGCTTTCTTTCCCCTAAGTGGGGTCATATACCTATAAAGCCTTTAGGAATTTCAGAGCTCGTTTTCTTTGCAGATCACAATGACAGAAGCAGACTGACTTGAGGAGATAAGTGATTCCTGCATCCCTCCCCCCCAAAAAATAATAATAATAATAATTTAAGCAATGTTTTGTAACAGCAGAATAGAATGCTTACCGCAGTATACCTAAAACATGACAAAAATATCCAAACAAGAGAGCGCCAGTAGAAAAAACATCTGATACTCTATTCAGAGTTTTTAAAAGTAAGGAGTATTCCTGGGTTCTGCCAATCTAAATAATTGCATATTAGATTTAGCATAGGAGGGAAGGGGAAATAATCTCATCTTCTATCATCTCAAACTGCATTATGGGAAAAAGAAGCCAAGAAAAAAAACAAAATCACATCATTATGATTATCCTCATTAGAATATTTAACATTATGTCAACAAAAAAAATAGTTATGACTACCTGGAGTGCCATAGGTCATTAGTCTAGACTGAACATTAATATAACTTAAAAATATATATATTTTCAGTTACTGGCAAAGATGTCCTTTAAGTTTAAAAAGAAAAGTCTGTTTTGCTGACTTGACTTCTCTGTGGCCACAACATGGAAGCTGAACCAATTTATCCTTAATATGTGACTGCATACATCTCTAAAATTGTATGGTCCACCTTGCCAATTTTAATGTCCTGGTCCTTTTGAGTATGAATACATTTTTTTTCCAGATGCAAGATCTGTTTCATTATTTATACAATTGTGGTTCTGTTAATTCAATACTCTCTTCTGGCTGAGGATGGACAGTTCCAATCCTCATCGTAATAGGAAAAGAAAGAAAACACCCAAGCCCTTTTTTCAAAAAAAAAAAAAAAGAAAAGAACTACAAGAAAAGGAAAAAACTATTTTGCCTAAGTCACTAATAGATATGGCTCCATCTTGCTTAAAAGTAATACTTTGCTTTCTTATTTAATTGTTCTCTTCTGTATCAGATACTATTTTTTTTTTCATTTTACTACATAAGTTACCACCTACCATCTAAACATTAATGAAACCATTATTTTGTTAATATGTTGTATACCAACACTTATGCATAAATAACAGGTTGTACTTGTAGCCAGTGAATGAACAGTTGTTTTTCCCTTCAGTTTTCCTTCCAGATGTTTCTCTTTTATTAAAGTTTCTCTTTTATTTGGTTGTGATACATGGTTCTTTTTGCAAGTCTGCAGTTTTTACTGCAGGTTAATATGGAGTTTCCTAGGAACAAAATGCTTTTTTTGATTGTGTCTTTTGTGTCTGAAAAAAGGGAACACTTTAAATTAAATTAATTTAACAGCTCTGCTTTACTGGGAAGAATGGAAAGAGTAAAATGCAGTTTTGATATCCTCAAGACTAAAGACTACTCCAGGAGCTGGAGATCCACTTGACATTTATGAAGTCCTAGGAAACATTATCATTATACAACTCCCCCCCATTAATATTCAAAAACGTGCACGCTGATTGGTCAGCGTGCACATTGTAAATCAGAGTTATAGTAATGGAAAAAGGTCCGGTCGCCCGGACTTTTTCCATTACTATAACTCTTTTTTTTCACTGTTTCACTATGTTAAATGATTTTAACGTAGTGAGACAGCTTTAAACAAAGCAACGGAGATTCTCCATTGCTTTTTTAAAGCTGTCTCGCTATGTTAAACTCCTTTAACATAGCGAGACAGTTTGTAAAAAGCTACGGAGATCTTGCTTTCTCCGTTGCTTTTGCCCACAGTTCTGATGTACTGCGTAGGCATGCACTTGCGCAGTACATCAGAACTGCTGCAGAATACCAGACAGCTGCGGAAGGGCAGCAAGGAGGCATTATAAAATGCCATTATTTAAGAAAAGTAATTATTTTTTTTCTTAAATAATGTCATTGTATAATAGCAATAACCCACTTCTGAGTGTGGGTAATTCTGGATTTACCCACGGTTGGCTTTGTTTGGCCACTCGGGCTTCGCCCTCGTGACCAAACCACGCCAACCATGGGTAAATCCAGCATTACCCACACCCAGGCATGGGTTATTGCTATAATAAATCTTTAAGTTCAATTAGAGAGTCTTTTTAAGTATTGACTTGAAAATATCAGTAAGATGCAGTATATTACAGTTATGAGATTGAGGTAAAGTGACAAAAGTTCTATTGCTGGGAAACTGTGAAGCTTTGTATCTAACCTTTTGATAGACACTTTTATTAAGGGAGGGTAGTGTCAGCTCAGGCTAACTACAGACTGCTGTGCTGTTGTAAATCAAAATAAATAAGCAAAACTAAAAGCAAGATCAGCTTGTCATTACAAAAAACACCAATTACAAAAAACAATAAAGTAGCTGTTAAAAACTGTTTAATAAAAAAATCATAGTAAGTGATTTTTTCACTGCCATGGGACATCTTCAGTCTGTGCAATAAAGCAATCCACACAATGATGACAGGCTCCATGCCATCATATGATCAATCAGGTGACTACATTCCTTAACATGACAACTCCCTCCTTTAAAAAAAAGATCTCCATGTTATTTATTGCTGGTCTGACACATGCATTAAGCCTCAACAGCCAACTATATTCTTACCATTCAACAACTTTTCTACAGTTTCTTTATTTTCTGATACTGGAAATTTAAACTGACTCTCTGGACAGCTTACAGTTTATTTAAATAAAGTATTAACTGTGTGGCACAGTGATGCAACAGTTAGTGTTGTCACCTCACAGAAAGAGGTTCTCCAGCTCGATTCTCGGATGGGGTGCCTTCTGTGTGGAGTCTGCATGTCCTCCCTGCATTTGTGTAGGTTTCCTCCAGGTGCTCTGATTTCCTCCCACATTCCAAAGACATGTGTCTGGAGCATTTCCTCCCTGGGACTCTGCTGAAAATGGCCTCTGTCCCAGTCAGACTTTCCTGGTAAACAAATGTAAAATAAATAATACTTTCCCCTAATTGTGTATATACATACATATATATATATATATAATATAATTAATATATATATATATATATATATATATATATATATATATATATATATATATAATACATATATTCCCTTAGATATTTTTTTTTAAGTTCTCCTGATATAACAGGCAGGACCAAATGTGCAACAAGGCACATAAATTATATTTTTTGAATTACAGAAACAAAAGGCCTGGTTTCTTATAATATTTATGTCTTAATCATGTACCTTCTGTATTAGCACAATATACTGGCATTCATTACAGCCATCGCATACTTTCATTCCACCTCTCTGATGGTCATAATTACTCCTCACCTTTTCAAGCAGGCCCTTCATTTTTCTGCTCTTTTATACATAAGTTTATGGCTGTCACCCGCTACCTGTGCTATACATAAGAACCCTCTTTAGATTCTTTAATTGTTCTGTAAGATCCTTTTTTCTATGCACATCTTCAACTGAAATAACTAGTTTCATTACTATCAATTTGATATTTTTGTCTTCACCAAGGACCTTGCCCTCGTGTTCTACATCTTTGAAAACACATGTCTTGTATTTAACTTGTCTTTCATCTATAATCTACCAAACGTCATGCTCAACTTGATTTCTTGGGTACCCTCTCTTATATAACTTTACTTTTAGAAGGGAAAACCTAGATTCTGAGCTTGTGCTAGCCAACTTGTTCTTGTCAGTAGCTTTTTAACAATATATTTTACCCAAGGGGAGATTAATCCCTGAAGAATTTAAATTGCTATTACTAGATGCTTCCTTTTGTCCTGTCATTATGTTTAGTTTATTCATCTAGTTTGTAAATAAAATGTGTGTTTCCCAAATATGCAGCAAAATCTAGAAGATTTAGGATTTTTGCTTGGAAATGTTTACTTAAATATTTTTATACTCCAAGAAGACTCCAGAGAAGTTTGCCTCAGGTAGACAGGAAATGTTGAAGATGTGACGGGGAAGAAAGAGGTACTTGGGAACGTATTTTCTGGGAGTGCAGTGGGTTGGCAGACTTTAAAGATTGCCTGTGGGATGCACTATTGGAGATGCTGCGTGGGTGGATTGGTGTGATGAAGGAGATGATGTTTCTGAGCTATGATACAGAATCAGAATTGCCTAGACATGTTAAGGCCTTGTTCTGTCTAATTATGGTGGCTGCTAAAAAAGCAATTACTAGAAAATGTAAATCAAAATCTAAACCAATTATTTTGGAAGTAATGAATATAGTAACAGAGATAAAACAACTGGAATTGAGAACTTTGGAAAAGGGTAGGAGCAAACTACACAGGAAAAAATGGGAATTGTGGGAATAAAACATACAGGGTAGGAATGTGGTTTGAAAGAAGGCAGGACTTAAATGACCTATGTAATGTTTGACTGAAAATGATTGGATAGATTATAAGTGATGTATAATGTTTGCAACCAGGAGTATGTCAGTGTGGTTTTTGATGTAAAATCCTTGCAACTAGGATTGTGTTGATGTTGTTTGTTTTCATTTATATAATTATATGATTGTTTATGTCATAAGTGATGGTTTAATAAAGATGTTTCCTGTTTTAAAAAAGGGGCAGGAATTGAATAATTTATGTAATGCTGCTTAGGTTATATGATATATATCAATATATGTGAAGTATAATGTTTGTTAATGTTAATTTGTTAATACAGTTTGATTACTTTTATATAAATGTAAATTTGCCTGTGTCACAAGTGATAATTCAATAAAGGTGTTAAAAAAGATCAAATAGCTGTTTATTATCACAATGCACAGGAAAATAGATAAAGTGATCCATTGAATTTAAATACTGAGAAAAGGACAACAATTCATCTTATGAACCTGTCCAAATTAAAAAGATATCATCAGTAAAAACATTTGAAAATATTATGAATGCTATGCAACCAGTGAAAAAAAACCATCATCTTCATCCCACAGAGTTATAAATACTTTGACATAGTTGAGAGCCACTGCTGTTCTCATTGTTACAACCGTCGTTTGCTGGTACAACTGACCTTCAAAAATCACAAAGTTGTAAGACAATATTGCATCCAATGTTTTAACCAATAACTTAATCACAGAGACACACACGTATTAGACTTTTTCAAAGCTCTTTTCCTTTATCACTAAGTACATTGATTTTATATCAGTCATTGCAAAAATATAAGCATTAATCATCACATTTAATCTTCTGTATGAAATCAAGGGATCATTTATATAGGATTTGCTTTGTCTTACAAATGGATTTATATGTTTTTACCAAATATGGCATTACCCACCATCTTAACCCCATTACTGGACACTATCTCTCTCAGAAGAGGATCCATAAAATTCTATGCATCTTAGGTAATCCAAAAATGAAGGATGAACAGGTATAATTGATTTTCAAATATTCTCCTGTACTTTTACCTAGCACCCTTTTTTGTGACCCATTCTTCAATAAATGCATCTACTGTATGTTCTTAAATGTTTTTTTTTCATATCAGACATCTGGATCATGTCAGTCTTCCTCATTATTCAATAAATTCAACATTTCTTTCACTGTAAGCATTCAAAATTACTAAAGAACCCCTTTATAAGCTTTTAAAATATCAATGTCCACTTTACTTCTCAAATCAATCAAAGCATTACATTCTTCTGTTGGCATGTTATAATATGTATTATCTGGTGGACTGACCAACAGTTCCTGCACTTCAATTTTACAAACATTCAGCCGCAAGCTCAAGCATTAAGTGTGTGTGTGGGGGGGGGGGGTACATAGTAGGTTTCTGGAAATAAAACAGTTTAGTAATTGGTAATTTCCTTATCTTGATGTGATGTAAGTAAATCCAAATTTAATTTACATATATACTCATGAAGTTAATTTACTAAAATTATAAAATTATGATTGCTAGTGATTTATGTTTTCTGGTCCCGTGGAACTTAAATGCTTAATTTTACTTAAAGTTGCAGCTATCATCTCTGTAATTATATAAAGAGTATCTCCTTGTTTTTATAATATTCTGCCACATATTTATTTACTTGAGATTTATTTGCTAATTATCAAATTTATTGTGCGAGCAAAATCACTAAAGCCGTTAGCTAGATGATCCCATTATTCCACACTGTTTATACATCTCAATCAAAGTTTTTCCATTCCAGTTTTAATATATTATTACTACTTTCAATGTTTAAGTCTAAGCTGAGTTTGTATTTGATATGGAAGATTTGATAAGAAAAGTATGTAGTTTATGTACTTTATTTAATCTGGACTTTATTGTACTAATATGGCAATTTTTGAAAAATGTTTAATATCTACTTTTTTCTTCTATTATCTTTTCAATTTTCTAATTTTACCAAAGTGGTAACTTTTTGGATTTACCTATATATTTGTGTCCTATTAGTATCTGTTCATGAATGCAGGACTTAATATTATGGAAATAATATTATCCTGAGCAGATTTATTTGTGTCATAGAGTGTAGTATCTCACTCAGATTTCATACATTTATCATTTAATATTTATTTATTTATTTATTTATTTTACATTTGTTTACCAGGATAGTCCGACTGGATACATGTCCATTTTCAGCGGAGGCCCAGGGAGAAAAGCTCCACATAGACAAACTTACATAGATTACACAGAAGTTAGCAAACAATTATAAAAACAAAATGATTATATGCCATGGGTTAATAGTGTTCCCTAGTAGGGACTCACAATTCTCATGGACAGACAACTAAAAGTAAGACACATCAGATTGGAAGCAGAGCTTGGTGATGTAGTTACAAGTTATGATAATTGCAGAATATGCTTTTAGTTTATAACTTAATCAGGGTTGGTACATGGGCATAGCCAATTCACTTTGAGATACTGTTTGAGGTTTTTTTTGAAGAGACTTTTAGAGGATTGTAGGGTTATATAGTTTGGCAACGAATTCCAGGTTTTGCCAATGAAGTTGGCAAACAGGGATTCACCAGCAGAGTTATTAGCTTTGTGGGTTTGGACCTGTAGTTTATCGGCTGACTGTAGGGATCTTAGGTTGCTATATGGCTTAATAATATTTTTAAGTGAGGGTGTATCCTCAGGGTGGTACAAAATTTTGTGCGTTATTAAGAGTTGATTGAACTGAATAAAGCTGGGCAGTTCTAACCACTCTAGTTGTTTAAGGTTCTGGCAGTGGTGGGTTCTATAGGTGGAGCCAGTGGCGAATCTGGCAATATGATTGTAGCTATGGGACAGCTTACCTAGTTCAGATTTGTTGAGGTTTGAGAGTACAGGCGAGGCATATAAAAGAGTATAGAGTAGGTGTGATCAGGCAATTGCAGTCCTAGCCAGTGGTGTTAAAAATGTCTTCTTTCTAGTTTCCACTGCAGAAATTGAAGAAAGATGAGTTAATCATGATTCAATTTGCTTCTACTATTAGATTAACATTGATGGTTTCATGATGAATGCATTAATTAAATAGAGTATAACCATGGGTAGGGAAATATAATTATTTGGTTTGTCTGAAAAATCTAAGATATTAACATGCCAAGCTGGATTTCACTCTGTTGTTTTCCCCGGTTGTTGTGATTAATATGTTTATTTGATGATGAGTAATTTACCCAGTCAGTGTTTTGGAAGTTATACCCCTTTAAGAATGATATTTTCATTGATTTTTACATCCTGAAGATAAGTCAAGAAATCCTTATGCTTTGGAGAGTTCATAAACAATGAATGATACTAATTATAGTATGAGAAACCTTTAATTATTAGTTGTTTTTTCTAACTTGTAGATTTTTCATGTACTTTTATAAAGTTTGACAGATTACATCTTATTGCATCTGATTTGTAACAGTGAAAGGAGGCATATCTTGGAATTTATGATATGTATTTTGCATCTTTAAAAAAAATTCAGTAATGGTACTGATACAACATCCTCCAAGGAGTGGAAAGCTTATAAATTACCCATTTTACTGTTGTGGCTTTTGCCTTTAGCAAAACTGCCATCAATTCTAACACTTTATTCTGGGCATCTTTTATTTTATTTTATTTTCTTCTAATTTGAAACCGTCTAAAAATGTTATGGAGGTGGATATTCCTCATTATTACTTAGACTCCCAGAAGATGATGCATTGAAGTGTCTCATAAATGGCAGAGTTGTAGAACTTCTGAATTCCTCATAATTGTAATCATATCTCATGTTCGATCTTTCTGTGCTGCACCACTACCCCCTTTCCTTTTATGTATGTGGCACTTTGTTTGTCACTTGTAATATATCCTCTGATATATACATTTATACATTAAAGAGTTAATTCATGGATATCTATATTTGAACAGTATATTATCTATATAATACGGATTTTTCTAAGTGCAATCAATATTACATTAACTAAACTCCACTGACCCTGCATAAGAAAGACATTGCCACTGCTACAGGTGATGAGCAACCCAAAGGAGAAGCATGGGTTGAAATATGATACCAGTTAGCAAGTCTATTAGATTTTTGCAGGAAAGGATTATAATGCATCATCAGATCACAGAAGAACTTCCTAGTCTGTTTTATATGGAAGCATTCAGTTGTAATTCTTTATGCAAATAGCATTTCAAAAGTGGACAAGGTGTATTTATTATATGGTATACCTACAAAACTCAGTTTTATTAAATCAATATGACGGCACAGGTGTGCTGATTATAAAGGGTTTGTGATCTGGAGCTGTTGCTAGACAATTTTATAAATATTAAACAAAAACAGCTTCAAAAGTCAATGTAGATGAACACAGAAGAAGCTATGAGAATAACTTATTTATGAAAATAAAAAAATGTGATGTTTTTTTTAGACTTCAATAAGAAACTACAATGTCCTACTAAAAATGCAAGTTTTCAGACTTCAGTAAAAGCAACCATGTCCTTAGTCAGGCATTAAGAAGTATTTGCTGGTAAAACAGCCTTGAATAGTCTTATTTACATCTGCATAAGAACATGTAGCAAATTAAATATGCTAAAGGACAATTAAGTTCCCAAAACACGATGTATGCAATACAATTTAAAATTTAAGGGAATAAAGACCTGTTATGACAAATAACAAGACAACTTAAAGTAATACATGTGTATTACATCTGAATAAATAGGGTTTAGGTAAGGTAGCATCATTCAAGACATCCTCTGGTGCTGTTCAGCTTTGTTTGCCATTTTGATTTACAATGCATTGATTCATTCTTTACATCCCTACAACCACCTTGATTTAATAAAACAGAAAAATTTAAAACAAACTTTATGATCAGCACTGCAGTTCTGATGTGTTTATAGGGTGTATTACACAAATCACATTTGCTTAAAGAATAAATATGTCTCATTATGTGGACACAGATATGCCAACCAATTGCTTACATAAGAACTGAAATATGTGGACACAGCTACATGCACTAAAGAATCCTTTGAGCTGTGTCAGATAAATAATATTTACCTGCATCAGGATATTTAAAATGGTCAACTTCCTTTATGTACTAGCAGTAGTTAAAACCAGAACATTGAAAAGTTTCTGAATTCTTCACTTATTTAATTTGCTTAACTTTAAATAATTGTTTAATATTCACTGAACATTGGAATGTGAACCTAGGATATGCATCAGTTTTATTGTTAACCTCATTGCTTGACAATTAAATGCCATTGTTATGCCTTATAATGCCTAAAACACCAAAAAACTGTTCCTAAAATCAAAACAAAAAAAACAACCAACTGAAAATAAACAACTTTCAGACACCTGAAATGTATTGAGCGCATTTTATAGTTGAGCTGGAATATAAAACACATTTTTCCTAGAAAAGAAGTCATGTCATCGAACTTTCTTTGTTGTTGTATGAAATGAAACAAAGTTTATCACTTTGCACTTTTCTTTTTTATCCTGCCAAGCTTATCTAAAGAAATTATGTGACAGCCAACATTAACAAGGCCTTTCCCAAATTTTTTTTAGCATGTGAAGTATTTCTTATTCTCATAAACTAACTGTGTGATATGTTCCTTTTGTTACACACAGTAACTACTAGGAAAATGTTAAATATCATTTAGCAGAACTGTAGCTAGGTAATCTGGTACCCTGTAAAGTTTGGTGAACTGGTGCGGCCTTAATAGAGGAGCAACAAAAATATCTTCTTAAGGTTAAGGACTGAAAATATAGCAAGCTGCTTGCTACAAATGTAACAAGTGGCTTGTTGCTATTACATTATCACAAAGCACTTCTGTGCTTCACACATCCACAGATGCATTCAGTTCTGTCCATTCAGTACTGCACTCCTGTAGCTATGGCATCAACCAAGCATGCTCCCTACCACCTTGTGTCCAAGGTAGCTGCCCTGCCTAATTACATGTCTGCCATTAACTAACATGGGTTTTCTGTACAAGGCTCTTCTTGGCAGACTTCTGTTACCTTCCATTACAAGAATACATCCAGGTATCTAACTTTATTTGCATTAAACTGAACTTCTGTAGTAAATTATGAAAATGTTTATTTGAGCAATTCAGTAACCCTATCACCATATCCCACACCATCCTTCAGACAGAACAATGCATCATCAATGTACCTTCCAAAAACTCTTACAGCATTGAATTATTCTAAACCAAAAACAAAACATTTTATGTTCCTTGATGGCTAAATACACATATATATAGGTTGATGCCATGAACATACTTGTGGCTGTACCTCAAAAATGCAACACTATTTGCCTTGAAAAGTGAACATACTATTTTTCAAAATAAAATGTGCTAAAGATAAAATTAAACCCTTAAATTTCTCAAGCATATGTTGAACCATCTGTAACAACTATTCCAGACCAAACAATCTCCCTCTGTGGTTAATTTAATATTAAAAACAATAATGTTTACCAATAGAAATATATCTATAGAGTCAATCTGGATATTTGCTAAGTGACATAAAACATCTATAGGATCATTCAGATAACCATAAGAGGTTTTAACACACAGTCAAGTAATTCTGATGCTGTTTCATTTACATAGTTATTCCTTGTAACTGTTGGGTGTATAGATGGACAGTTACAATCTTTGTGCAGCTTAGGTTTTCTAGAAAAGTTTAGACATAAAAATGTTTTAATTTCCAAGTGTTTGTAGGTCCATTCATATGTTACTGTGTCATGCATCAGACCTTCCAAAACAATTAGTATTTATTAAAACTGATTGGTATATACTCCCATGTAAGTACCAATGCTTTATAATAGCATATATGCAACAAACATGTAACACTGTTTGTCTATAACAACAACTGCTGACACCTTCTCATTTATTTGTTTGTTTCTTTTGGTAACTGGATGACAGAAGTGGCCCAAAAACTATTTCAGTCACTTTCTGGACTATAAACTAAAGACAAGTACATGTAAAATGTAAGAATCAGTGCAACAATTTTGCATTAAATTAAATAGCAAGTAACATGATAATAACACAATTCATAGACTGGAAATTAAACAAATAGGTAGTAATTAACAGGATTTACAAAAATATAGAAAAGTGATTCCAAATGGTTTAAATTTAACAGCAGTCAAAAATGTACTGTAGATGCATTCAGGAGGCAGGAAAAGACCAATGACAGCAAGTAGTTTCAGCCTCTGCCAATCAAACAGAAACATTCAGATTGTTTTTCTAAGACAGAATTTTAGCTATTTCTTGAAATAGGAAAAGTTTAGAATTTGATTGATGCTGTCTGGAAGAGAGTTTAGAATGATTTGCCTACTTTGGATATGTATTTTCTCCAAATGCAAGTTGAAAAGGTGCCCTGATAAGTTGTATGGTATTATGATTTATAAGTGAGAAACAACTAACATTAGTTTGTAATTTGCTGTGAAGAGGAGGAAAATAAGATTCATGAAAGAGCTTAAAGGTTAGTGAATTGAGAAGAAAGAAATTCTTTCAGTAGTAGTAATAGAGTGGACTAACTTTAGTATTGCAATGCAATATTTACTGTACCAAATAGCATGGCATTAGATTTTGGAGTGTTAATTTCTACTTTATATTTTCTGAGGCAGTCCTAGAGTAAAGAGAAATTATTTATTTATTTATTTATTTATTTATTTATTTATTTATTTATTTATTGCCATTTGTTTACCGGGAAAGTCCACTGGGCCAGGAAATCCAAGGACAGAGCCTTGAAGTACCGCACTCGAAAAAACATCAACAAAAAAGTTATTTTTGTCATGAGGAAGCAATAAAACTTCTATTTGTCAGATACTTTCTGAACCATGAGAATACACAATTAGAGAAGCCATAGAATCTAACCTTTTGTAGAAGGAGATCATGAATGACATTATCAAATGCCTTCTAAACTAGAAATATAGCTCAAGTGTAGAGGTCGTGTTCCATATTAGTAATAGCATGATCTGTTAGGGAACAGATGGCTGTGGTTGTGTTATATTTGATCTAATGTCATATGTCTGAATGAACTTGATCGGTTTGGTGTAGATTCTTCTATACTTTTAGTGAAGACACAAATATTAGATATATGTCTGTAGTCATATGGAGAAGTAGGATTGCAGACTTTAGGCAGGGGGATGACAAGAGAGAGAGTTTAAGCTGTGTGACCTTATCTTATTGGTTATGATGAGACTGAAGATAAAGGACAGGGTTTTGCTAAGATATTCAGAATTATACAGATGAATCCTGGATAAAGTGTATGAAAAGGAGGTTGTAGGAAATAATCTTATCCAGAAAATTATTTATGAGTGCAGATATTTATTAATAAATGTATGAAGGGGGCATCAGAACTAGGGGAAGAATGGTTAGCGAAAGGCAGGTATGTTTGTAGAGGAGGAGAAGGAGAAGTTAGATCATTCTGAATAAGACTGACAATGCTGAAAATGAGTTAAGAGGAAGTCGTTTTTAGTTTTGAGAAGATAATGGAAGGCTAATAGGTTTTATAGTATCCAGAAAAGTTGGTATTTCCCAGGTAAAACTGCTGGATGGTTCTAAACTGTGATACTTTAGCTTCATTTGTTTCTAGTGTTGTACTGCATCTTAGTTGGAGGCAGTTGTATACAATATCATAGTTTGAGTGGTTTAGCAATAGTTTCAGGCTTTATCTCTTTAATCTGCTTTCTTTAATTGTTGTTTATCAGGTGTTTTTTTTTTCTCTATTCAATGTATTTTAAACAAAAGGGTTTGTCTTGTATGGAACATAGTAAATCATAAAATGCTGACTGTACAAAGGTGGGATCGGTGCAGAAATAAAGCAGGATACAGTTCTTGCTCAGTACTCTCTGAGAACATTTCCAGAATGTGTCTGGTACGAATAATAGAAGAAGGAAGTTTAGTAGCACCACTGTAGAAGAAGAAGACGGTGATCACTTAATGGCAGGTGATATTTAAATGCTTTTAACTTTGTCAAGGATGCTTGAGATGATGAGGTCAATGACAGAAGAATTTAAAGAAATTTAGGTAATGTCCCAGAGACTTCCATTTAAGTAACATTATGAAGTGAGAGAAAATGACTGCATAAAGTGTTGTCATCTCATGCATAAATGAAATTGAAATGACATAATGATATATTTATGATGTTTGGTAAAGAATATTCTTTATTACTGCCATGTTAAATACATCTGCGGTGGTGGTGCTGCTGTAGCGCTGTTGCCTCACAGTTAGACGTTGCCCGTTCGATTATCATTTAGCGCGTCTACTGTGTGACAACATACGTGAGTGGGCATTCCTTCATTGAAGGTTGTGCATTAGGCCCGGCAAGCCAGCATGTAAAACTCTACTGCCAGTCATTAGCGGACCGGAGTTCCGCTGTGGTGACCCCAAACTGGGAAAAGCCAAGAGATACACACACACTGCCATGTTAAATACAATGGGATATCGACAGTGGATATAAATATTTTGGTGTATCTATTAAGGGTTAATTGAAAAGGATCTGGATTAGGCATTGCAGAACCCAGAGAATGTGCTAAGTTTGTAAATGAAGGTGCTAAGTTTGTAAATGAAGGTGCTAAGTTTGAATACTTTTGATTTAGAGTAAGATTGGCCCCCATCGTTATGCATATTTAGCATATACTCATAATTTTTTTCTTTTGAAGTGTAACTCACATTTCTATTAATGCTTTCAATGCATGCCTTTCCTTCATCTTTAGGTTATTATACCTATTAACATTTTTAAAATATAAGTTATAAATCTATTCTTCATACATTTTTAAAAAGAGCTTCTGTAAGGTAGAGGGGGGGTATTATAATGTCAAAATTCAGTGTATCTCATTGACAGCTGGATGGGGTATGATAAAGACATCTATATATATATATATATATATATATATAGAGAGAGAGAGAGAGAGATAGTGCTTATGCTGCATTAATGATTAGGAGTGGTAGGAAACAGTTTCACAGAAAGCGGACATCTTTCCGTGGGAGGTTATAGGAGTCATCAGGTAGATCACTTTGTTCTTCAGTTTTTATGGGACTAATAATTTGTTTCTGGAATATTAATGATATGGTCAACTTGATCAAAAAGGCAAGTATATTTAATTACATTATGTAAAAGAAGCCTCATTCAATACCTCTCCAGGAGACCAATCTTAGTGATTCTAAGAACTTAAAACTCTTAAAGCTAGAGAAAGATACTACTATATTTTCTGTTTGGATGAGGGTGAGGAACGATATTTTTGGAAATCTGAAAGTGCCCTGCTAAGACAGATGATAAATTGATAGACAGGAAAGGTATATGGTGGTCAAAGGGGTTGAACAAGACTAACAACTATGTGGCCTCTCTCAGAGAATATCTCAGTTGATTTTAAATAGTTGTGTGAAACAATGCCATTTTAAGAGGGGTTCACCATATTGCCTCAGTAATTGAGTTAGTCTCTGATAGCAGAAATGTTTAAGGTAGGCTAAAAGCCTGAAGGAACCAAACAGTGGACGAATATTTCAGAAAAATATTGTGGGTGAAATGGTTAATGGGAGTTTTCATACCTTTCACCGCACACTGAAAGGGGGTTTCATTTATTATTCCCCAAGAGTTCACTGGTAGTCTAGACTAGGTAAAGTACTAGTTACAAATGAGTATCTGTACTTAGTTTTAAACCAAGAGATTTTTGATTAAATATATTTCTGAACTTTCTCCCTATATTACTATGAAGGGAAAAAGGTGAGCCATGAATGAGGCACTGGAGATTCCCCCTCCAATTACTGTAAAGCTTTGCAGATGGTGAACTGGTCTAAATTATGGTTTGAGGAATGGGATTATTTAGATAATGAAAAACAACAAATGCAGAAGGGTTGGGGTTGCCATGAATGTGTGCATAAGGGATCTATTTACTGACTGCGTAAAGAGACGCAGTATGAAGATATGAAGTAGGAGAGCTTAACAGGACTGCTTATTGACTTTTCAGCCTCACTTGCCACAGATGATGGTAGATATAGATAAAAAATACAGAAAGTCAGGAATGAGGTGTAGATTATTACAGATAAAAAGAGAGAACTAGAATTTAGTTATAAAGCCTTGAAACTAAAATACTTTGAAAACACCATGAGAGCTCAGAGATATTTAGCACTGAGAATGTCAATATCAATTATGAGTCATATGGTGACCTCTATTTGGCAGAAAGTTAGGGAGACCTTTACAACTACCCCTGAAGAGGTTAAGGAATGTTTCTTAGTACATTAGTATAACTTACATAGGACAGACTCCAATAAAGAGAATAGGAAGGGATGGATAGAAGGACAGTTGATTAGAATGACCAAAACCAGCTATTCTCAAAGATCATGGATAGGCTGTTACTAAGCAGTCAAAAGGGAAATCCCAGGGATGCATGGTCTATACCTGAGCTGGTTAAACTTGTTATGGATCAGCTTTTACCAGACTTTTACCAGACTGTATCATATATTTTGATTATGTTTTACAGGCAGTTCTAGTGCCAGATATTTGGAAGAAAGCAGTGGTCTTTGTAATTTTAAGTAAGAAAAAGACCTTGAGTTGCCCTCTTGCTGTAGACCTAGTAGAGGTTGTTAATTAAGGCTTTTCCCTCTATGCTATAGAGTGGGCACTTATACATCATTTTTCTATATGATATAGGATTATGACTAGGACACTCATCATAATCAGTTTGTCGTGCATGAACTGCACTGATTATGCTCTGTTATTCTGAAAAAAGACAAACCAGTTAAGCACCAGAATGGTGCACAACCAAGGGTGCCCACAGGCAGGTGCAAGGGGATGCACTTGCACCCCCCCTGGAATCGGCTGACTAGTTAATCTTCTTTTAATTTGAAAAAAAAAAGCTTTTTTTTTAGGGCATTCTTCTTTAAGAATGCCCTTCAAGTCCAGTCATATCTGCGCCACGGGCATGCTGACATCATCGCACGGTGCACATATTTTCATGTTTGCGAGTGGGAACTGAAACAGACAGTTTCGGGTTTGTGAGCGGGAACTGAAACGGACGGTTTCAGGTTTGTGAGCGGGAACTGAAACAGACAGCTTCTGATGGGTTTACTTTAGCTGAGAGGAGGACTTCACTGAAGATAACAGATGGGACACTTTTCAGAGTGAATAAAGTAGGTGTGTGTGTGATGCCCCAGGTGCTACATGGTGGTGGGTAGAGAATAAGGCTTGAACCCTGTACCTTGGGTTCAGGTGGTAAGAGCCTGAATTCCCTACCCACCACCATTTGTAAAAATGCTGCAGAGTTTTCCCCTCATACTTGTTCTGTTCCTCATAAAATCTGTGATTTCTGTATTTGTGTCCTTGCAAAGCCAGTCCTGCATTGGTGCAGTGGTATCATTGTTGCCTGACAGCTACATGTTCTCTGGTTTGATTCTTGGCTGGGGTGCCTTACCTTCTGTGTGGAGTCTGTATGCCCTCCCTGTTTTTGTTTCCTTCCATCTTACAAAAACATATGTCTGTCTGGAGTGTTTCTCCCTGGGCCTCTGCTAAAAATTAGCTTTTGTTCCAAGTCAGACTTTCCTGGTTAACAAATGTTAAAAATGACACTCATTTGAATATCAGACTTCATATTCTTCAGAAAGTGCATGGTAACACAAAAGCTTTATTCTAGCAATTTTCTAAGTGTATAAGATGGATATTTGAAATTTGTCCCTATTTTTGGACTGTATTCCCCCATTATTGGCTTCATCCAGGTTTTGTGCTAAGGTTGAGAGCTATGGTAAGAACTGAATTCACTGAATATGTTTGGGGGCTATATTCTCCCATTACTGGCTTTGTCCGGGTGTTTTTTGCTAAGAGGTTGAGAGCTATGGTGAGAACTGAATTCACTGAATGTTTGGGGGCTGTATTCACCCATTATTGGCTTTGTTCAGGTGGTTTGTGCTAAGAGATTGACAGCTGTGCTATGGTGAGAACTGAATTCGCTGAATGGTAGCCATTTAAGTTTCCGTCTTCCTCTTTCACAAAACAGCTGATTTGGTGTAGTGGTATGTTGCTCTGACTGTTTTGCATAGGGTCCCCTGGGTTCAAGACGTGGCAGAGAAATGTATGGTGATAACGCAGCATTTTATTCTAGCAACTTTCCAACATTATACAAGCAATGTTTAAAATGTGTTCCTGGTTTTTGGCCTTTTGCCCCCCCCCCAATAAATTTTGGCTTTTTCCAGATTTCTTGTGCTGCAAAGTTCAGAGATACAGCTGAGTGTCGAGTAGATTTTACAAGGAGCTGAGAGCTGCAGGGGAACAAAAGTTTAGTGCTGCTTATGCTTAGTCTGCTTGCATTGTTAATAGCACAACAAGTAGTGTACTTGCTTTTGATGCTGAATGCTGTGGGTTCTACTCCCACAGTAGGTAGATGCATTGCTGATACTTTACTGTGTTGTAAAGGGGGTGGATGCTGCAGTCCTTTTTGGCAAAGATACCTAGTAAATATGAACCTGTTATCAGTTTGCTATCCATTCCCTATTGCGGTATTACTAGCTTATCATTTTTTTAATGCATGCAACATAGGCAATTTATTCTTCAAGGGCAAAAGGCACTTTATTTGTAGATGAAACAGTGACATATAAAGTTGTTTGCTAGCAGCAACCTCTTTATTAGTTACAGATTTCTTTAATGTGGATTTTACTACTTCAGAGATTGTGCATATTTACTGATACTGGCAGACTATAGAAGGTTGAGTAGACTTTTTATGATTGAAATGTTCTGAATTGGGCAGTTTTGTCATTGGTGTATGCATTTTGTTTCATTGTTTACTGGAAAAATGTTCAAAACAATAAATTTAAAATGCCCTCTAACAACTGTACTATATTGTACAAGTAATATAATGTAATACAGTCAGGAATGTGTATCAAAGAGCATGTGTATGTTTCATGTTCAAGGGGCCTATGATTTTGAAAACAGCCCAGAGTTAATATTTATCTGCCACTGGCAAAATGTATTTTCTTTGAATGTGGGTTTCAATGATGTTTCAATATATGTGAGTTTCAAGGGCAGAGAAGTTTTAATGCTGTCTATTTTCATTGTGAGACTGCATTGCTTTGTTTAACAGATATCTATTAGGGTTTGTGCTGTAAAAAGCAAAATAAAACTTTCAAATGAAATCTAAATCATCGCAGAAGTAAAGCAGTATGCACATTACAGTGTTTATGGTAAATGGGGCAAAATAACCAAGGAATGGGACATTGGAATGGCTGCAGGGGGGAGGCTCCATTCAACCATGATTTTGTGAGGGGGGTAGCAAACTCAGACAGCCTCGGTTGAACTATACCTCTCAGTTGTTCATATTTTTGCAGAATGAATAGATATTTGTTGCTTATGTTTGGTTTGTTCCTCCTACAATTTGTGGTTTTCTAGCAAATCATTTAGGAATGAAGTCACTAAATGACAGACACTGAGTTTCAGACGTCATAACCTTCAGAAAAATGCATGCTAATGCAAGACCTGTTATTCTATCAACTGTCAAGTTTATACAAGAGCAATTTTTAGTACTGTTTGTATGTTCCCCCAATATATTTGGCATTGTCCAGATTTTCTGCATTAAGAGGTTGAGAGGTATGTGCAAATCGCTTTGTAGAATTAGGAATATCCAAACCTCTCCATTGTCCCCAATTTTGGCTCAAAATGTTGCTCTCCCCTAATAATCCCTCCTCAAAGTGGCAATTTTGGAAGAAAATGTGGTTGAAGTCTCCTAGAATAATGGTGTTGGCTTAATGCATAGGGACACCATATTAGTTAGGTAGGAGATATGGACTGATGGGGTACATAGAGGGGACCTATAGTTAGGTATGACACAGTAAGGAGTTTTGTTAATGCTAAGTTGGATGCAGAGGAATTCCAAGTCATTATCTCTCCTAGCATGTCTGGAGATGAAATCTTCTTTAAAAATATGTAGACACCATCACTTTTTCATCTCGGGTGATAGGCCTGAACTCGTGTCAGGTATTGAAATCCTGCATTAAAGGAGTGCTGTCATCGGTCTTGAACTAGGTCTCTGTGATGATGCATATATAGATGTTTTCCAGGGGAAGCAGTGCTTGTAAGGTGTGGACTTTTTAGCTTAGGCTCTGAAAAGGAAATTGGTTATTTTCTAATTCATGTAGCTATAAAATTCAGTATAAAAACTGTAAAAGTTTCTGAATGCAAACACACTATTTATTAAAGCAGCATCATGGTAGTGAATACTTCAGTACAGAGAGATTCAACTATATACATAGTCATGAGTTCCTTTATACCTTTCTGTCAAAAATGAACAAACACCATGGTCACACAGAGTTTACAGTTGTTATAACTTTGAAAAAATCTATTTATGTATTTCTTGCACTAAGAAGTTGAGGTGTGTGTGTGTGTGTGTGTGTGTGTGTGTGTGTGTGTGTGTGTGTGTGTGTGTGTGTGTGTGTGACAGAGTCAGAGAGAGAGAAATGCCCTAGTTAGATCTAACAGGTGGGATTTATTTTCAAGTGCATCTTCAAGGAATTGTGAGCTTCAAGGGAAGCAAAGGTTACTGTTGCTCATGCTAAGTCTGCTTAAAATGTGCAACTGTTTTGTTTAGCAAATGGTATCATTATTCTGGTACAGAATTTTAAAGCAGTGTTAGCACAGCAGGTAGCATACTTGCATCTTGATGCAAAGGGCTGTATGTTCTGTTCATACAGCATGTACATTTGTATTTTAAGGGGGTATGGTACTGAAGTCCTTAGTATGTCCTCCTTTGGATGAGACACCCAATAACTATGAACCTGTTTTTCAGCTTGCCACTCATTCCCTACTGCAGTATACCAGCTTACCATTTATTTTACTGTAAGACAGGCAATTTATTCTTCAAGGGCAACAGGCACTGAATTTGTAAATGAAACACTGAAATATAAAGTCTTCTAGCAACAACCTCTTCATTGGTTTCAGATCTCTTTAATGTGGTATTTATTCAGATGATGTTTACTTCTGCAGAGATTCTGCATATTGATTGATATTGGTGGATTGCATGACAGAAGTTTGAGTGGCCCTTTATGGTTGAAATGTTCTGAATTGGGCAGGTTGTCATTATTGGTTCATATGATTTTTTCATTGCTTAAAGGAAAAATGTTCAGAACTATAAATTTAAAACACACTCTAACAAGTGGTGCTGCATTACACAAGGGCTATAGTTCAGTTATTATATAGTATAATTAATAGTCAGGAAGGTGAATCAAAGAACTTTTGCATGGTTCTAAAAATGTGTGCAAGGAGCTTGATTTGAAAACAGCCTAAAGGTAAACTTAACCTGCCACTGGCCAGATGCATTTTCTTTGAATGTGGGTTTCAATGCTGTTTCAATGAATGTGGGTTTCAAAGATAAAGATTTAATGTCTGTTTTCATTGTAAGACTATTGCTTTGTTTAGGTTTAGTAAATGTCTATCAGTGTTTGTGCTATAAAATTTGAAATACAAGTTGTAAATAAAATCCAAATATCTGGAATCATTGTAGAAGTAAAGCATAAAACAGTATGCACACAGAGATTTGAACAGTGTCTATGACAAATGGGGAGAAATAGCCAAGTAATGGGACACTGGAATGGCTGCGTGGGGGGGGTGGGGTTGTGTGGGCAGACGGGGTGGGGCTGTGTGGGCAGGGCTTTGGGTTTGCACCCCACTGCAAAAAATCCTGCGGGCTCCCTTGTGCGCAACCTGACCTTAACAAATGTTAACCATCCACTACAAAAGTTGTTAAGGTCAGGTCCCATACTAGGCAGTAAAATCTAACTGTATTGACTACCAAATGACAGTGGCAGAACAAAACATTTGTTTCTGCCCGCTGTTTGTACAGTCACCCTAACTTCCTGTAAATAGAAAAAAAAATGAGTGTTGCTTGAATAACAGGAAGTGTGTTTGCCTGCATAGTTTAAAGAATGCAAACACTGAAACTCAAATGTATGTCATTATTTAGTGAGTTCTTCCTTCAGTGGTTCATCCGAAAACCACATATTTTATAAGAAACAGACCAAAAATATGAAGTAATAGCCCTGGATATCCTCTGAAAATCTTGACAGTTGAGGGAGAGAGAGAGATGGAGGTAAGTGTAAACATGCATTCAAGATACAGAGTCCTAGAAATTTACCTTTAGAGTAAAGCTCGAGAAGTAAATTTGAAGAAATCTATTTTGAGAGCATACAACAAACTGAAGTTATGATCAGGGACCCAATCATAGTTTGTTCAATACAGGCAGAGTTTTACCTGTCCTGGTGTATTACCAGTTAAAAAAGTGCAGAAGTGCAATGTTTCTTAAGACAGATGCGGAGCTATTTCTGGAAATGAGAAAAGTTCAGAATTTGTATGATACTGCAAGAGAGTAAATGCTGCGTCTGTTATGGAAATGTCTGTTCATTTCCTGATGTAACATGCTCTTAAACACTTTGCTTTGTCATACTTCTGTTTTTGTTGTTTGTGTGACAGTGCGGGGTGTGTTACATCTTTCAAAGCAATCAGAATGTTACTTTTCCAATTTTATTCCAGCTGTCATCAGTGTGGCAACTGCAGCAAAGATCTCTAATAACAGTAAGGAGCTTATACCACAACAAGATGGTTTTAACTAGGTTCTTATGCATACACATCTCTATAACAAAGTTATTTTCTCAATTTCAGAGTATATTCTGTATCTACAGGTAAGGAACCATGTACTGCAAAGAATTATGATCCTGTTTCTTTGATCAGAACCAATAAGTTGTATGCTTTCCAAACGGATTAGAGAGAGTGAAAAAGAAAGTAAAGAAGAGCCAAGTGTTTCACAGTTTTAAGTGCTTCCTCACAAATCTCTGTAATACATGAGCTTTAGCTGCTCCAAAGTACAAGACAAAGGGGAAAAAGAATAGAAGGCATACAAAGTTTTACAGCTTTGAATGCTGTAATACACTTAATTCTGCATTGCAGACAACAACCTGATGACATTTGTGCGATTGTATAATAACTTTAGAAGTTGTAATAATTTCACTTTGGTGCACAAACACACACACACACACACACACACACACACACACACACACACACACACACACACACACACACACACACACACACGTGCAAAAAAGTGTGGCTGCCTGATAGTGTATTACATCTTTTCAAGCTGTCTGAACTTTTGCTTATCTGTTGCAGCACCTATTTAAGCTCTAGCATGAGATTACAACTTGACAGTGCTGAAGGATGCTTAACAAAGTTTAGTGCATCTTTCACAAGTCAGAAAGGTGCTTAACAATGGTGTCTTCTTCCTGAATTCAGAATATAATCATGGTGCTCCATGTATAACAAATTAATGTCCACAAGGAAGAGTATTCAATTTTTTTAAGGCTACCCACAATAAATATTAAACATTCTGACTCAAATGCACAACATTGTTAACTTGATATTGTATATGTGCAGAACCAACACACACACACACACACACACACACACACACACACACACACACACACACACACACACACACACACACACACACACACACACACACACACACACACACACACACACACACACTCACACACACACACACACATTCTTCAGTATTTTCAGAGAAATGTGGAGACTTTGAATTAGTGCTTTGTTTTCTGAAACAAAGTGCTCTATTTTTTATATTTTGAATATATGTCTTTTGAGGGAAGAAATGGCTACAGTTTACATTTTATTCTAGATTCAGCTCTTAATTTTGCTGTTCCTCTGTTATCATGATTCAAATATGCATGTCGGTTTAAGGATGCATTAGGTGTTTATTTCTTAATTCCATTTCAAGACTTGAGATGGGGGTGGCTCATTATAAGTATTTGTAAACTTACTGCTTTTTTTTTGCTTAGGTACAGATGTAATAAAGTAAATGTCAACATATTCCGTTTCATTTTCCTTTAATCTATAATGTAGCTCAATGTCAATTGAAAATCATTTTGTTCCCTGTCATCTGATGTCTCCCACCTAAAATGGAAGAGAAGCCTAGTAATTAAGCTTAATTATCAGTGTGTATGTGGTGCCGCTGCTATGCTACAATAATTTACTGTGATAGGTATGTATTACATTGCAGGAACAGTATTGCAGCTTCATTAAGCTAACTCTCTGAGTCCCTCACTTTTGAATTAATACTGTAAATAGAGTATTATATGCAATGTTTGAATTGGCAAGCATAACATTAACATGAGGGTTGATAAAGCACAAAATTATTTATGCATGACTTTACCTTTTACTAACATTTCCTATGAGCTTGAAATGAAGAGCACTGGCATAGATTGAGGGAGGCTTTCTACATGTCTTAATGACAGTAAATACAGATCTGTTGAACAAGACTTCGCTTTGGTGTATCTGTGTGGGGAGAATTAGACGGTCTGCAGTAACTCAGCATTGCATACAGTGATTGACACTAAGGGTTCAAACAAATTTATACTGTAGTCCTTCATAATGTTTAAACTTGCTTTACAAATAACTTGTTTAATTCAGGTGCTGTTGTAGTCATTGTTCTAAGCTCCTTAAGAAAGCAAAATATCTGCTGCCATATAGACAAGCTAGGATAGGGCATTACTGAGGATTGTGTTGTTGAAGGTTAAAGGCATTGCCCCGCATAGTATACTGCACATGTATTGTTTTAAAAACAGTTTCTTTATTTTGTGTAATGAGGTGTGCTAAAATTTGCATTAAGGAAAAGCCCTGCCATAATTACAGTGCTGTTATTTTATTATGATATATCTTTTGTTAAATGTCTCTCTTAAAATGCCTAGTTAACTAATTTTTTTTTGTTTTGCTTTGCTTTGTTTTGTTTTTATTTATTTAAGCTTGTAATTTCGTGAGTGCTTTTTTATTCAGTATCGCTATTTAGAAACAGGCACTCTGTGGGATGAGGTTAGGGGTGGGGTGATGGAGCTAAATTCTAGAACCTGTACAAACTGGTGTAAAATTCCAAAAGCTCTGCCTATCACCCTTTTGATATACCTGGGTACGGGAGTCTAGTTTGAACATGCATTTTAAATAGCTTGTGGGGTATCCCCTGTTCTTTATTGGGTGAAAGAAGGGGACTGAAGAGTCATGCTTGACTAATGACTTGCTCAAAAGGGGAAACAGAATAAAGTCACAGGTTCCAGAGCCAAGTCATTTTGGTTTGGACTGCTCCTCTCAAGTTTGAGTGTCCCAAGTGATGACCATGCACTAGCTGGTCTGTACCTAGAATTAGATCTGCATGCATAACCCGTTTCCATTACTGTTGAGTATGATATATAGACAACCAGCCTGATATATGTGACCAAGTTATATGTAACATATGACAAAGTCCCATGAACTGAACTACACTGCTGTTTATAAATATATATATATATATATATATATATATATATATACAGATAGTAATGGGGCATACCAATGACTTTTAGGCCCATACTTGTGTTTGAGAGAAGGGCATGTTTTATTTTCATTTCATGCCAAATTATTCCCAAAATACAATTCCGGTTTCCATCCTGGTAAAGGAACAACTATCAACTTGCAGCCAGTTTCCATTCTTACTAAGGAAAAGCATATAACTTTAGATGTTTCCTGCAGACATTTTCATCATTATAGTAGTGTCAGATTTAATGCCAGGCAAGGTCAGGTGCTGTATCCTGTTAGGGGGTTTACTGAGGCTTTTCAGACTCTGTAGACTCATGCATTTGTAGGTTAGCCAATGTACTGGCAACTGGGCTCCTTTTATTTTTGACATATTTTATTTGTAAAGCTGATCCTAGAAGGTGAAAGACAGGGCTACAATTTTATTGTCAAGCACATTAATAGAAGTGATTGGCTGATGTTGTTTCTTCACTACAACATTTTGCTCACAGATATACGTTTTTAACCTCTATATTACCCATATAGGTGAAGAGGGCATTTTTCACAATCATGATCTTTTTCTCTACCTAATCTCTTCCTTAACAGGCCAAAACAGGGCCGGCCTTAGCCGAAATGGCACCCTAGGCAAAGTAGTGCTCAGGTGCCCCTTAAGCTCCACCCACACCACACTCATGAAACACTCCTATTTGAGCCACGCCCACTGGGTCATTCCCCAATAAAGCCACTCCAGTCATTTCCTTAAATTATTTAAATGCATAGGAAGAAAAAAATAACTTGTAATGTACCTTTGCATATGTATTTTCTACTTGAAATACAAGAGCCCGATCATGGTCAAATAGGGTTCTAGGAAGGGTACTAGACCACCACCCCAGAGCAGCACCCTCCTGCAGCAACCCCCAGCAGCAGCCCCCTCCTCAGCCATTCCAGTGTTCCATTATTTGGTTATCTCACCAGTTACCATGCATATGTTCTATTATTTGCTTCTACAATGATTACAGATATTGAAACAAAATAGCACAAAGACAGATAGCCACTTGCTAAACAAACAATACAGTCTCACAATGAAAACAGACTTAGCATGAGCAGTAAACTTGTCTGCCCTTGAAACTCTCATTCATTGAAATGGCAAAACTCACATTCATTGAAACAGCATGAAAACCCACATTCATAGAAATTTAAAACCCACATTCATAGAAATGCATCTGGTTGATGGAGAATTAAGTTTTCCTTTGGGCTGTTTTCAAAACAGACTCCTTGCACACATTTTTTTAGGGCATGCATACATGTATTTATTCTTTAATTCACTTTCCTGATTGTATTGAATTATATTCCTTGTATTGTATTCCTTGTATAATACAGCACCACTTGTTAGAATATGTTTTAAATTTGTAGTTTTAAACATTCTTTTAATAAGCAATGAGACAAAATTTATGAACCAAACACTATCCATTTCAAAAAATGTCAACAATAAAGGGCCACTCAAGACTTCTGTCATTACAATCCACCAATATTACTCCACACGCACAGTCTCTGCAGAAATAAAATCCTCTGAATTCCACATTAAAGAAATATGCAACTAATGAAGAGGTTGCTACTGGCAAACAACTTTACATATCAGTTATCTACAAATTCAGTGCCTGCTGCCCTTGAAAAATTAATTGCCTATATTACATTAAAAAAAATGGTAAGTTGGTAATATTGCAATAGGAAATGACTAACAAGTTCACAGTCACTAGCTATCTCATACAAAAGGCCATACTCAGGAGTGTGGAACCCCTATCCCCCCTTATAATGCACCAAATAATCAACAATCATATAGGCACTGCATATCAGCACTCCATCTACATGGTGTGGGAGTGGAATCCACAGCCTTCTGCACCAAAGGCAATTATGCTATTAACACTGCTTTCAGATTTTACAACACAGTGTGCCATTTGATAAACAAAAAACAGCTAGTTGCACACTGAAAACATTTACACTTCTTACAGTGTGTTAAATGTGTAGTTTTGAACATGTTTCCAGTAAGTAATGAAACAAAATGTATGACCCAATAAAGACAAACATGGCCATTTCAGAACATTTTAACCATAAAAGGCCCCTTAAACAGTATCAGTCAATAAGCACAATCTCTGTAGAAGTAAACCTCATCTGAATAATTCTACAGTAAAGAGATTTGTAACTAATGAAGATGCTATTACTGACAAAGAACTTTACATTCCACTGTTCCATCTACAAATTCAGTGCTTGCTGCCCATGAAGAATTTATTGCCTAAGTTGCATTAAAGAAAAAATGGTAGAAACATACAAGTTCATAGTAACTAGGCATCTTAAACAAAGGATAGCACACTAAGGAATGCAAAACCCCTATCCCCTCTTAAAATGCAACAACTAAATTGGCAACTAGGACATTACATACCATGCCTCCATACCTCTCAACCTCTTAGCACAAGAAATCTGAATGGAGCCTAAAATATCGGGGGGGGGGGTCAAAGGCCCCCCAAACAGGGACAGATTATAAATATTGTTCTTATAGACTTAGAAAGTTGCTAGAATAACAGCATTTGTCTTAGCATGCATTTTCTGAAGGAAATGAGGGCTGAAACTCAAATGTTTGGCATTTAGTTATTTCAATCCTCAGTGATTTGCCAGAAAACCATAACTTTTATGAGGAATAGGCCAAAAATATAAGGCAAAAATCTGGACAGTTGAGCGGTATGTATACCTCTCAACCTCTTAGTGCAAAAAAATCTGGACAGAGCCTAAAATAATGTAGATACAATGGGCAAAAATAGGGATAGTTTTGCTTGCAGTGCTATTTAGTAACTTCAGTCCTCCCTGATTTGCCAGAAAACCACAAATTATGAGAACAGACAAGCTTCCCCCTTTCCTGGCACAACAGTAAACTCTTAGAGGACAATATGTATTTATGGAAGACTCTTCCTTCATAAAAATAAGACATTCATTTGCCAGTATCTGACCACTTTTCCTGAGTGGTTTCTCATGCCTACCATATATAATGGTTCATTATTCTCCACATGGAAAACACAATGTTGTTTCAGATGGAAAATTACAAACTTGGCTACCTGAAAGATGACAAATAATAACAGTATGTGATAGCAGATTACATGGTGACAAGGGAGAATTTTATATCTGAAAAACAAAATATACGTGCATACCATTGCAAACCTTACATTTAAAATGGGTCACATTCTAGTAATATGCATGCTTGTTATAGTAAAATTTAGTGCAATTGTATATGGATGTTGTGTACTAAAGCTATATATAGGGAGCTATAAGACTTCATTTTCATGTGAAATACAGTAGAGTTTAGTTCAGTGAATGTCAGTGTTCTTATTGCAGTTCCCATTAAGGACAGTCTTGACATCTAGACAAATGGATCCCCCATCAAGGGCACTCTTGTCATCTAGACAAATAGATCCCCCATCAAGGGCACTCTTGTCATCTAGACAAATAGATCCCCCATCAAGGGCACCTCTTGACATCTAGCCACATAGATTCCCCATCAAGGACACCTCTTGACATCTAGGCAAATAGATCCCCCTCTTTGACCCCAATGCTGTAGAAGCAGGAGAAGCAGTGTCACTCATTTCCAAACAGAATTTTAAATAAATGGATTTTCTACTTTTCCAAGATGGAGATATAATCTTGTGTCTTCTCCAAACTGAAACCTTAAGAATTCTTAACTTTAACACCAACTTGTAATTAAGTATGGGTCCAAGTATCTCCCCTAATATGATTTAAATAATTGAGCAGATAACTTCTAGAGAGACATTACATAAACTGTATGTTTTATTTTTGTATCAGATGAAATGAAAACCAGGAAATGGCAGCTTGTTAAATATATGTTGAAACTGGAATGTGTTGCTGTATATTCAAGAGGATATAAAACCAAGTATGGATATTTTGGAGGGACTGCATTGGAGGAGTTTTTCTTTTAAATGACAGTGATTTGCATACAAACAGCCTGTAGGGGTCAGACAGTTATTTGTGGCAGGAATTGTGGTATGCAAATATAGCATTTCATCGTGGGGATTTGAATCAAAATGCTTACTATTGTAGAAGGAAATAAGCAGTACAGTGTTTAAATAAGGTCACAGAAGATTTTGTGTCACTTCTGAAATCAGGTTTGTGTAATGGCTCCTAAGCAGATAACAATAGAAAAACAACAGTCATTCATTATCTGAGATCCGATTTATCCAATTTAAGGTCACAAGGAGCCAGAACAAATTCAGACAAGCTACAGATGAAAAAGAGAACCAGTCCTGGACTGGATTAGAAGCCAATTCACTACAAACACACACACACACACACACACACACACACACACACACACACACACACACACACACACACACACACACACAAACACACACACCTTCTCTTTCATACAGTAACTAACGACTACTTTAAATTCTACACACTCCAATTCTGCTCTCATACAAAACACATGCACTTTAGTCTCTCATACAGAAATGAGAGAAACTACTAGTTTAAATTATGCACACACCTACCTTCTCTGTTCTGCCACAGCAGCACACACATACAGCGACTCTCTCACAAAGCAACACACACACACCTACTCTCTTGTACAGCAACAAAGACTCTCAAAGGAACGGCTAGTTTAAATTCCATACACACACACACACACACACACACACACACACACACACACACACACACACACACACACCTACTCTCACACAGTAACATACACACACTTTATATCTCATACAAACAGAACAATGAATTTAAATTCCATACACATATGTACATACCCACACACATTCTTTCTCATACAGAAATAAACAACTTAAATTACACATAAACGCACACACACATACACATACACTTACCATCTTTATAACCCAAATGGCCACATGCGGAGACACAGACAACAACTCTTCTTTTGAACTGCTGGCTTAAATTCCACGTGGAACTGCAGAATGCATTTGTATGACGTTTGCGTCGTGACGCACACAAGTTTCGCTTTAAAGGAGAAGATTCTTGCACTGCAAACTAAACGTTTTTTTTAGCCTCCTGACTAACCTACAGCTGTAAGTGGGAGGGTGCTAGCCTCACCTCCCCCACCCTCCACCCTCTGGTTTCAGCGCCAAGAAGAGCGTAAACCTAAAGTGCTAGCCTCGCCTACCCCACTGTCCGCCCTCTAGTTTCAGCGCCAAGAAGAGTGCAAACTTAAAAAAAAAGTAAATAAATGCATAAAGCGCCCTTTACAAGGCTGGTGGCACCCTAGGTGGTCGCCTAGTTCGCCTGTGCCTAAGGCTGGCCATGGGCCAAAACCCAGGTGAAACAAAAAAATATTGAAACAAAATCTGTTTATCACTACAGGAGTCCAAGAAGCTCTGTACTCCACAACTAAGCACTATAAAGCCTTTTCTTTGGTATTTACTTCTATGATAATAAGACAGATTCAATGCTTGTGGTTAACCAAATTTGGTAGATGAATACAAACTGGGTGCCTATTGACTGCCCCATAGACTCGTGTGTTATTTTATAAGGGTTAGTGTCGGCACCCAGTGAAATGATCATGGCCTTAGACATAATGCCAAAAAATATTAATGTAGTATCATTTAGGTAACAAATCTTTCCTAATGCTTTTGATCATAAAATGTCAGCTGCAGTAAAGTAATCTTTTTAGCATTGCCAAGATCCCCATCATTCAAGAGAATCAAAGGCTGGGGTCCCTTACCAATCATGGTAGATTAAAATCTATTCCATTGTTTCCCATTTTGTAAAGACTCTTGTGTAGACGTGTCAGTGTGATTGGCTGATGTGTCTCCACCACAACCTTTTTGCCACAAATATAATTTTTGAATATCTGCACTGCCTACACAAGTGAAGATGTCTGTTTATACTCAGAGAGCTTTTTCTCTACTTCATGGTGTTACTAGCATACGTTTTAACATAATGATCAAAATCATGCTTTTGACACAGAATAACACTGATTTTACTGTTGGCATTCCCCGTTTCTAAGTAAAAAAAGTCTTGTCATCTTGGGATATGCCCAGCATGAGTCATGACTCAAGCTATCCTTTAAAACTTACATGGCTTTTTTGTGGTCCCCCCCCCCCCATATCCAATGTTCTTTCTTCTTCAGTAGTTCAGTGAGGGGATATACCACCTCTGTGTAGTCCTAGATATACTGTGTAGAGCTATTTATGATGTCCAAAAAACTGCGTAGGTCTGTCAGGCTTTTTGAGAGGTGATACAATGAATGGCCAAAATGTTGCTGTTTTAAGGACATTAACTGTCTAGTTCAGTTTCACATCCAACATATTTTACCTTGTTTCTAAACCACTGTCTTTTTGTAAAAGGCACTTTGACCCCTGCCTTCTTTAGCTTGTTTAATATGCAGGTCCCTTCTATTAGATTCTCTTGAAAAGTTGTACTTTTGATCAATATGTCATCCACATAATTAGACTTACTCTGTCTTATTACTCAAGCATGGCCTTGTGGAGGAAGATATTGACATTAGCATGAGGATATGAGTACACACAGGGGTACCTGTTCCAGGTGTATTGGTTCCTCATGAATATGAAGGCCAGATTGTACTGGTCCTAAGGATCCACTTTATGGCCCCGAATCCTCTGATAATGTCTATGGATCTTTAAATCTAGCCACATTGTGGTCTAGATAAGTTATGAAAATTGAGATGTGTGTCTGTCCATTCAGCTTTCTCTAATCTGCTGTAAGTCTCCACTCACCTATGAACTTGAGAACATGACAGATTTTGATTTCTCCTGTCTTATAATTCCTTTCTCAGTCACAGTGTCCAGAATGTATTAAATACATTCATAAGACGCAGTAGTACATTTCTGCACTGATATATGTATACGTGATCTCTACTAAGGTCAGTTGGCAACCACTTAACATAAAGGTTAGGTACCCCACCATCAAAGGAATTCCATGCACTGCTTCTTTTTATGGTTTGTAGCTACATGCATGAATAGCCTTCCTCAGCCTGTTTTTGAAAATCAAGAAAAGCATGCTGTTACCACCATTTCAGAAACATTTTCAGGATCAGCTGTTTGTATGTCTTATAAGTATTATCAGTAAATGATAAAAGATATTGTCAGTAATCATGAAGCAGTTGCTACACTGCTTCAGTGTTACTAAAATGAGCAGCCTGTCAGTAGAAGGGGGCAGGCAGGGAATCCATATCGACAGAGTCTAATACATGACCACATCTTACTGACTAACTAACTAGTGAGCTACGACAAAGATTAAGTAGAAGGACCCCTCAACTGTCATGCAATTAAACAAATGAACCGGATTATGGGAATTAATTATGCACCTAATAAAACTATAGTCACATATGATAATTTAGAGACAATGAGTATGAAATAAAATGCTGTAAGAAAAACACAACTCAATGCACACTGTTGCTCCTAGGACAGGAGGCCTAAACTCAGATGAAACAAGGACAATATTCAAAGGAATACATCAAGCTCAGTTTACCACAACTCAGCACTATGTACTCCTGTGATGTGAAGGCAGGTATTCAAAGGTTGTGGTGAACCAAATTTGCAGATGAAAACACTCAAGAGTCAGCACCCAGTGTCTATCATGGCCTTAGATTTAATACATAAGAAGTATAGTACAATTTGGGAAACAAGTCTTTCCCACTAATGTCCAAATAAATAGAATCTTACTTAACTCTCATACAGTCCCTGAAGATCTAGGTACTTCCTTCAACAAAGAACAAGCCTTCAGTCACCAACTATTAATTATCATATGGTAGTCTTTTTTCATTTCCAGGTTAATTATCAAAAATATATCCTCGTCATCAAAGAAAATCAAAACATAGGCTCCGTTACTTCTTCTTCTTTTGGCTTTTTCCCGGTTAGGGGTCACCACAGCGGATCACCTTGTCTGCTCATGATTGGCAGTGGAGTTTTATGGTGTCGAGTTGCCAGCCTGGTGCCCAACCTTCCACAGAAGGCACACACACACGCACACACTCACACCTAGGGCCAATTTAGAGTGTCCAATCCACCTACAGCATGTCTTTGGGATGTGAGAGGAAACCCACACGACCACAGGGAGGACATGCAGACTCCACACAGAAGGCACCCCAGCCAAGGATCAAACCGGAGAACCTCTAGCTGTGAGGCGGCAATGCTAACCACTGCACTACTGATAAGTATAGGCTCTGTTACTTATCAAGTTAAATTAAAGTCTCCTACTTTCCTTCCATCAAGTACATTTCCCTTTATAGCGCTGTCTGTGTTTATTTGACTTCTCTTTCAGCCTCTCAAATACCCTGTTCTACTAGGGTCTATATTACATAGACGAAAAATCAAAATCTTGAACACTCGGATGAGCGAAAACGCAGGTAATCAAATCGCTATTGTGGGGGGCTGCGCCCCCCACCCCCCCCCCAAAAAATATATTCCAACTCTGAGATCACATTACAGTGAAGAAAGGACAAATTTTCCGATCTTCACTGTACCGCGATCTCATGATATCGATTACAATTGCCTGCATTTTCGCTCATCCAAGCGTTCGAGATTTTGATTTTTCGTCATTCTGATAGGAACCCTTCTACTAGATCTTCTTCACCTCAAAAGCACTGATAATCAGAACAATAGCTAGGATGAGGTAAAGGGGGGCTACAAGCTGTCAGGGGGTGGGATGTGGTAGCTGAGTACCAGCAATATAGTGCCAGCATTCATTGAGGATCACAACTCAATGATCTCGTCATACATTTTGAATGTCTGCTTAGCTCGAAATTCTGCATTCTCTTCATTATTCTGCATGATGTTATTGTCTGGTGATTCAAGAGGACAGCAGGTTCTGAACCACAGAAGCTGTACCTATTATTTTACTTAGTCCAAAATGAGCTTCTACAGCAACAGGTGCTGCTACTGAATTGTGCACCAAGATATGCATTAAATCTACTGCCACTGGAAAAGAATAGTATGGAGTATAATTTTAACGCCATGTCCTAAGATGCTAGCAAAAGACAAACAATGAAATTTGGAAAGGCATTTCATAATCTTGTCTTAGAATTCTTTAATATTACCTAAAATTACTGCAGGGGCTTCAGCCACTATTCAGCGTACCCTAAGGTATGGTCTATCCTAACCTTGTAAAGTCAAATTTATAGGGACAGTATCCCTCTTGTATGTGACAGGAAAATGTCATTAACAAGATACACAGCCACTCACACATGTACCAGGATATCCAGAAGTAGATATAGGTGGGAGTTTAGCTTTCTCACCACCTAGATAGGGGGCTGCCTTGTTTTTTGCCCAATTTAGAAAGTTAAAGCAGCAATTCCTAAACTGATTTTTAATTTTTCTTTATGATTTGGAACATCCTTTGGCAATTCTAGCTTCTTAATATTTCATTAAACCTTTCTCCATTTAGTATATAATAGCATTGCTCGCTCATACTAATAATGCAATTCTCATAGAACAAAATAGATTTAGACATCTTCAGACCTTCGGCTTTGACATCTGCATCTTAACTTTTTGCCCACATTTTGAAACTAAATTATCAATAAGCTAGTAAACTCTCTTTTGTATCATCCTCATGGAGAGAGGAAGGGTGGTCTGCAAGTAGCACTTGTTATGTCATTATCTGGATGTCATTCTGAAAAAGCAGGGTTTATTTCACTAGTATAGAATGTATGACCTCTGGAATTTAGCTCAGACTTAACTCCACAATATAAGTTTTGTTTTGCCATGTGGCCAGATTTTCAGAGTTCCCTACAACTGGTACATCAGACCTTACAACGATCAGTTTAATCATATACTCTAGTGGGAATAGACGTATTTACCTGTGACCATAACATTTCATAAAAGTTATCAATACTAATCATAAACCTTTATTGCATTAATTCATATACATTCCTTACATTTGATTCATGAGTTGGAGTATCTTATAGCAACTCTGACTTGTTACCAAGTGACAGGTTAGGCCCTTATCTCTTTAGTATCGTGAAATATAGCTCACTTATGAGGCAATGTTTGTTGAGTGCTTTGGTCTTTGAACAAATTTGTCCTTGCACAAAGTTCCTGTTCACTACTAAAATTTGTTATATTGGACTATCTTAAATCTCACTGCCAAACAGGAAGTGACATTTTAAAGTATTTTTAAGCTGATTGTGACTAGTGTAGCTGGTTGTAGTATTTTTGAACAGTTTCTCTTGAAATTATGAGACGGGATTTCTGTAGCTCTTTTTTCTTTTCTATATCTGCTAAAGGCTTGCAGGTACACAAACATACACTAGATACACTACACAAACATACACTAGATACACTACACAAACATACACTAGATAGCAGCCAGAAGTGCCTAGTTAAATTTTCCCTTTAGACTACTCTGATATAGTCTTTCACACATGCTAGTCAGCTACACAGGGGATGTCCTTGAGTACTGCAAACTGCAAAATAGTCGTAACCAAGTATGCTAGAGTCCAACTTTAAGGCCTTCTTAATGTTTGAAAATATAAAATCTGTGTAGTCAGAAACACAAGATTCCAGTGCAGTGATAACACTCCCTCTGTACCTGACTTTATTGCCTACCAATCCTTTAGACTTTGAGACGACCATGGCCATACCTCTGACAGGACTGTATTAGTCTTCATTCAAAATGTCATCATCTTGTGCCTACTCTAGTTAGATGAAGCCCAAGAATTCATACATATTTATTCAGCTACATTTCATATTATAGCACACTATAGAACCCCCCCACTATGATGCCTGTAGCCAGTGAAGACTTCATAACCAAATTAGAGCTCCTGACATTCAAAGTGAGCCCATTCATCATGGACAACTTCAACTATCCATCCATAAACTGACTATCGTACACCAGGAAAATAAATATGCACAACTATTTTTGGATATCATCACTGTCTACTCTCTATACCAATTAGTCTCTACCCATACTAGAAGCACAGATCCTCTAGATTTAATTCTACAAATATGCACTATTATGTAATTTTCCCATGGATGTCCCATCACTGGCCAAATCTGACCATTGTGCTGCAGTATTTTTTCCCATAAGATCCCAGGGAAAGATGCTTTCAAATTTCATCACTTTCAGAGAATTCACCAAGGTAAACTTCCTTGGACTAGCTGCTTATCTTACAAAATTCAAACACTCCCCACCCCATGAAGATCCCATGGCTAAAACAGCCACATTTACCACAAATTCTTACTCCTGTCTAAGGTCATGCATCAAAGCCTCTATCCTCATTCATCTCAAATATAATGCCTAGTTCAGTAACAAACTAAAAAACCTTGGTGGAACCCAGCATAAGCAAACGCTTAAAACAAGAAGAAACGTGATCTGAAAAAGTAAACAAGGAACTACGGCAGAAAAACAAAACTGGCAAGGCCAAATATGAGATGAGTACTGCTGCCATAGACAACCATAACCACAAAGACTTCTTCAGTTAAGGCAGGAATCTCAGGAACAACAGCCAGCAGTGCACTGATATCTAAATGTGCAACACATTCAGACCCAGAGGTATCGTAAATGTACTCAAGCATAAATTAGATCAACCTTCTTCCCTATGCCCCCTCAGTGCTTTCCCTTCCTCATCATCAAATCAGCACCCCTATTATCACCACAAAATCAGTATCAGATGTATTTTTAATATCAACAAACATTAGGTGTATTGGTCCAGGGAACATACTAGACTGTATTCTTGATAACATGAAACACTACCTTGCTGACTACCTTGTTGATGTCCTTAACCTCAGCCTGTCCACTGGCTATGTTCCTAAAACTTGGAGAAGATATGGAGTGGGCCCCCTGCGTAACAGGAGGCCCAAACACTTACCTTGGGAAATACAGATTAATTAGCCTCACAAGACTCATAAGTAAGATAAATGGACGGCATATTTATACAAACAATGATATTGGCAACTTATAGTCCCTTAACTCTAACCAACCAGAATTTGTAGAAGGCAGTGTCTGCCTATTTAACCCACTTGACATCTTAGAAAGTGTCACTGAGGCCCTAGACAAAGCAAAATAGGTACACACTATCTACCTGGAATTGGCCAAGGCCTTTGGTACTGTCTCATATTCTAAAATCTATTAAAAGTATTTCCAAATTAATCCTCATGGAACTTGTTAGATAGTAAAATTGTTAGCAACCATAACAAAGTCTTTTAAGGTAGGTTGCACACTTTTTTCATAAAGATTCACTAACAGTGATGTCACCTAGGGATCTAATCTGGAAGTGTTACACTTCAAGTTATAGTTGGCTGATGCCACAGTCAAAGTCAACAGCGACTGGCTGACCAAGTTTGCTAATGATTGCAAACTCAGAGCTGTCAGTAAAACCCCTAATGACACCCATATTTTCCAAGAAGAACTAGTCTGTGAAAATTGTGGGTGTCATGACTATTGACTGAGGTTCCATGATGAAAAATGAGGCACCATGCTGTTTGTGAAGTAAGAACATCCCTGCAACTACCACATTATTGGCACCCCTTAAATTGATGCTATCATTAGACACCAAGGCATATTCCAAGGTGCCATGTATTGATTGTTGTTAGAAAGTCTTTTTACCATAACAAGACAATTACTGAAGGAATATCCTTCAGGTGCAAAGAAGTTATAGTTCCCCACCAGTTTGCTCTTAATAGACTCATAACTGAAAATAATGCCCCCTTTGACTGGCCAGACAAATGGTTCAACCAAAAAATTTAAATGTTTCCTCACAAAAAAAAAAATCTTAGGTATGATCTCCCTAAGCTACATAGAATGTCTAAAAGTTCTAGCACTCTTTTCTTGCTCTTATTAACTTCTTCATGTTGACCTCTGCCTAACCTACAATGTGGCTAGTGACCCTGATCTGCTTACCCATTGAGATATTTAGAAACCTTATTGCACGACAAATACCCACTGAGGTGAGCTGCATCTAGACCATAATATAAACAAGACCTACTGAGAAATATATCACTTCAAAAGGAGCCCCTACCGGTAGAATAATCCACCACTCCATATCAAATAAAACAAACCCCTTGCTCTCTTTAATATAAATTAGATGATTGGATAGGTAGCTATAAATTAATCTTGGGTCTGGTCACGCAATCCCTTATTGGAGACAGGTAGTAAGTAAACTGCCAAGGCTAGTCTCCTAATGATTTTTGTGATAATTCAGTTACTATGCACCTATTATTAATTTTTAAGACATATCTCCTGACTTAGTAGTGACATATACTGGATAACATTAAATATCATTACTTGCTCCCTTGTTGTATGGACGTCAGGTAGAAGTTTTCAGTTTAGTTCTTCAGTCTAAGGCCTAATAATTCCTTAAGGCTGCTTTCCACATTTTCATCAATTTAGAACCTATCTGTACTCCCCTCAAGGATTAACTTACCCTGGTAGAGTTTGTTTTTTTTTTTCCTTTCTTTTGCAAAATGCATCATCACCATGACATGTCACACAGCTTAAAGCCAAAGTTTTATGAAATTGTGTTGAATAATAACCTTTGGATACTGTGTTTACTTGTGCCTTTAACATGCCAAAAGCAAGGTCATTAGATGTCCTGCTTTTGTATCTATACAGCAGTACTTTTACAAAAACCATAAAAGTAGGTTCCCATAACAAAAAATGAGTTATTTCTCAAAGTTACAAATACAGTTATTACTGGGTTACTTATCTGGTAGTGCAGACAAATCTGCTGGCCCCTTGTACTGTCATACATTTTCTCTCTAATCTGGTTGATCCTGCTGCTGAAAACAAATATAAACCATCACAGTTCTGCAGAAAATACATTTTTAAGTCCTTCCAACTCCTTTGTAAAAGAAAGAAATGTTGCTACTTATACAATTATACATAAAGCAACCCCCAGCACTGCAGCACAGATATCCATTTTGTTACTGAATAGCTAATAGTCTTAAAGGACATCTGTGCAGTGTTTCTTCTGCCTGTCCATTTAAACTATTTCCACTTCCTTTGCTGCCATTTTTGTCAAGATACAGAATAGCACATGGTATAGGAAGTTGCATTTGCTTTCTGTTTTGTGTCACTCAGCCAGCCTGTATGAAGGCAAGTTTTTACAGTATGTGTTTTTTTTGGGACTGTGTGCGTGTGTGCGTGTGTGCGTGTGTGCGTGTGTGCGTGTGTGTGTGTGTGTGTGTGTGTGCAATGGGGAAATAGATACTATCATCTGCCCTGATTTCACAGACTGACACTGATTTTTCACCTCATATTTTGGTCTGTTCCTTGGCAAATCAGTGAGGATTGCAGTCATTAATTTATGGCATACATGTGAGTTTCAGACTTGATAGTCTTCAGAAAAAGCATATCAGTGTTTCTAAGTATATAAGGACAACATCTCTCTTTGATGTTCATGTGTGAGTGTGTGTGTGTGTGTGTGTGTGTGTGTGTGTGTGTGTGTGTGTGTGTGTGTGTGTGTGTGCGTGTGCGTGTGTGTGTGTGTGTGTGTGTGTCTCTTTCAGGTTGTGTTCAGCACCGAATTGGTCAAATCAATATATATATATATATATATAGCCAGTCATATATAACAGGCTGCTTATCAGATAGCCTCAGTGATCACTCCCCAACATTCCTACTCAAAAAATACCTGTACCAAGCTAAACCTGTCATCTATCGTCAACACGTAAAAATAAACTTTAACCCACTCACATTCATCTCATCCCTCAAAGAATGTAACTGGCATGCTCTAAAGTACCTCAGTCTAGATGACGCAGTTGAATTTTTTAATACTGCCTTCCTGAACATCCTTAATTACCATGCCCCCACAAGATTTTCCAGAACCAAAGCACAACCCTCCCCATGGCTACAGAAAACCACTAAGTCAGAAATGAAAAACAGGGATAAAGCCTGGGAGCACTGGCGCAAAACCAAAACCTCCGCAGCTAGACAGAAATTCCTAGAACTACGCAATAGAGTCAAAAAGCTAATAAAATGGGACAAATTCCAACACTACCAGTCTGCCCTAGACTCCTCACAACACAGCCCCAAACAATTCTGGTCCTCCATAAACTCCATCCTCCACCCAGGAAAAGTCAGTACCCCTCCTCCTAACATCCCTCACTCCTCAGAAAATATTGCTACCTCATTCAACACACACTTCACCCAAACCATACTATCACTAGCTAAACAACACAACCCTCCCCCTCCAACCCACACCTTCAACTAGTAATCTCCCCACTGCCTTCTCTTTTTCTCCTGTACCAACCTCCAACATAAAAAAACTCTTAACTAAACTTAAACCCACCAAATTAGCAGCAGACAACCTCCCAAGTGAATACCTACAAATCGCAGCTGATGCTCTGGCCTACCCAGTATCCATCTTGATTAACCGATCTCTGTCAGAAAGTTACGTTCCCACATTGTGGAAAGTCTCACATATAATTCCCCTCCACAAAGGCAGACCCTCTGCAGAACTAACCAATTATCGCCCCATAGCTAGTCTCTCTCCACTCTCCAAAATACTAGAGAGATGCATACACTCAGGTCTCACACTACCTCCTTACTAACAACCTCCTTTCCAGTACTCAGCATGGTTTCCGACCAAACCATAGCACCACCACTGCCTTACTCTCCTTTACTAACACTATTCTTCAGCATAAAAACAATGGCTATCTCTCCTCTGCTACTTTCCTAGACCTATCTAAAGCATTTGACATGGTCCCACACAAACAACTTATCTCTGTCATCAATAACCTATCCTTCTCACAATCAGTCACCAACTGGTTTCAGAGTTACCTGTCTGACCGCCAACAATCCGTTGTATGGCAGAATGACACATCTCCCCAACTACCTGTCTCCATAGGGGTTCCCTAAGGATCCATCCTTGGACCCCTACTTTTCTCTGTTTACACCAATAATCTAGCCTCTGCCACCAAACATGGCACACTCATCCAATACGCAGATGACTCGGCCATCATCTGCTCAGCCCAGTCCCTACCCAAACTGCAAAAAGTCACACAGGAAGCCTTTTCCTCTGTTGAAACATGGTTATCCGATGCCCAATTAATACTCAACCCAAACAAAACTAAACTACTCATCTTCCAACCCACCAAACATACTCAAAACAACTCTCACTTTAACATCACAGCAAAAGACAACACCACTATATATCCAACTGAACACACCAAATTACTAGGAGTGGAAATAGACAATAAACTAAAATTTGACATTCACATATCCATGACCATAAAAAAAGTCCACAAAAACTAGGAGCATTATACAGAAATAAACAATTTCTCACCAAAGCAGCAAAGATTTCAATAGCAAATTCCCACCTTATCTCCACCCTACTTTATACCTCACCAGTATATACCAACCTAAGGCAATGTGATCTAAACAAGCTAGAGACCTGCTACAACAAAATCGCCAAATTCACCACAGGGGCATCCTACCATAGTCACCACTGTCTCTCACTTGCTGAACTGGGCTGGCTTGAACTCCCTCACCTCCTTCAGTGGTATCAACTCTCACTCGTCCACAAACTAGTAAACCATCCACTAAATGTCCCATCCCTCCAGAATCTACTCCAACCCTATCGCACCACCAGACCACTAAGATCCAGCAACAAAAATCACTTGCAGATCACTAAAGCCAATAACTCTGCTGGTAAAGCACTATTCTCTTGCGCCATAGCCAAATTATGGAACTCACTCCCGCCCACAATTACCTCCGTACCATCATGCACCAACTTCAAAACTTTATTAAAAGCGCACCTAAAAACATGCTGGCTATGCCCTTGCAACTCCCACTCTAATATCATCCACCCCATCCAACTACTACCTTTCTTTCACCTCCAATAACTACCTTGATGATAGCAAGCTCAGATGCTCATAAGCCTAGTACTTATTATACAGCAGGAATTTCTCATTGTTACATTTGTTAATGCCTGTTATGTACTTCACAGATAAAGATTCTAGTTGTCTACTGATGTAGTATGTTCTTCATCTGTAAATATGCTGTAAGTAATTTCTATGTTAAATTGTTAATCGCTATGTAATCCAATGTAACTACTGTCTGTTTATTTTACTGTGGAGCTTTTCTCCCCGGGCCTCCGCTGAAAATGGACCCACGTCCAGTCGGACACTCCCGGTCAACAAATTTAAATAAATAAATAAAATAAATAAATAATATGAAGAATTCCCTTGATCTCCTTTAGGGGATATGCCCTTTACAGTTAGGGCTGCTAAAAAATGCTAAGGATCGCTACACTCAGAATAGGTTTAGTGACAGCACACAGCTTAGAGGTGGATGGCATGATAGTACACAGGAAATTGGACATCTCCTGATTTCTTGTATGAAGGGCAGTGCTTTAGATCCAGAGTCTACGTCTCTGGAGAAACACAGATTAAAATGGTATGGAAATTGTATGAGGGAGAGGCTTCAAAAGTCAGTGAGGGATGTCACTGTCACAGTCAGACTCCAGTTTAAGGATAGGGCAATGTTCATAATATCATCCTATATCATACAACAGGGGGTTGATAGCAAAGAAAATAGTGCATTCAAGCAGTAGTTACAGTATCTACTAGATAAAGCAGGACAACATGAATTGGTATTGATGATGGGGAACCTGGATGCACATATCAGGACAAACACATGAGAATATGAGGAGTGCTGGACCAAGAGTGAGGCAATAGGAATAAGAAGGAAAGGCTATTCTACACTTCTGTCTGACAAATGGCTTGATATTAGCCAACACATGGTTCAGAAAGAGAGACAGTCACAAGATCACATGCAAGAGTGGCCAACATGCAACTCAGGTAGACATCCCTCTGGTAAGGAAAGGCCGCTGGGGTAGAATCAGTGATTGCAAAACCATCTCCAGTGAAACAGCCAGCCCACAGCATTAACAACTGGTTGTCACAATCAGGTTCAAGCAGTGATCACAGAAAGCACTAGGATCAACAGAGACTAGGCTGAAGACCTGAAAGCTGACAAAAGAAAGCACAAGAGTTTGAAGAATTACTCAATGCTCTAACACCTCAGGAAGAATAGGGAATAGGTGGATTCAACAAAGAATATCAGCACCTCAAAACAACATCAGAACAGATGTGGAGTAGCAAGGTATGGAAATAAGGTACATAAGGAAAGCTGGTGGTGGAATGCAGACTTCCAGAAAGTCATCAAAAGAAAGAAGTACTGCAGAAAAAAGTGAGAGATAGAAAAGATGGTCCAGGCTATGAAGGAATTTTGTTTGACTAACAATAAGGGTAAGAGCAGCTGCAGTAGCAAAGAACAAGGCATCAGAGGCACTCTACCAGTTTCTGAAAAGTGGCTCAGCTGATGGCATAAAGAAGCTCTGTTAGGTAGCAAGGCAAAGACAGAAAGATAAAGATAGTTATCAAACACCTTTCGTAAGAGATGGCAGCAGCTACCCGCTCACCAGTCCACAAGACATCAAAGCGGATGGAAGGAGTACTTCCAACAGCTTCTGAATGAAGAAAACCTCACAGAAGCTGTACTGTCCTAGTCACAGCCTATGATGAAAAAAGAAGAGCTGCCCACCTTAGAAGAAGTAAGAACAGCACTGAGGAAAATGAAGTCAGAGAAAGCAGCAGGCTCAGATGAGGTCACAGCAGGTATGATCAAGATGTTTTATGAGATAGTGGGAAATGGCTCCTAAGGTTACCCATAACAGTATGGAGAGAAAGGTCTATCCCAAATGACTGCAGAATAAGCACACTAATGTCATTGTTCAAGAACTAAGGGGACATTCACAACAGTGGGCAGTACAAAGGTATCAAACTACTGTCACACTGCATGAAATTTCTGGATATGGTGATTGATAAATGAATATGAAGTAGGAGAAAGTAAGATGGAAGATGAGAAGTTTGGATTTAGATGAGGATGCAGCACAACTGACCCAACGTTTGCAGTGAGACAGATAGCTGAGAAGAAACTAGAGATGAGAAAAGGGTCCAACTGTGCATTCCTAGATTTGGAGAAAGCATATGACAAGGTCTATGGAAAGGTAATTTGGGCAGCACTGTAATGGTTTTTATTATGCCATAAAACCTAATATGTCAAATCAAGGTGGCTGACATTCCATTTTAATAATAAAGAACACAAAGACTGGGGTTCCCAGTGGGAGTGGATGTGTGGCAGGGTCAGCTCTGTCCCTGCTGCTATTCATACCGGTGATGGAGTAAATTAACAAATAGGTCAGTAGGGACAGATCAATAAAGCTGATGCATGCAGAGGATGAGGTATTACAAGCAGACTCTGAACAAGAACTTCAGCAAATGACAGAGGAATGGAACTCAAAACTGAAAGCACATGGGATGAAACTAAGTAAAGATAAGACTGTTGTAATGACAGCAAATGGGGAAATCAGAAGAAGCTGAGAAATGAGACAGAAAGGAAATAGTGGAACAGGTTAACAGATTCAAGTATCTTGAATGGGTGGTTGAGGATAAGGGAAGTCTGAATGAGGAAGTTAAAGAAAGAATCAGAGTGGCTGCAGCCAACTGTTGCAGTCTCAGAGGTAGTATGTGACAGGAGAATGCCAAAGAAGCTGATAAGTAAGGTCTACAAAATAGTGGTGTGATCAGTGCTACTGCATGGTACAGAAACCTGGGCAGTGAAGGCAGAGCAGTTAAGGAAATCAGAGGTGATGGAGATGAAGAGCCAAAGATGAATGGTAGAATGGACACTGTGGGACAGACAAACAAAGGAGGGCATCAGAGCAGAAGTCTAAGTAGCTCCAGTTGCACAGAAGGTCAAAGAGAACAGATTAAGGTGGTTCCATCAAATGTGCAGGAAAGTAGAATACATTCTGGTGAAGAAAAGTCTGGACAGACAAGAATAAGGCAAGAGAAGAGGGCATCAAGCAAAGAGATTGAAAGAAGACATGCAACTCTCAGGCATGGCTGTTGAAGAAGGTAAGAGAGTGGCACCAAGTCAAGAGAGATGGTAACAGTTGATGTGACACCCCGTGTAGAAAATAGAAACAAGGGGATTGGTGATAATGACCATAAATTCCATAGGCGAAAGCATTCTACTACCACATCCCAAATATGGAGCCCCACTACTTGCAGTACCATCCAAAAATAACTCCTCCACCATTCAAACTATAAACAACTCGATTTGCTATTTCATTACCCTCTGCACAAGAAATGAGCATCATTTTATCACACTTAATAAGGCCAACTGACTACCTGCCTAACAATGTGCCATACTGCTTTTTGAATCCCAACTCTACAAGATCTTCAAGGAACTTCCCTGCCCTTCTCTTGCCTACCACTTATTCAGATGACCCCCCCCCCCAGTGACAATCTAAGAAGTCTTAATCACATTAGCCTACTTCTTCAATGTCTCAGAATCAGATTTCATTGCACTAACCATAACTTCTCCATCCTAGGCCCCAAACTTTCTGAATCCCTCTCGACTCAGCTGAAAGACCTTACCTCATACACTTATTCCATGCAAAACGCAAAGATCATCTCAAGTTCAGGTCAATTTGCAGATTCTTTCCCTCTAGACACATCATCTAATCTTGGATTCTTCCCTTCTCCAGAGGGAACCTTTGTCTTCCTCACAGTATTTCCCTACACTGATATGTGGCATCTCCTCCACATTGTATATATTATACATAGTTAATTTCTGTCTGCCATTACCTTACATTTGGTATCTTTTAATCTTGTACTCTGGCCTTTTACTATTTCACTCTCTTCTTCTTCTCTCCTTTCTCTAACATCCTTTCCTACTGTCCCTTAAACATTGTACTTTATTGTTATTACTGTTATTCATTCATTGCTATCTTCACACATTTTGCTTGTATTCATAATACTTGGAGAAGACAGCACATATCCCTCCATGTTAAAGTGTCAGAAATTTGACTTCTTTTCTGGGGCACAGCCAAGATGGCCAACTGATAGCAGCAGTTTTTCAGAGATCCATGGAACTAGTATAAAAAACAGGAAATAACATTTTATTTTAGCAAAAATACTTAGAATTGATAGATGAAAGTATAAACTATGTTATTAGTAACTTTGGTAAACGTAGGAAAGTTTTTTCCTGTCAAATTATAAAGGAGAATATATCATTTGTGGAGATGAGCACTCCAAAGACTTCTCATTCTGACATGGCTTTAAAAAAAGAAATGCAGCTTGTGACATTTGCTCTGCAAGAACTCTCACTAAAAATGGATGATTTTAAGGAAAATTTACAAAACCTCAAGGAAAATTGTCAGAAACAAGCAGATTATCTCAAGGAACTTATACAGCAGTATCAATCCAGAATAACACACTTAGAAGCATCCCTGAATGATCTTGATGGAAGATTGAAGAAAGAAGAAAGCCATAAAGATTTTCTCATCAAATGAAACTTTTGACTTCTCAATAAAGTGGATGACCTGGAAAACAGGGAGAGAAGTTGAAATATAAGGATTTTTGGCATCCCTGAGAGAGCTGAAAGAGAAGATATAATTTCCTTCCTGAATACCTGGATTCTAGATATTTTAGATTTAAATGAGGGTCTGTCCTTTGGTATTGAAAGGGCTCATAGATCTTTAGGAAAGCCAGTGTCAACATATTCCTCTACTCCTCCCAGATCAATAGTGATAAAGTTTCTATCTTATTTGGACAAGGAGTTGGTCCTAAAATCTGCCTGGAGGAAAAGTCCATTAAAATGTAATCAAATCCCAATTAGATTTGATGATGACTATTCTACCAGGGTTTTGGAACAGAAGAAAAAAGTTTGGCCATTAATAAAACTGTTAAAGCAGAATAATATCAAAACTCAGCTTGCCTTTCCTGCCAGAATAAAAATCCTATATCCTATATCAGAATGAAATGAGATCATTTAATGCCCTAGAGGAAGCCACTGCCTTTATTAAAAACAATAACATAATTTCCTTACCTGAAGACACATTTATGTGGGACCCTAAGGAATACACAATACTTGCTTAATCTTCTTATAAAAATAAGAGCAGAGGAGTAACAATTCTATGGAAAAAGACTTTCTTAAATCCCCAAATCATTTACAAACATGTAGATAATGATGGACTCATGGCCTTAGTTATACTTAAGTTTAATAATATAATTTGGACCCTGGTTAATTTATAGTGGTTCCTGGGTATCGGGGTTGGACAAGCTAAGAAACACTTAGACTTTATTACAACTACTTCTAAAGGTAATATTATACTAGGAGGTGATTTCAATTATATCACAGACATTACAGAAACTACCAATAGGAAACCTCCTAGACTATTGTCCTCAGCCAAACAGTTAAAAAATGGACAGAAATGTTTAAATTAAAAGATACCTTTAATGCTTTGGGACCAAATTCTTTACTATTCTTGTACCAGGACTATAGGCATGGCCAAACTAGAATAGATAAAATGTATATCTCACAAGATCTTTATTCTAAAAATCTTGAATTTTTCAATACAACCTTGACCCTTTTCAGATTATAATTCCCTGTTGTTAACAATACACTTGGAATTCGATTAGTTATTACTTCAGTGATTCCTTCATATATCACAAAAAATAAAGACTTTAAATATTGGATAACTTCTGAACTTCAGCGTTTCTTAGAGATTAATTATAAACCTGAAGCAAACACAATTATGGTTTGGGATTCCCTTAAGACCTATCTATATGGTAAAACTATTAGCTGGTACAAAAATAAAATTAAAGAATGGGACTCAGAGTTACAGCAACTCCAAAATCAAATATTATCTCTTAAATCTAATAAAAATCTTAATTGCTACAGATAATAAGAAGAAAATAGAAGAAGCAAATAAGAAATACAATGAAATATTATCCCATAAACCTAATTTAGCTATGGAAAAACTGAAATTAAATTCTTATGCTACCTCTCCTAAGCATCTTCATAACCTATCTAAGAAAGTTAAGATACAATCAAAATTTAATAACATTGATAGTATCTTTCATGAAGGGAAAAGGAAAAAAGTCTCGGACATAGAGGACATTCTGGTGGCTTTTAATTATCATTATGCAGAGCATCATAAAGATAAAATAAGTACAAATGAATGTGAGAAGTTAGAGAATATAGTTCCCAACATAACAAGAATTCCTGAGAAACTTAAGTTTGATCTACAAAAACTTATTTCTCAAAAGGAAATTATAGGTGAGATTAAAGGAAGTATGTCTAATAAAGCACCTGGAATAGATGGCTTAATTATCTAAATTTATAGATTGTTCTCTTCTTCTATAATCTCTCTCCTACATAAAACTTTCTTGAATTTCAAACATTAGCAAATATTCTTACTTCTTAGAGATATTCTCTAATTTCCCCTATATTAAAAGAGAATAAGGACCCTAATCATTGCAACTCATATAGACCAATTTCTTTGTTGAATAATGATTATAAACTATTTATGTCAATTATGGTCAATACATGGAAAATACCCATATGTAAAATAATTAATGAAGACCAAACTGTTTTCATACATAACAGGCATACACAAAATAATATTACAAGAGTATTAACTCTGCTAGATTACCTCAATAGAGGGAAACCATGAAGCATTGATAATAGGTCTATATATTCAAAAGGCCTTTGACTCCTTAAATTTGGGTTATTTATTTAAAGTCTTACAGTTATTTGATTCCCCCCTTTTTATAACAATGATAATGAAAATCTATGAAAATAATCTAGCATATGTCAAATTAGGTCCCTTTACTTCCAAAGCAATCCAAATAACTAGAGGCACTAGACAAGGATGTCCCATGTCCCCTATCCTATTTGCTCTGGCCATAGAAATACTTGCCATTTTAATATGTAATAATCCAAAGATAAGAGGTATAAATATATATGACCAATATATTTCTAAAATAATGATGTTTGCTGATGATGTCTTACTTACCTTACCTAACTCTAAAGAAGTGTTAGGTGAGGTGGATATAGTAACAACAAATTTCCAAAAAGTCTCAGGACTCTCCTTCAACAAATCTAAATCAAAATATGTATTACTAAATAAACAAAGAATATACAGGTTCCAGTTAATCATATTATTGGAAACCAAGTTTCACCTCTAGGCAATTTAGGAATAGTCCTAGGCAAGAATATAGAGGAAACCTTACAGCTTAACTATGCTAAAGCCATAGACTTAATCAAGACATTAGTAAGCAAATGGAATAATTTGTTTATAACATTTGATGATAGGTTACAACTGATAACAATGGTTTTGTTACCTAAAATATATATAGCACAATCCCTTATACTTCCACCAGGAAAGAAAATCCTTAAAGAAATCACTTCAACTCTGATGTAATTCCTATGGTATCCCAAAAGAAATAGAGTGGCATGTTCTCATCATATCAGAAAATGGGAACAAGGGGGGTTAAAATTCCCAGAGATTGAAATTTATATAAAGGCATCTATAATTAAACTAGTGATGAATGGGATAAATCCTAGATACTCTTCCAATTGGAAACAGTTACACTCTATTATACTAATGAATGAAAATTATTTATCAAAGAATGCTTTGGTAACTGACAAAGATAAGATATGGCACTATTTAAGTTTACATTTACAGTATAGTACAACAAAATTAGCTAACACTAATAAACAATATTTTTGATGTGTTTAGAAAATTCATTAACACACATTTAGATATAAAACTGTGCCATAGATTTTAACACCACTTACTATTAGAAGGGATTTCCCTGATAAAACACATAGAGAGATTTTTGGTTTATGGGAAAATAACCTATTTTGTTGGTTGCAATGTACTGAAAATCAGCAAGCTTTGAACACACAAAGTATATTTTCAACCTATGGCCTATCCCCTAATGACTGGTTGGGTCTTTAGAGTGTCACAGCATACACTAAGGATCTGTATAAAATAATACATAACTCATCCTTCAAAACCATACCAAAAATTATAAACTGGATTTTTGGAATTCTATATAATAATATCAATGTTAAGAATGAATTATCATATCTATATGACACTTTAATTATCTATAAGACAGCTCCTAAAAATTCTTACTGGCAATACCTAACTAAAGGGTTTCAAGTATCATTATCAATGCAAGATAAAACAAACATTTTATTTTCAGTTAAACTAACTTCTTACTCACAATTCTGGATAATTTTACATCGGAAATTTCTACATAGATCCTTTTTGACACCTGAGAAACACTCAAAAATGAACCCTTCAAACAGCAAGTTATGTTGGAGATGTCATTTGTCTACTAATGCTGACTGGTCTCATATTTTTATAACTGTACTAATATTAAACCATCTTGGAATGAGATTAACAAATTTCTTCAAGCTATCTACACTGATATATTTGTTTTGACAAAGTCTTTAATTTTATTGAATGTTGTTAATAGTAATAATATTATTTATTATTATTATTATTATTATTTATTCCAGTCTGGTGACCAGGGAGGTCCACTGGGCTTGAGAGCCCGTTTTAAGTGGATGCCCGGGGAGAAAAGCTCCACATAACAAGTTACATAGAATATATCATTTTCACATTGCTAAGCTGTGAAGCTCCGCATAACAAGTTACATAACATATAGAATTTTCACATTGCTAAGTTACATAACAAATCGAAATAACAAAAGGAAAAAAAAATCATTTACATTGCATTCAATATGTAGTCGTACAATTATATACAAATATTAATATGAAGAAAGATTACCTGTATTTGTTGTGGACAATGTTAGCAATAGCCAGAAAATGTAAAACTAGAAGATGGAACTCTAATGTAGCACCCACAATGGAGGAATCCCTATCATCACTGAAGAAATGCATACTAATGGAGAAAAGAACTAAAGAGTTAAGAACTTTTCCTAAGCCATTAGTTAATAGTCCATGGAGGAAAGTTTTGAATTTGATTGACACCCTACAGATGGAACCAAATTCTTCCTATCATAGTTTATATATTAACTTATTATTTAACTACAAATGTTTTTATCTGAATCCTTTTTGTCAGGCTGAATGTAAATACTGTAAATAGTTATTGAATGTTATGAATGTATTAAATTATTGTGTTATTTCATCAAAATAAAAATCATTTGAGTAAAAAAAAAAAGAAATTTGACTTATACTTTCTGGCCTTGGAGAGCAGGCTTCACCCCCGCCCTTCCTTTTTATGTCAAGAATTACCACAAATGGTGAATGAGCAGATCTATAGGATTCCACTTTTCCCTTAAGGATTAAGCGTCAGGACAAACTGAAAGCTTCTATGAATCTTTTAATTAAACATGACTGGCCAGAAGTGTTTTTACCTCCCAAAACTTTCTGGCTGCAGTACTCCAAGTTAAATTATCAGGGTTTCCTTTGATTATGTCATCCCCTCCTTTCAGAAGAATAAATCCATCTTTTAATAAAACTTTTTTGAATAGAACAACCTGTGTATTATTCTTCTGAAAGGATGGAATGATATAACTGAAGAGGAACCTGATAATTTAACTTGGAGTACTGCAGACAAGAAACTTGTGGGAGTAAAAAGACACTTATGGCCAGTCCAATTCATTTTAGGTGAGAGGGCTTCATCTCTTTTGTGGATTCCTAGATAATTACCATATTCTCTACAATCCAATGCATAGCTTAAAATTTCTTGTTGAGTTTTGGGGATAATTGTATCCTACTATGGAAAGGTGAATTCCAGTTTCTTTGGCTCATTCTCTTCTCAGAAACTCTTGTCCAGTCTATCCTTTCATCATCTAAGTAATACCCGATTATGAAAGTTTGTTCCTGTTTACTGGTTATATATAAGGCTGAAAATCCATCTTTTAACTTTCATACACACAGTAAAATATCAGTACTTTTCTTTGCAGAGAACTTACTGCAAAAGAGCTGTAAAACCTGCATAGAGGTTTTAGGAGTTACATTCCCTGGTTTATTTTCCATGCTTTTGCATATCTCTCTCTCTCTCTCTCTCTCTCTCTCTTTCTCTGTCACTCTCTCTCTCTCTCTCTCTCAGCTGAGGATCATCTGTCAGAGTCAGAACTATTCTGATGATGATGAACCCCAATCATATTCATATATTTTCTCGGTGACTGTTCCATTGAGGTAAAACATGTCTTATTAGTGGTGTCCTTCTAAATTACTTATAGTGCTGACTCTGCAAGTTCTTTCAACTTTAGCATTGATCTCTGATTTCAGAATTTCAAACTGCTATTTCAAAGACTTAAGTTCTCTGCTAAGTATAGGATCTCAGTCTGTCAGTGCCCTAATTCAACAAAAAAGTTAGGTAAACTATCCAAGTTTCTGTGTGCACTCCTCAAAAAGACTTGTTTCTCAAAAAAAATTGAATCTGTTACTGAAAAAAATCTTTATATTACCTAGGTATAACACAAATTTCACTCTGCTGCTCTAAATGAGGTTAAAAGTAATATATTTTCAAGATAAAAATTATTTGCATCATTTAAGTTGCTATCTCCTTGTATTCCTCAGTTAGCATGAAGAATGGACAGCAACATGGAGACTTGGATTTAATTCTGATATTACTGGTGTCTACTGGTTTTCAAGCTGTGGGCCTTCATGTAACACTGATTCACAGGCTCATGAAGGATAAATGCTTACTACTGATCATTTTAACTTAGTAACTTGAATATTTGTCAAAGGAAAGGCATAGCATTGTAACAATCTCACAAAATCAGTTGCAGTAACATGCAATTTTAATGTAAATTTCAAGCTGAAGAGGTACTGTTATTTTTAAGATTCAGAAACTAAATCTATTTTGTACATTTACAAGCTGAGCTACAGTTTTCTAATTAATTATGTTTGGTTCATTTTGGACTATTCTTAAATAACTTATCCCAGATATAGCCCCCAGATGCCTAGTCTACATAAATTTAGTTAAAGTTAATAAGTTAATTAGTTAGTTAGTTATGCTTGCTTGTTTGTTTGTTTGTTTACCTTATGAGTTGGCTGTTACATGACAATTTTCAGCCACTACCCAGGCCATAAATCAGCAATAAAGGGCAAGGTATTCTCTGTACTCCAGATAAATGAGGTCTGAGTTATATTTGACCAAAACCAACTTAGAAAAGCAATTCACTGGGTCCACACCATAAGCTCCATCCCTCCACAGGAATAACAGGACCAAAATTCTTATGAACACACTTTATTCCAAACACAAAGAAATTTAAGCGCTTTTGTCTCCCTCACCAAAACAGAGACTTCTTCAGAACTAAGTTATTATTCCCATAAGCACCTCTTACATAATAGGTGTCATTTGCATTCTAGTTAATTAACTAGACAATTTACAAATTAAAAATTCTATAATTAAAGTGATCCACACCACTTCATAAACTGACAACTTAAAACATTTATGTTAAAAGTATAAAATTTTGAAGCTTTGAGAAAAATATTATATTACATTTTTAACACTGGAGCCAAAGGAATGTTCTCATAAATACCTGGTGGTGTGTTAGAGTTTAATTTTATTATCCAAAAAAGTTCTCTTAACTCCAACTAGAGCTCTCACCACCCACCTCGGACATTTAATGAAACTTGTTCTAAGATCCCAAATTTAAATCTAGTGAAGTTCTGACACTGTAAGGAGTGTTTATACAGTGAATTAGCCACATTACCCCTTGATATTGCATACAGATGTTCGTAGATCCTTGTTCTAAGTTTTCTTTCTGTCTTACCTATATAATAACTGCCACAAGTTTGGCAGATTGAAATGTACACTATACCCTTGGTGTTGCACTTTGCTATATTGTTAGGTTCAAGTACGTAGGGGCATTGCCTGCATGTCTCCCACTTGGTAGTACCTTTATCCAGTAGAAAAATTATTTTGACAGGGTATTCAAATACTGATTTTAAATTCCTCCCCACCTTGTAAACAAAATTCCCTAGAATTTTTAGGACATCAGAATTGCCCTTAAAAAATTGTCCAGTTTCTAGATATAATTTATCTCTCCTTCTTTCCCTACACCAAATGGTATTACCATACTGTCACTGTGTTGAGAATTGTTCTTTGTCTTGTTTATAGTACCACCAAGGTTAGTTTCACCTAATAGGGGCTTGAATTTAGTTCTCACCCATCCAAAATTTGAGCCCTTATGGGTTCTAATACTTTACTGGGGTACCCTCTGTTTTTAAACATGTTTGTAATAATTTCCATCTCTTGGTGGAAACTGTTGGTGTCTGAACACATGCATGCTGCCCTGACAAGTTGCCCCTTAAAAGTGTTATGCTTGGTGAATTTAGGGTGACAGCTTTTGTAATCTAGGTAATCATTAGAAAATGTGCGTTTCCTGAATATCTTTGAAGTAAAACAACCTGCTGCCTGCTTCTTTGAGATTGCTACATCCAGGTAGTTAATGGTTGTGTCACAGGTTGTAGAAGTAAATTTAAAATATGTACATATATTGTTGAGGTACTCTACAAACACTACAAGTTGGTTATCTGACTCCTTCCATATGATAAACACATTGTCCAAAAATCATAGATATGTGAACCATTTTATATGGAATTCAGATTTAAATACATGTTTACTTTCCTACGCGTATAGGACCATGTCGGCATATAATGGGGCACAACTTGCCCCCATTGCTGCACCTTTCAACTGTTTGTAATATTCACTTTCAAAAGTAAAGAAATTATTTTTGAGAATAAATTCCATCCCCATCATGACAAAATTTAGCAAAGTTTCATTGAAATTTGTCAAAGTCCTTGCTGCTTCATAAAATAGTTCAAGGCCCTCTTCATGTGGAATGGATGTAAATAGGTCCACTACATCGACTGTAGAGAAACAGCAGTCACTAGAATATCACATCTGGTTGATTTTAGTCAAAAAATCCCAGGAATCCTTTAACAAGTAACGTACAGGATCAAGTACCCCTTTGAATAACCTGTCAATAAAGACACCTAGGGGGTGTTTTGGACTCCCACTAGCTGAAATAATGATCTTAAATGGTGGTTATTCTAAATCCGTATAAACTTTCATTATTCCAAATGCTGCAGAAATAAATGGATGTTCTACTCTTAGAAAGTTGTAAAGTTCTTACGAGAAAACCCCTTGCATAAGTGCATCCTCTATAAGAAAATGTATTTTTCTATAAGCAATAAAAACCTAATTTCTTGAGGAAGTTTGATATTTTGACTCATCTGAGAATACATGAGAAAGAGAATTTGCATAGTCTGACTTGTCAAAAATAACAATTCCACCACCCTTGTCAGGCTTCATAATCCTGATGGTATCATTACTTCTTAAATTTTGCATTAAATCATGTTCATTTTTTTGATCTAAGTATATTGTTTATTGGAGACTGTTGAGTGCAGCTCAGCTTTGCATGCATTCTCGAAAGCCTGAATCATAGGGTGAAGGGTGGGGGGGTTAAAGCAAATTGGTTTTCTAAGTTGGTTTTGGTCAAATATACTGGCAATTTCATCTGCATGGTTTTGTTTTACAGGTCTGAGTTATAGTCTGTGCACTGAATAAACCAGCTAGAGAGTGATGGAAATGAAACACCAATGCTGGCTTTCATATCCTCAGTGGAAGTGTTGGTACAAGTCTCACTGAAAGAGAATTATTTGGTAAAGGTGTTTTTAGATGTGTAATCTTCACTGAGAAGCATAGTTTGGCCAACCAGCACCCTGTGCTGGTATCATGAACCAGTGCACCACCCCCCAAAAAAGCAATTTACCATATTAAGACACTCACTACATTGTCATTGTAGTGATTAGATTATTACAAATCCACATACGCCACCCCCAGCTCTTTCATTGAAGAACAAAAAAAAAAAGGATGTTCCTTCACTACCCCCCCCCCCCACTCGCCCAGCCAGTCAGGTCCCATTTCTGCACCCTGCACCCCTGCCCACCTTGAACCCATTTTATTAAAAAATAATAATAACAATTTGATCTTTTAAACTGTAGCAAACAGTTGCTACCCTTTATACCCTGTCTGCAAAGAGCACTACATTGCTCATGTTTTAATTAAAAAAAACGTCTTCTAAACTGTAGCAAACTGCTTGCTACAAATGTAGAAAACAGTTGCTGCAGTTTGTATCCTGCCTGCATGAAGAGCTAATGTACTCATGTTTTAGTTAAAAAATCTTCTTATAAACTATAGCCAACTGCTTGCTACAAATGTAGCAGACAGTTACTACATTTAATTCCCTGCCTGAATGGAGTCCTACAGCACTCAGATTTTAGTTTAAAAAAATTCTACTGTAGCCACCTGCTTGCTACAAATGTAGCAAATACTTACTATTGTTGATCCCCTGCTTGCATGGAGCACTACCGATTTTTTAGAGAGTTTATTTAACCTCTCAACATGACCTCTCACCCTGCCCTAGCTATTCTAATGTCCACACTGAAAGCAGTGTTAGCAAAAAAGAAACACTGCATTCTGGCCAAGAACAGACAGCATACAAAGGTGTACAACTAGAAATATTTATTGTTAAGCATGTTCATCTGTTATAATCTATCAGAATTCATCAGAACATGTTACATTTTAAAAAAGACCATTTCAATAAATTTAAAACAAGTCACATGACTGTACTCTAAAATCAGCTGAACTAGTTAATAATGAATGCTTACAAAATATTCTAAATATGTAAAACTACCTGTACAAAAAATAATAAAAGCAAATCCACTCAGTAAATCATATCAAAATCATATCAAAGTTTGGCTGCTCATAGTCACATCAAGCTACTAATAGAATATGGTCATTCAATCCTGGCTTTTGTGCTGCATAAAAGTTAACTTCCACAACAGTTGTGTTTATACAAGCTTGTTTTCCAAGTTTCAACCTCTACTGGGCATTAGCAACTTTCTAAATATAAAAAACAAAATATCTTAAAATTAATATTTCAAAGTATGATAATTTAACTTCTTTGAAGTGTATATAAATGGCCTGTTTTACTGTGATTTGTTCTGATGAAGTCTGATTAATAATAACAGATGAAAGTGCTTAGCAATAAACATATGAGTTCATGATATGGCATTGGTTTGACTTTTTTTATGTCATTAGGTACTTTCTGACTTTTTACATATTTTTTTTTTTATTTATTTACAAATATGTAGGAGGATTATTTTTTATAACAAAGAAAATGTATTTTTATATAAGTTATATCATACCATATATTAATTATTGTACTGTACATATTCTGAATATTGGATTTTCTATTCAATTAATTATTAATGTCTTCAATAACCAATTCCTCGTATAAAGCATAATCTAACACCTGTTTTTTTTTTTGTTTTGTTTTGTTTTTTGTTTTTAGCAGGTAGATCTGTGGTTGTGGGCAGAAAAACTTCAATTAAACATGCTTCCCACTGGACACAGTGATGGACCAAATGCCAGCCAGCCCAAAGAATCTAAGGAAGACCGTGAAGAACGAATTCTTGCCTTGCTAGGCATAATTGGGACAATTTTAAACCTACTGGTAATAATCTTCGTTTACATATATACTACGATCTAGACATTTACGACAAACACAAGGAGAAGACATTCTGGAATGGACCTGAAGTTGGAATATTCGATGACTTTGCATAACTTTTAAACTCTATCAAACCTAGAGTGTCTATGATGCTAAACAGGCTCTGTTCAAAACATTAACATTTCCCATTGTTTAGTGCTTAACAGAATTATAAATAATGTTAAAACTACTCATTTACTTGATCATTCATGCTTGTATCAAGTTTGCAAAGCTATAGGCATGCATGAATATTTCACACAAATTACTTTTCTAAGCCAGATGTTTACCAAATCCTTTATAAAAAGAAAACCATGAGGTGGTAACTTTTCAAATGGGCCACAAAGAAACAAAAATGACTTCTGCTGTGAAACATTGAAAATTATAGTACATGTTATTTCAATCAAAAATTGTGTAATGAAAGATGAAACTTTTGAAGATAATGTCACTTTTTATGCTTTTTAAAACTACACTGCATCACTGATGACTGCTTCTTACATTTTCATAAATGAGCAAGTTCCCTGTAAAAACAGAACTACTCAAAAAGCACAAAGGTTTGGTCACTGGAACATGATACAGAAGTCATTATTTAGAAAAATGTGTCAACCTTTGCAGTTTGATGCTGTGGCATTGCTAATGAGTAAAAGTGACAAAAGGCCTGATTTGGGAACTACAGCTACCAATCTGACTGCTGGTGTACAACCTCCAGAAGCAATCTGTGGTCACTTGTAAGATGTAAGGTTATAAGAGAGTAGAGCTTGGGAAAAGTAAATGATCTGTCACGTGGCAGTATTAACTTGTATGCTATGGACAGCATATCTGACGAAGGTAGCAGATGTCTTGTAGTTCTAATTATTTCAAACTAAGTGTATGACACAGAGTCAAATGCTCATATTTTAGAGTTTATGTTTACATTTAATCTGGAATTGCGAATGCCTGGACAAGTCATGGAACCTGGACAGCAGCTGAAGAGACTTCAAGTGGATTATGTTTTCTCATTCTGGATCCCATTCTTTTTAAAGTATATTTCCCAGGATTAACAGATTTACAATGTCACTGTAACATAAAATACAGCATGTGGTCAGTTATGATCTGTTGCCATTGCACACTCGGTTTTATTGTTTATAAAATGTGAATAACCATATTACAAAGATCATTTTAACTTATAGCTTTCATTGCTCCACAATAATAACTGTATTAATAATAATAATAATAATAATAATAATAATACAGGGTTTCCTATTGAGGTGGATTCTGTTCAATATATAGTCAGTCCAGAATTTTTGGACAGATGTGATGATTACATTACAATAAGATAACATGTTAATCACATTAACATTCTAAAGATACATATACTATATTAAATATGTTTTCTGTAAAAATTATATTTCTTTGTATTTTTATTGGTGTATTTATTATGCAGGTTATACATAAGAAGAATGCAATGCTTTTGAGCTGTAATAGCACTATTTATCAATTACCATTGTGTAGCAAAAAGTATGGGTGATATATGGACTTAAATGACTTAACATTCTTCAGAGAAGTGTTATTCATGTTAAAATGGGAAAGTAAATGTATAAGAAATGAAAAAAATGCTTTGCCGTGTCTAAAGTAGTTATACAAATGAGCTATGTTCTATGCAATGACAGGTTTCTCAGATCATTTAAATTCCAGCCAAAGCATTCTATAAATAACGGGGCCATTATTCTAATGAAAGCTTGCTGTTTTGTTGTGGGAATGGCTTACTTAGTTCTTTGATTCTGAACTAGGTACATTGTTTTCATCATTACCAAGTAAATCCTTTGTGCTCCAGATTTTTTATATAAAATATGAAAAGTTCCCAAAGATTGTGCGCCCTCTGTGTATAGAATTTTGTATGACAAACTATAATAACATTCCATAATTCAGTGTCACTAAGGACACATGGAACTGTCAGACTGCCAGAGTACAGATAAGGCACAAGTGATAGATTGCTAGCATGCTCTAAAGGCACAATCTTATTAAAATGTTACAGAAGTGAATAAACCTGTGCAGAGCTGAATAAGAGTCAGCGATCAAATCATTCCGTTGTCATATGTATCACACATGTAAATGGCTTAACTATGACACTCATGCAAGTGCATACAAATAAATGTCTTGAAAACAATTGTTCTTACAGGTTTGTAGAACTCTACAGAACATGTTGATTATTCAGAACATAAACAGCCTCATTTGATAAAAGTATGTATTATAAAACACTGCATTGCTTCTGTGTCCTGCATGTACTACTATGAACTGCTTCATATGCACCAGCCTTAGTATATGCAAAACCATTAAATTGTGATCAGCCCTGCATGGAGCTGAAAGGAAAGTTATCACCATTTATTTTCATTTACTATCACACAGTCAGCAGATCCAGCAGTCTTCCATTATAAATGCATATCTACTGTATGAGAAATATTCTATTTAACATTTTTGTATGTTTCTTTATTCTGCCTTGCTTTTGTACTCTGCAAATGTAATGTTATAAAAGCTTCTTATAGTGATGGTGCTTCTTTCAGTCAATTATTCTTCTTTGCAGTTCTAAACCCTGAATTTCATGCAGTTTATACAAATGGGCACAGAATATTGTACTGTGTCACTGGCATTGTCAGTGCTAAATGTGTTGCATGTGGTTAAGTAAGCGAGACATTACAACATGCAAGACATTACAACATGCAGAACACATCTGAGTCTCTTTTATCAGTGTCCAGTTGTTAAGAGCAAGTGGTCCCATTCTGATATGTTCATGATTATTCACATTAGCTCCTTTACTTGTTAATAATCTTGAACTATACCCTGTTACTATTTATATGATTTTCATATTTAAAATGTCACCTAAATAAATAACTTACATTTCTGCTAAATGTTCCTGACTGTTGTTGTATACCACATCAGTATTAAACATCACAAGGCAGATTACTCCTCCAAAGAATATGTATTTCATGACATAATTTACAGACATCTACTAGTTGACAAATATCAGAAGTGTCCCAGTTGGCTCTCCTTACTTGCATTTATTTTAAACCAAAATGTTTTATATTACTTACAGGTCAGTTCTTGCTCAATCTTTACAATGAGTATCATAGAATAAACACATCACATTTTATTGTTTTAAAATAAATGCAATATTTAATCAAGGAGCACTTGTTCATTTTTGTAAGTTTCACAAGACACTCCTGTTTTACTGTATAGAAACCAATATGTCTGTAGCTGAAAGAAGAATAATCTTGTCTGCTTGAAAATGTTGATGAGATAATTTCTGAAATAGATTGGCCTGAATTTGTACAGTTCATTTCACAGCTGAGCAGATAGCACTGTGAGAAGTATACAATTGTTTACTGTGCACAAAAACTACTAATGAAGTAAAAATTAATTATAAGTTCTGAAATGTCATTGCTACTGATATATCTAAAACTGTCATGGAATGTTCTTTCACTTTCATTGAAGAACATAAAAAACATACTGAAGAAAAACATGTATGCTCCAAAAAGCTTGCTGTTGACATGACAACCAAGTAAATTTTGAGAGGTCAATTGATAATGAAAAGTGTAACTAAATTTTTGAAATAAATTATCAGAATGTCACATTCTTATTTTCATAACTAAAACTGAAGCCATATCAGATAAAGTGTAATCAGAGAATCAGTTCTTAATAGATGTCATTGTACAAATTTGCATAATTTTAGATAGTTACCATACTCCAGATTTGTATAGCACATTTTTCATCCAATTGATTATGCTGAAGAATTTTGTCTAATGCCTGAAATAATTCAAATAATTCAAGAAACATAGATTTCATTAAAATTTGAACCAAAGGTCTTCAGTAAATTATCTCACTATATAATGATACAACTAAATTCATGAGAAGTATGCAGTGGAACCAGATGTTTTATTAACAGCAGAAATTAGTACAAATGTCTAAACCTGGACATAACTAAGATATTTTTTATGAATTTAATGATGAGTAACTTCCAGTGCAGAAAGGTAATGCACATGGAAGGATATTATGTAAATGAAAAAAATATTATCAATTGGTAATAAACGATATATGTAAAATGTACCTGATGTCATGTTTAATTATCAAAAATAACAGCTCTTTCATTTGTATCACATAATGTAGTCATGTTGTCCTACCAAAGCATTTCCATTATTATTATTATTATTATTATTATTATTATTATTCACTTTTTTTTTAGATTGCTTGGCCTGAAGATCAACTTATTTAAAAATGTGCTTAAAGCTAAAAGTGAAATGTTGTTAATTATGTCAACGTTCAATCCATGCTAATAGATCAATACTACAATTTTTGTTTGTTTGCTTGTGTGCTTCCTTTTATTTGTTTTTGTGTTTGCATAAATACTGTATATAACACTGCTGACTGGACTCCAGAATGCCTTGAACAGAGCATATTATTAGGGACTGTTTAATGGGATTTATGCATATTTATTTATCTTTTTTTTGGGGGGGATTCCTTTTTATTAGCAAAAAATTATCTATGCACATTTGTATATTCTTTAAGTGAACTCCCCTCCACTCAGCCATACAGCCATACACAAACACCCACAGACACACTTCCATATACATCTACATGCATATACAGATGCTTGCACAAACATACACAAAGACCAGTAATATATCAGTTAAAATATCTGTATTCAAAATGTACTTGACCAGGCTATTAAATTTTCACTAACAAAAAACATTGTGATCAGTTTTGCTTAATCTATATCAATGGTATCATGGATGGCATAATATAAATTGTACTATTCTTTGTAGTGAGATCCAGAGCTTTGAAGATACTGAATCAGAGAAATAATTAGATGGTATTCAGACTAACAAGATGGTATGGTATATCATCCAATAGTCTAAACCTCTCCCAAGCAAATAAATGATAGTAAAATCAAATAATTCATTAATTTGTTCACCCGTGGTCCAGATACCAAAGGGAAAGAGAATAGCTGGGAGAAATGTTGATGATATCGGCCATCGGCCACTAAACCTCATGTCAAAATCACCACATCTGGTAACCTGATAGTTTATTAATGCACAAAAATTCTGGACAATGACTGATACTCTCTGGCCTACTGATAGTTGTAGCTATAGAAAGAAAAAAATTTAAATAAAAAAACTGCAGTAAAAACTTGTCATAAAAACATGAACAACTTTATTAAACACTCTGGTACAATCGGTAAGCCCTTTTCTTCAAAAAGAACTTCTCCAGGCCTGGTTCCAAACACAAAATACTTGATTTAAATACTTGCTCAAATCAAATCACATGACCCTTCAATGTTTTAACCACTTCTTGTTAAGAACCACTTTAAAAATTTCTCTGTCGTTAATCCCTGGATCCACTCCTGCATTTAACTTTATTTGCCAGCAGTATGCTTTTCAGTTTAAATCATTTTCAGCATCCCATCTACCAGAATAATTATAAACCTGATCAATTACTGAAAAGTTATAATCCACTCTGGCATTCTGATGGCAGGTTGCTACATGTCTTGCTAAAGCATTGGTCAGCTCTAGCTTTTCAACTGCCCTCAAATGCTCATAAACCCTAAAGTGGAAATTCCACACAGTTCTCCCTATATAGAATGTTGGACATAAATTGAACAAAGAAACATAAACTACAAATTTTGATTTACAATTATAACTACCTGATAACTTAATACATAATTCCTAGCTATTATATGAATATTAATTCCCTCCATTATATACTTGCAATAATTATACTTATTACATTTGACCATACCTAAATTGCTGTTTACACTAACATTATTCCTATTGATATAAAATATTCTTTCAAAATTTTCCCTCTTTTTGTTACAAAAATAGACCCTTCACCTACTAGTTTACTAGAATCTAGAAAGTTCTGTAGGAACTTCCAGTTATTAGTAATAATCTTTTTGATACTAGTATCATCCACTGAATTTTCTAAACTACAAGTTAAAGTGAAATCTTTTGTATCATGATTTTTCATTTCATTATTAGAACACCCAGATTTCCTACTAACTATTATTTTGTCCATAGCTTCCTCTAGTAAATACCTAGGATAACCTCTGACTTGAAAGTTATTTTTCAAGACTTCACATTCTTCTTTAAAAAACTATCTTCATCTGTAAGCCTATTGATCCAATCAAATTGACTATTAACTATGTTCCTTTTTAACCTAGGTGTGGCTATGGGGGTGGCTATGGCCCCTAGTTATGCAAATCTTTTTATGATGAGTTGAGAAAGAGAATATATTTTAAAGTCCAGATTTGCAAACTATGTAATTTTTTATAAGCATTTTATACATGATTTGTTTATGTTATGGAATGGAACTGAAGGGGATTTGATGTATTTTTTTTTTATTTATTTAAATTCTGTTTCAGATTTTTTAAAGTTCACCTTTAATTGGGATAAATAGTACATTAATTTCCTGGATTTCACTGTATATAAAAGGGCTGATGAAATTATGGTGAAAATTTATAAAAAGATGGTTCAAAGTAATAGCTACTTACACTACAGCAGTATGTATAATGTTAGGTTAAAAAGGAACATTTTTGTGTTATGGCTCAGCCCTTATGCAGACAGGGAGATGATTATTTTAGGAAGTTATTACAGCTTGAGACTAAATTTATAATCAATTGTGGCACTTATTTCCAAAAGATTTAAATCATGAAGTGAGTACTTACATTGGGTAAATAATTCAAATGTATTTTTGACAAACATCTAGGAAGTTTTATATGGTTGTGCATTATCGTTTTTGTGCTCTTACTGGGGAATGTTCCTATATCAGTTAATTGATGGAATTAAGACAATTAAGTAATTAAGATTTAGTATAAAATGCATTTGGTTTGGTGTGTAATTAATTCCCTTTGAAGGCTTACAGCCAAGTTGCCAGGAAGCACCAATAAAGTCTCTGGAAACCATCTGTGCGTCTCCAGTGTGGACTGCATTTTGGTTCAACTTTAATCCAGCTTTCTATGTGTTTTTCATCATTAAAAAGGAACATAGTTAATAGTCAATTTGATTGGATCAATAGGCTTACAGATGAAGACAGTTTTTTTAAGGAAGACTGTGAAGTCTTGAAAAATAAGTTTTAAGTCAGAGGTTATCCTAGGTATTTACTAGAGGAAGCTATGGACAAAATAATAGTTAGTAGGAAATCTGGGTGTTCTAATAATGAAATGAAAAATCATAATACAAAATATTTCACTTTAACTTGTATTTTAGAATATTCAGTGGATGATACTAGTATCAAAAAGATTATTACTAATAACTGGAAGTTCCTAGAGAACTTTCTAGATACTAGTAAACTGGTAGGTGAAGGGTCTAGTTCCATAACCAAAAGAGGGAAAAATCTGAAAGAATATTTTTTATATCAATAGGAATAATATTAGTGTAAACAGCAATTTAGGTATGGTCAAATGTAATAAGTATAATTATTGTAAATATATAATGGAGGGAACTAATGTTCATATAATAGCTGGGAATTATGTTATTAAGTTATCAGGTAGTTATAACTGTAAGTCAAAATTTGTAGTTTATGTTGCTTTGTGCAATTTACGTCCAGCATTCTATATAGCAAGAACAGTGCGGCGTTTCCACTTTAGGATTTGTGAACATTTAAGGGCAGTTAAAAAGCTAGAGCTGACCAATGTTTTAGCAAGACATGTGGCATCCTGCAATCAGAATGTTAAGAGTGGATCATACATTTTCAGTAATTGATCAGGTATACAATTATTCTGTGAGATGGGATGCCGAAGATGATTTAAACTGGAAAGAATACTACTGGCAAGTAAAGTTAAATGCGAGAGTGGATCCAGGGATTAATGACATAAAAAATGTAAAGTGGTTCTTAACAAGAAAGGGTTAAAACATTGTCATGTGATTTGATTTGGGCACATATTTATATCAAGTATTTTGTGTTTGCAACCAGGTCTGAAGAAATTCTTTTTGAATGAAAGTGCTTACCAGCTGTACCAGAGATTTTAATAAAGTTGTTCATATTTTTTATGACAAGTTTTTACTTCCATTTTTTATTTTAATTAAGTAGTTTATGTGGTGTTGTTCTTGCCATTTTTGATTAGTCTGTAGAAAGAAAGTTAAGGTAATGCTGAGTATATCATTAAGGCTGAATCTAGACTGTCCTGCTTAGACATTAAAAGTGTATTTTCATGCATTTAATGCACACCTTCAAGATATTTTATAAAAAACACATCAAAGAAAGGGTTTGGTCAACACATTAAACCACACACCTAGAGTTTAATATATCTAAAACCATGCTGGTTAGAATAAAGAACATATTTTGGCCTAATACTCTCTCTGTTGTGGCATGCATACAGTAGAAGCAACATTATCTTTAAGGAACCTGCCTTTTAGTGGGTGCTAGCAAATAGCATTGGACTTCACCAGTGCATATGTAAAGTTTTCAGAATGCTGCAATGGTCCCATAGTTTGATAACCATTACTACAGAAACGTGATAAATTCTAATTTTTTTTTTATTAATTCTCTTAGAAAGGGATGGTGCCATTCTTCTTGCCCCTCACACTCCTTCAGGTAGTTTTGGGGAGTTGAACAGCAACACCTTGCTTACAAATGGAACTAATGAAAAAAAGTAACAGTAGTCACCATTTTTATTAGTGTAACTCCAACAGTAGTACAGTACAGAAACTAGTGATAATACAGAACCTTAGATCTCACATAATGACATCACTTGCTATCACAGTCCTTGCAGGTATGTATGATGCCCCGATGCTCTACATAATCACCTTTTAATGAAATCATTTTCATGATACAATGTTATAATGATCATATGTACAGGCGTGGAAGGAAAACATGCACATACAAAATACCTGCTGCATTGATGGAAGAGATTGCATACAGAAACAAAGCTGATAGTTTCTCATAATGAGCCTTTATACATTTTACTTATACTGAGAGGTCAAGATTGGGAAGCATCATGGAAAATGGGAAACAACCCAAAATCTAACAAGTTTTACAAAATAATCAAGAATATAGCCTTATACTAGAAAGATAACTTTTAATTTTGTAAGTCCTGGTTTATTTTCATTTTACAGTGATTGATGGCTTTATTTATTTATTTATTTATTTATTTTATTAGTTGTTTACTGGGAAAATACAACTGGGCTGAAAAAAACTGTATTAGCAGAGGCAATGGGTGAAAAGCTCCAGAGACACCAGCAATACAACATGAATTCATAATGATTAATATTAAATGTACCCGGTGGATAGCCAACTGGCTCACAGACAGGACCCAGGAAGTTAGAGTTAGGGAGTCCACCTCTACAAAGAGGCCAGTCACAAGTAGAGTCCTTCAGGGATCAGTCCTTGAACTGCTCCTTTTTGGCATTTACTTCTCAGAAGTCAAGGCCAATGTCAGTGGTCTCTGATTGACTACATTTGCAGATGATTGCATATTAGGAGCTGTCACTGAATCTCACACTGACATAAATGTTCTCCAGGAGGGGCTGCCGCAGACAAACAACTGGTGTCAGAACCATGGACTAAAACTAAAAGACAAGAAATGCATAACAGCATCCTTTGGGAAGTCATCCATCCCTGGTAACTATCATATTGACAACACACTCCTTAGAGTCAACCCAGTAATAGGGGACTTAGGAACACACACATAGATAGTAATCTAGCCTTTGATCATTGTGTGTCTACAGTGGTGAGTAAATTATTCTATGTTGCGCAACTTATAAACAAAGGTATGGCATCTAAGTGCAAGGAAGTCATTGTTCCGCTGTATTCGGCATTCATCAGACCTATCATTGAGTACAATGCCCCCTTTGGTACATTCCTAACCAGGCATTTCCAACAACTGGAAAATCCACAGAGGTTCCTCACTAAAAGAATACAGGGCATAAGTAAAATGTCCTATGCAGACCACCTCAAGGCCCTATGCCTGTATTCTATCTCCTACAGGCGTGAGGGGAGATCTATGCCTGGCATACAAGGCATTGTCATACCCCACTCTGATGGACCTCCTGCATATCCACAAAACAAACAGCACCAGAATTACCCATTCTAAAGACTTAAACCTTACCTGTGATATAAATAGAACCTGCTGGAGAGATAGGTATGTATCCCAGAGACTACCCCATCTATGGAACAGGCTCCACATCCATGTGAAGCAGAGTTCCCCCCAACCCAAGTCAAGTTCAATTTGGACAATTGAATGGGAAACTGAAAATTCAGCCCTGGTTTGGCACCTATGTCTCTAATGGACAGGGGGAACCTGTAAATGGTTCATCTCCCAGGCCCAAGCTTATAGTTACAAAGGGTATCAGAACTTGTCAGAGAGTTGGGATGCATGGCTAGGCTTAAAAATGCCATTGTGGTTGTTAGCCTACTAAACACCTATGAACCAAAGTTACAATGGTCATACATGTACAAAAATGGTTGAAAAAACAAACAGGAACCAGAAAAAAATCCACGAAGAGTTTATTTAGCGCTTTCGTTTCAGTAAATAAGAAACTTCATCAGAATACACCCCAATCACACTACCCAGCCTTTTTATATACTCCATCATTAGTTAATCCAATCATTTTGTCACTAACTACCTCTTCAAAAGACATAGCTAATAAAATACTTTCTAGTTACAGTAAAAATATCTAACTAACTATTCATGACATGTGGAATTACGAAGTGGTATAGTTTGCGTGGATGTCAGGAACCCAGGACTCTGATTTGCTTTCATTACAGACTCTTGCTGAGTCTTTTAAAGAACTAAACCAGAATGACGGTAACCTGACACTATTGGTGCAGCAGTTAACTCAACTAACCCAGCAACCAGTTTCTCTGATGGAAATGAGGAGCATGGGCCTGATGGGGACTGGGTCAACAAGAGAGAATGATGAGAATCAGTTTTCTGGACTAACTCCCACCCAGAGGCAAAGCTCACCGGGTCCTAGCCACTCGGGTCTAGGACAGACCAATTCCAGTATTTCTGGCATGAAGTTGAGGGGTGGAACTTCCTATAATGGAAGAAACACTCTTTCTCAATGGATGGAGGAGGAATGAGAATGGGTGGCTGTCCGATAACACCAGAACAGAAAATTATGTATCTCTAACTCAACAACTGTCGCAATTTGAAGATTACATCTTGCAATATCGAAAAACACAAATCAAATTGAAAACCATTACTTACAGGAATGCATCAGGGTGGAATGCATTCCAAAAGGACTAAGACTTTGGAAATATCCCTCGAAGCTGGTAAGAAACTCTTTATTACATACAGAATTGCTACAATTATTTACAAGCATGGATGCAAGTTACTGCAGTGTCTGGTACAAGACAATGAGAGACAATTGAGGGAAATTTCGGAACACATTAAAACCCTAGATGGTAAAATACACTTGGGTTTATAATTCAAGCACAGAAAGCATGAGTATTCCAACATTTTTGCGAAAGCTGATAAGACTATGGCTGATTTTCAACACAAGAAAAGTAAAAAACTAGCAAGAGACAAACATGAATATGAGGGGAGGTAAAGCCTACCCATTACCACCGCTAAGTCAACAAAGAAGGGAACATGTAAAATATTTTAATGTACAGACTGAAAACACTGATATGGATGTAGACAATGGCCCTGACCCTTTAGAATACCCCCCTCTGAGGAGGTCCGAGAGACTGAGGAATTAGAGAGGGGAAGATGGTCAACATGCGTACCAGTATCCCCCTACAATGAGGGGAAGAGGGAGGGGCAAATTTGCAACAATACTGTTCAGAACAATTTCTAAATGTACCTTATGTTACTTTATGCAACAAGAGTAGGGATTTCAAAGTTTATAATTACAGTGATGTAATTTTTCATAATGAAATTGCTAACTTGTCTGAAAAAGGATTGAGTTTTGTACCTGCTAGAAATGCCAGTTTAGAGGATGTATTAATAAGCTTGAAGCTATACACTAGGAAGCTGAATTTCAACTTACTTTACTAAGCAGCCTAATAATGAATGCTATAACTATAGTACCTTTAATCCTATTTTACACCCAGTGGTCCAAACCTTTGAAAAGTTATGTGAATATGATATAAGACAAATGTTTCAGAATAATAAATATAGGATGATTAATCACACAAATTTAAACAAGGAAGAAACCATGCTCTTAAGAGACATATGTAATAGAAGTGACCTAAGAGTTATGAGACCTAACAAAGGAGGAGGGCTGGTAGTCATGAACAAGACGGACTATAGTAACAAAATGTGTAGTTTATTGTATACTGACACCTATAGTAAAATAAGTGTTAATGAGAGGAACATCATATATAAGAAAGTGAACATTACACTACAAGAATTAGTCCTGAACAACCAAATTAATCCAGAGGAATACCAGTTTCTTACAGTAAAAAATAATATAACTCCAACAATCTTTGGTATTCCCAAAATACACAAAGATCTGATAGCCCCTCCCCTGAGACCGATTGTGGATGCTAGAGCATCAAACACCTATCCCACTGCTAGATTTATAGATTCACAACTGAAAGATGTATTGCAGGAAAAACCATGGATAATAAAGGACTCATGGGATTTCCTAAGTAAAATATCCAAGGAGATGTATACAGATAATTTAATATTTGTTACAATTGACATCAGGGATTTATTTTCTGTCATACCACACGATCTAGGACTGGACTGGTTTTACACATACTTATGCCAGTGGTCTAACCTAGAACATGACAGAATACTTACCATCAGAACCTTAATGGAACTTGTTTTAGATAGCAACATCATTATCTTTGAAAAACAACTGTTTAAACAAAGCACAGGGGTAGCTATCGGGGCAGCCTGTGCCCCATATTTGCAAACATCGTACTAGCATTTTGGGAGATAGAGTATGTACTGAATAGTCCAGATAATTGGACATATTATGGTCATTACCTTGATGATATTATTATTTTTTTGGAAAGGTAACAAGGTAGAGTTGGAAAGATTTCTAAAATACATTAACGAGACCACAAACTTCCTAGAATTTACTACCACTAGGGACATGGACCACTTTAGTTACTTGGATATTGTATTCTTAAAGACAGGCAAGAAAAGGGGTTTCATTCTACAATTTACAGGAAACTAACTTATTTGGGCATTTTGACAGCTGGCATCCTCTACATCAAAAAAAGTCCCTTGTCAAGGGTCAAGGGTTCAGACTGGCTAGAATGATTACAGAGAATGAAGAATTTCAAAAACAAATTGGTATTTTAAAAAATATGTTAACCAGGAGATGGTACCCCTTAGACTTTTTGAATGAGATTTTTCAGGAAGTTACGAACAAGAGAAATAATGGACAGTATTTTCCTCTCCTAGGTACAGCACACAACTTAAAAGTAAGTAATCATACACAAGAGAGGCAAGACTACAATAAAGCCATTGTCTTGACCTACAATAATCAGTTTATAGGACTGAAGAACATCATTTGTCGTAACTGGAATATATTTGGTATTGATAAAGAATTTACCAACATCGTGGGTACAGTTCCAAAAATCGTATATAGGAAAGACACTAACTTAAAAAACCCTGATAGAAAGAGGCAATGACACAGTAAAGATCAAAGGGAGCATGTCTAGGTGTGGATATTGCTTCCAATGTAAATATATGTTAGAAACAGACATTATCTATATTCCTAACATTGGTAGATACACTCTATACAATAAATGTAATTGTAACAGCAAGGCGGTGGTTTATGTAGCGTTATGCACAGAATGTCCATGTTTCTACATAGGAAAAACTGTCAATGCAATTAGGACTAGAGTGTATCAGCATCATCGAGACATTCAAAGTAAGGATAACAAAAATGTCTTCGCTACACGCTTCTACCAATGAATGGCTTGGCTTTAACTTCATTATTATTGATCAAGTAACTTTGGGGGGCAGAGGGGAACCACTGAATGACTATTTAGAATACAAGGAACTAAAATGGCAGCTTAGAACAAAGGCAGGTACACATCCTGGATTAAATAGCTCTATATCTATCAGCTCTATACTTAGACTAAAAGCTAAAATTTTTATGACATGAGTACTGATGCAGCAAGATTTACATTTTAATATTGTTTTACTAGAGCTTGTTTAAGTGTGTTGTAATTTAATTTATGTAATATGTCATGAATAGTTGGCTAGATATTTTTACTCTAACTAGAAAGTATTTTATTAACTATGTCTTTTTAAGAGGTAATTAGTGACATAATCATTTGATTAACTAATGATGGAGTATATAAAAAGGCTAGGTAGTGTGATTGGGGTGTATTCTGACGAAGTTTCTTATTTACTGAAATGTAAGCGCTAAATAAACTCTTTGTGGATTATTTTCAGGTTCCTGTTTGTTTTTTTTTTCAGCAGTTTGTGTGGAATTACAAAGTGGTATAATATACAAAAATGGAATACTATCAATATATCAAATATCTAAAAATAAACATAAAAGTTATCATACATTAATTATACTGATTGGCAAAAATGTCAAGAATTATTCAAGTGGAGACAGATGAAAAAGAAAGTTGAGTTTATTAGTAGGTTGTATTATATATAGTTATGGAGGTTTATGAGCATGTAGTATAGAACAGAAAAGAAGAAATGGAAGGTTTATAGTGATTACATATTGTACTTACATGAAAAAATGGTAGGGGAATAGATAGCATTGCATTTGTGTTATTTCCAGCTAGTGCTAGAGCTGAACTATAGAAAAGGTAAAGCATCAAGGAGAGATAAGGAATTAAGTATGGAAAGAATTGGTAGATTTATGAGGGGATAAGGAATTTTTTTCAGGTTAAGCAAGTTAAAGTTAGTGAATGGTGGGGAGTAAATGTTAAATTAGAATGAAAAGTAGCATTGTAAAGAAATATTGGATATGTGGTATGGATATTTACAATATTTACAGATAGTTTAGTAGAATCATATGAGTCGAAAACATATAGGCCAGTTTAATTAAGATGAGTCAGTCAGAAATTATATTTAAATTGTGAGAGGCTAGCCAGGGTTTGAGCAAGAACAAAATCAACATTCCAAAAGGTATTTGTTAAGGTCAGTTTGGAAAGTGAGAAGATTACTGATTAACCCTAATGACTGTGAGTTTGAGATTCATATTTTAGTGATGTAATTTGAGTATAGGGTATTTCTGGCTGAATTACTGGACTTGTGAATGACAATAAGTTGGCTAAATGATTCCTGCCATGGCTGGGAATATTTGTGGATTGTGTACTAATCTATGGGATACAATTAGCTGAGAGTCATCATCATCTTTTGGCTGTTCCCGTTAGGGGTCGCCACAGCAGATCAACTGTTTCTATTTCTTCCTGTCCTCTGCATCTTGATCTGTCACACCAACCACCTGCATGTCCTCTCTCACCACATCCATAAACCTTATCTTAGGCCTTCCTCTTTTCCTGTTACCTGGTAGCTTCATCCTTAGCATCTTTTTCCCAATATACTCAGCATCCCTCCTCAGCACATGTCCAAACCAACGTAATCGTGCCTCTCTGGTTTTGTCTCCAAACCTTCCAACCTGGGCTGACCCTCTAATATACTTATTCCTAATCCTGTCCACCCTCGTCACACCCAGTGCAAATCTTAACATCTTTAATTCTGCCACATCCAGCTCAAACTCCTGCCTTTTTGTCAATGCCACTGTCCCAACCCATATTACATAGCTGGTCTCACTACCCTCTTGTAGACCTTCCCTTTCACTCTTACAGGTACTCGTCTGTCACAAATCACTCCTGACACTCTTCTCCACCCACTCCATCCTGCCTGTACTCTCTTCTTCACCTCTCTTCCACACTCACTGTTACTCTGAACTATTGACCCCAAGTATTTAAACTCATCCACCTTCGCCACCTCTACTCCTTGCATCCTCACCATTTCCTCTATCCTCTCTCTCATTCACACACATATATTCTGTCTTAGTCCTGCTGACCTTCATTCCTCTTCTCTCTAGAGCATATCTCCATCTCTCCAGGGTCTCCTCCACCTGTTCCCTACTCTCACTACAGATCACAATGTCATCTGCAAACATCGTAGTCCACGGGGACTCCTGTCTGATCTCGTCTGTCAACCTGTCCATCACCATTGCAAATAAGAAAGGGCTCAGAGCCGATCCAATTAGCTGAGAGTATGTGAGGTAATAAGACAGACTTGTTGCAAACATTGCCACTTTTTTGTGTCATTGTGCTAGTTTAGATATAATTGTGGCTGTACATTTGTCAAAATCAGACAGCCATATAGTAGGGATGGCAAGAGTAATTTAGATGCAAAGATTTTTAAAGGGGTCTGTGAGTATTTTATTCTGTAAATTGTACTGAGTTTCTTGTATACTTGATGGTCTGATGTATATGAAAGCTGAATTTCAACTTGCCATTTATAATTAACTCTAATAGTTTTGTCTGCAAGACAATTTTTATTTTTGTGTTATTTAGGGAGGTGACAGTGGAAGCAGTCCTGTTCAGGTTGTTTCAGGAAGGAATTGGAGTAGTTTATGGGAATGTTTAATGACATATGTTTCTGTTTAATTTATTTTAAGAGGTTCTGTACTGGTGTGCTAGGATTTCTATTATGCAACTGCTTAAGTGTATAACTCCAGCTGTAAAATATCTATGCTGTCTCAGTCATTTCCAATTTAGTGTGCAGTTGTAGGTTTAATTAATTTAAGGAAGTAATGACCTTGTACTATTAAACTTGCTGCATTTTACTGTTTACAATTTGTAAATGCACTGATTCAGCTTGACTTCGTCTGATTTTGCTAAACAACTTACTAGAACACATTGCTGTTACTGCTTTTAAATTGGAACTGGGGGCTGTCATCAGTGTTTTGTCATCATGTTGTTTAGTCCATCGGCATGCTGTTTCAACCTGTGTTTGTTAGATATTACTACTTAGCTTATCTAAGCGCCTATTCTATTACTGTATTGTGTGGAAACTGAGTGATTTTTCTGAAATTTTATGTCCTGCCACCATGCTGCTCAGTTCTGTTGGCATGCATTACTAAGTAGCGACAAATAGCTAGTAAAGTTTACGGGGTGATTTATATAATTGGTTGTGAATGCTCTCCAGTCAAGTGGTTTATAGGACGGACTAAGAGGGTAGTGAAAAAATGAATTATGGAGCACTTGGGAGACATCAGGAGAGGCAGATTAGAAAGCCCAGTAGCAGAACATTTTAGGGGATTTCATAGTGGTTCAAATTCCACTTTCTTTTACAGTGTGTTGGCTAACCCTATAACTAGTCAGGGTGAGGAAGTTTTGAATAGTTTAATGCTGTTAGAAACAAAATGTATCATACATTTTGGTACTTTATATCCTAGGAGGTTAAATCTGGACATTAATTTAAATGTGGGGTAAGAAGTATATCATGATTTTTCATTGTCTGTATTTTTAAAATGTTATAGTTTCTCATTTGCAAGGGAACATTATTGAATTTTTCTAAAGAATATGTGCAGTGTCACTTTAAATATGTATATGCATATTTTAAATGATTTATATTAAGGTAATGGGAACTGGTTAATTAATTAATGAATTTACTATGTAATTAAGCAATGTGTAAAATGTGTGCTGTATGGTGTTAATTATTCCTTGAAGGCATAAGCCGAGGTACCGGAAGCACCAGTAAAGAATTTTCCTTACTGTTCTGCATTCTTTGTGGGGTTTTTTGTTTGAGGTTATTATTTGTGTGCTTTATAAATGCCAGGAAAATCCTACTAGGACAGCTGAACTTTATTTTGGGTTAATCAGAGTCTTTTTAATTGATGGCAGGTGTGTACCCAGGAAGACTGAATGCTGTAATTAAATCAAAAGGTTCTTCAACAAGGTATTAGTTTAAGGTGTGCACACTTATGCAACCAGCTTATTGTACTTTTTTATTTTTTATATTTTTCCCCTAACAGATTTGTTTGTTTTTCAATTGAATTGTACAGGTTATGGGTCATATTAAAGGTGGCAAAAGTTTTGAAATGATTTATTATGGTCTCATTTTTTATATCATAAAAACCTGGCATTTTAACAGGGGTGTGTACACTTTTTATATCCACTGTACATCAAATCAAGATCTTCTTACCAAACTGAAAACCTGCTCCCCCTCTGCTGACAACTTACCTCCTCTGTTCCTTAAACTTGCAGCTAACTCTGTTGCACATCCAGTCTCCATATTAGTAAACAGGTCAATTCAAGAGCATACAGTCCCTGACATCTGGAAAAAATCTTATGTCATACCCCTCCACAAAGGTGGCAATTTAACTGAATCCACCAACTACAGACCTATCGCCATACTATCTCCCTTATCCAAAGTTGTAGAAAATATATTCATAACCAGCTTCTCAAACACATTATACAAAACAACCTGTTAACTCCCACCCAACACAGTTTCCGTCCTCACCACAGCATCTCTACTGCTCTCATTTAATTTATACAGAATATCACCAAAGCAAAGGACAATAACAAACTAGTCTCATGCCTCTTCCTTGACCTACCTAAAACCTTTGACACCATTTCCCATACCCTACTTCTCTCAAAATGTTCTTAACTTAACCTCTCATTTTCTACTATACTATGGTTCTCCAGTTACCTGTCCAAAAGACTCCAATCTATCAAATGGCTTTATGCCTCCTCCCTCTTCCTCCCAATCCAAACAGGTGACTCCAAGGATCTATCCTTGGACCTCTTCTTTTTAATATCTTTACAAATAACGTACACACTTCCTGTCCATACTCCTTACTAATACAATACAGAGACAACTCCACTATTATCTCGTGCTCAGATAACCTTCCACACCTTCTTGCTCTTACTCAAGATTCCCTCCTTTCAGTAAAAAAAATGGCTGACCAATAATCAACTACTTCTCAATCCTAAAAAAAGCAAAACTTCTACTCTTCCTCCCCAAATCACTACAGCAACACAAAAATACATTCATAATATCTTCTCTTAATAATACACTTACTGCATGTCTGTTGAACCACATACTAAACGTCTGGGTGCAATCATAGATGATCAACTAAAGTTTGACATACATATTCAGCAAGCCATCAAAAAGACCCACCAAAAACCTGGTCTCTTATACAGACATAAAATATACCTCACTATTAACTCCAAAAGTTCTCTAGCACCCTGCAGCCCCTATTCTCACTAATATTCAATCCAATCTACTAGCTAAATTGGAAACAACCTACAACAAAATAGCCAGATTCCCTACCAACTTCCCTGATTGCTCTCAGCACTGCCTAGCTTTTAAAAATGTACAATGGCTTGAACTCCATAGCTAACTCCTTCTTCCCGAACTCCACCTCACACACACTGTCTTAAATCAATCCTCTTGCTGTCCTGCCCTCGAGAACATCATCTCTCCCTACTCTCCTAAGTGTAATCTTCACAGCACAGACCTTCACCTCTTAGACATCTACAAACCTAATAAAATATTGGCAAACTTTTATACAGGCACTCCATCACCAATGTCTGGAACAGACTTCCCCTTTCTCTAAGAACAAACAGCAACTTCCATAACTTCAACAAAACTTATAAAGGACCTATTTATTAATTCCTGGACCTGTCCTTGCCCCACTCTCACCTAAACTACTCCTTCTCCTCTTCCCTTTCCCCTCTCCGCTCTAACAGTTTACCAGAACTACTCATTTAAGGTCTTCATGATATTCGACCAACCTTGAATTGTTCTCTGATGGTAATTTTTAGTTAGAATTTAACTTTTCATATTATATTTTATATACTTAATATGTATCATGGCTGTCTAAACTTTCAATATTACTCTTGTATTCTATCATGTTCATGCATAAAATTGACTTCAAATAAAACAAAGAAAGGAGCTAAGAGCAACTCAATAAAAACAAAAAACCCAAAACTGCCGAGTGTTGCTGACAAAGACCACACACACAATGTGACTTAAGTACTTTCATTCTTTTACTTATAGAACTTCTTCAAAATAATGTATAATACAAAACGCAACCTTCATCCAATCAAAAACATTTATCACAATTACATACAAATGAGCAAGGCACACTAATTCAGCCATAAATATGTTTATAGTTTAACAAACGTTTTAATGAAATTGTTTCATTTATTCCTGGCTAAATACCAGTGCGTAAGAACACCTGCCACCTAAGTTCTAAAAACTCAAAATAGTTATTGAACTGATCTACAAAACTACTAGAATTAACTTTTTGAATAACCAGAAAATAAAATTTATGAAACAAACCACATTTCAAACTGTATCTTTCTAGAGCATTATGTATGCCCTTGTTCTTTATTGCCTTCATATACTCACTAATACGACTAACTAGTGTCCTTGTTGTCTTCCCAATATAAAAACAATGGCATGAACAGCAAATAGCAAGATACACTAGTCCTACACTCTTCCAACTACACCTACTTTTAGGTTCAAACACATAATTTAAGTGTTTAAACTCATAACAACTTTCTGGATATATAAATCTGCAAAATTTGCAACTATTATAAGGAAATGTTCCTAATGGTCTTACATGAAGCCTGATGTTATTTACCTGAATATGCTCTAATAAATGTTTTAAATTATATAACCCAAAACAAACTGCTGATGCCTTCAATACCTTCTTCACTGAAACTGTCCAGTCTCTAGCTAACCAACTAGCCCCTAATATCTCCTCTCAGTCCCCCTCTACTAAGACTTCCATACCCACCTTTCAACTGCAACCTATACCCACTTCACTTATTTGTTCTCTTCTTCACAAACTTAAAATCTCCTCGACTTCTGCTGACCTTTTACCAGCTCAGTTTCTAAAAATTGCAGCCAATCCATTAGCCTATCCCATTTCCATTCTGATTAACAGAACCATTGTTGAAGGCTGCATTCCTTCACTTTGGAAGATTTCACATATCATTCCCCTGCATAAAGGAGGGACCTCTACAGAACTCTCAAACGACCGTCCCATAGCCTTACTCTCCCCTATAGCTAAAACCATGGAGAAATGCATCCAAAAACAACTTCTTAAACACCTATTAAACCACAACCTACTAGCTGACTGTCAACATGGCTTCAGGCCTTACCACAGCACCACCTCAGCCCTCCTTTCCTTTACTGACTGTATTAACAAAAACCAGAACAATAACATACTAACCTCTGCTCTCTTTATTGACCTATCCAAAGCTTTTGATATGGTCAACCACCAGATACTATTAAACTTACTTAAAACTTTTGCTCTTGACTTTGGTGCAATAAAATGGTTCAAATCATATCTTCTTAACAGACAACAGGCAGTGCACTGGGAAAACAGCTTATCCAACCTACTACCTATTACCCTTGGAGTCCCCCAAGGATCAATACTGGGCCCCCTTCTGTTCTCAATCTTCATCAATGATCTACATGCCAGTCTGTCCTCTGCTACCTGTATACAATATGCTGACTATTCTACTTTGATTTGTTCTGCCACGTCCCCCTCTGAATTGAACTCTATCACCCAACAGACTTTCCACAATGTTGAAAAATGGTTCCTAAACAGATGCCTAATCTTAAACCCCAAGAAAACCAAACTATTACTTTTCTCCCCCACCTGGAAATCCTCTCCACTCAATTTCTCGGTCTTCTCTAATAATAGCATCTACATATCTCCTGACCCCTCCACCAAGCTCCTCGGAGTAGAGACAGACAACAACCTATGCTTTGACTCTCACATTAACAGCCCAATAAAACTAGTCAACAGAAAACATGGCTCCTTGTTTAAAATTAAACCATTTCTTACACCACTTGCCAGAACCTCCATAGCACATACCCATTTGATTTCTACCCTACTGTACGCCTCCCCCATCTATATATATCTGTCCAAAACTAACCTCTCCAAACTAACTGTTGCCTACAACAGTATTGCCAGATTTGCCTCTGGCTCTACCTATAGAACTCACCACTGCCTAAACTTAAAACAACTAGGATGGCTAGAACTGCATAATCTCATCTTATTTCACCAGCTCTCTTTAGCCCATAAAATCCTCTACAAACCTACCAGCACCCATATACTCACGACTCTCATTAGCCCTTATTGTAATCTCAAAAGTCTGCGTTCCTCCAACAAACTTCTAATATCTACCTGTAAATCCAACAACTTAGCAGGAGATTCCTTGTTCTCCAACACAATTGTAAAAGCCTGGAACTCCCTTCCTTCCAACCTCACTGCTCTCTCCACTCTTCCCAGCTTCAAATCCCAACTCAAAACTCACCTCCTAACTCTCTGGCTCTGCCCCTGCTCTAACCCTGACTAGCTAGTATTCTGTTCCTAGAACTCTCACTTATCTTGCTTCTAATCTTTTCAAAAACTTGCTACTAAATTCAGTTTCATTTTTTTCCCCATGATGTTCTTATTTTGCTTATTGCAGACACTGTAAAAAATATTTTTTTCTTCTCTGAACGATATGTGTAACTTTTTTTTTTTTTACTGTAAATGCTTTTAATGAATAATGCTCAAATGTACCTCACTTGGAGCTTTTCTCCCCGGGCCTCTGCTGAAAATGGACATGAATCCAGTTGGACCAGCCCAGTCAACAAATGTAAAATAAATAAATAAAATAAATATGCTTTCTTAAACACAAATTTGAGCTTTTCCCCCATAACATCACTAAGATCCTTATTACCTAATACTACTTTCCAATTCTCTTCTATAATGTTTTTCAGTGTGCTTCCCTCAAAACTCATTGATATTGGGAAAGACAAAACTTTCTCATCCATGATGTCCCTGATTTTAACTTCAGGTACAAAACTTGTACTAAGAATTGGGGGAAACGTCTCATCCCTTAACCTTACCACTTCCTCTGATATTTCTATCAACTTGCCATGAGGATACCCTCTATTATTTATTTATTTATTTTACATTTGTTAACCGGGTTAGTACAACTGAGTTTGCAAACAAACTCATTTAAAGTGGAGACCCAATGGGAAAAGCCCCAGCAAACATAAGTAAAGATAAAGTGACAATATACAAATATTAAATAATCACAATACAAAAAAATGTAAAAAAGAAAAGGTTATTAACTACTTGCATTGCACTGATAGCAAGCAACCCATTTTCAGTTGAGACCCAAGGGGAAAGAGCCCCAGCAAACATAAGCAAAGATAAACATACAGGACAAAAACTATTAAAAATAACAATGCAAATAAAAGATTAATTATAAACAGAAAAGCAAAAGAAAAAAAATGTGAACATTAAGGGTTGGACTGACAGTTTTCTAACTTTACTACATATAAGAGTAAAAAAAAGGGTAATCATTGTTCAAAAGAAGGAAAATGTACAGACATTGATAGGAAGTGGGGGGATAAATAGTGTGGAGAATGGGAGGGGGGAGAAAGGAAGGGGCTATAGTAGGGGTATAGTAGCAGAGCTGAGGGTTTAGGAGGTTAGTTTAATCAGACATTACTAACAGAAAAAGAAAGTTAGGAGATGCAAACAGGTTATACAGTAGGACAGACTAAGACTAAGTGTGGTCAAGGCAATGTTATAATTTCAGGTTTAGTAGGTGGGATTTAAGCTCCTTTTTAAAACAGGGAAAGGAAAGGTTGGATCTAATATGGAGAGGGAGTTTGTTCCAATTTAGTGAGACAGAGTATTTGATCAGCACTCCAGAGTGTCTGGGGGAGAGAGTAGAGAGTAACATGGGAGGCAAGAGTAGGGCAGGCAGAGGGATTGTTGAGTATGGAAAAGGTAGGGTGGAGTTGTGATTGTAGGAGAAGGTGTGGAAATTCCAGCCACTGAAATTTGTTTAATGAGAGTCAGTGATGCGACGAGAGTGGTTGGTTAGAATAAATCTGGCAATTTTGTCGTATGTTTGTTCCAGTGTTTGTACTGAGGTAGTTTAGCTATTGGTCAGGATGGGGGAAGCATATAGAAGAATAGGTAAGAGAAATGCCTGTGCAAAAGTGCATTTAGTGGCAGTAGTGAGAATTTTTTTCTTCCTATAAAGTAGTCCAAGTTTTTGGTGGGTTTTTTTGATGGCTTGTTGTATGTGCAAGTCAAATTTTAGTCGGTCATCAATTATTACCCCAAGGAGTTTGGTGTGTGAGGGAGGCGAGATAGTGGTGCCATCTAGGGAGGAAAAAGAAAAGTTGTATTTAAGATAAGAGAGTGTCTTAGGTAGGAAAGAAGGAGTTGAGTTTTCTTCGTGTTAAGGATTAGTTGATTATTTCTGAGCCATATTTCAACAGAGATAAAGGAATTATGTGTTAGTGTGTGTAGTTCACAGATAGTATTGGAGGTAGATAGGAGAGTAGAGTCATCTGTATATTGTATTACAGATGAGAAACTGCAGGATGAATGTAGGTTGTTGGTAAAAATGTTGAAAAGGAGCAGCCCAAGTATGGAGCCTTGGGGTACTCCAGTCTGAAAGGCAAGGAAGGGTGAGAAAGCCTGCTGCCATCTAACAGCTTGTTTTCTGCCAGTAAGGTAGGATTGGAACCAGCCATGAGTAGAAGGAGAGAGGTTTAGGTCTGAGAGTCTGTTAAGAAGGATGGGATGAGACACAACGTCAAAGGCTTTAGAGAGATCAAGGATTAGACAGGAGATGAGGAGGTTGTTGTCCCTACCTTCTGCAACCTTTTGAGTAAAGGATAGTAAGGCAGTCAAGGTACTGTGTTTAGGGCGGAAACCATGTTGGGAGAGGGTGAGGAGATTTTTGTGAATGAGATAGGACAGTAGTTGAGTATGTATACATTTTTCAAGGATCTTACAGAGCGGTGAGAGAATAGTGATTGGTCTATGGTTAGGCGGTTCAACAGAGTTGCCACCTTTGTGCAGAGGAGTGGTATAGAAGGTTTTGCATATTTCCGGTACAGTAGATTCCTGAATGGAACAGTTGATTAAGATAGATACAGGATATGCAATAGAGTCAGCAGCATTAAGAAACATGCTAATTAATAATTTAACTTCATGTAAAAAATTTTCTTTTTCACTAACAATACTACTCAGTCTAATAACTTGACCCCTAAAAATGTTGTATTTAACAAAAACAGGATGATAACTGCTAAAATTCAAATAATTATTGCTGAATGTCCCCTTTCTGTGAATGTTGCTAACAAACTTATTATTTGCAGCATACATTGTCAGTTTAATATCCAAAAAATTAACTGACACCCTAACACAACTTGTTTCAAAGGTTAACCACCTAACACTGTTGCTCATTTCTACAACAAATTTATCGAAGTTATCTTTACTACCCTTCCAAATGAAAAACAAATCATCTATATATCTTTGATAAAATGTTACAAACCAAAGGAAGGAACAGAGGTTAAATAATGAATTTCCCACCAACACATTACCAGGTTCGGAAATGACGGAGCAACTTTAGACCCCATAGCAACCCTAGATATTTGTTGATAAATGCTGGACTCAAACTCAAAAAAATTATTGTTTAATACTAACTCTAGCAAAACACAAATAGTTTTAGAATCCAACAACAGCTCACCACAATATTTATTTAAAAATAGCTCAACAAACTCAATCCCCTCATCTTGATCGATTGTGGTGTATAATGCATTAACATCCACTGTACATAATAACTTTTCTTCACCATTAAAAACATACTTGTACATTTGGTCTAAAAATAACGATGAATCTTTCAAAAAATATTTACTACTCTGCACATGTTCATGTAAAAGTTGTGCTATGTTTCTCCTGTGTGTGTATATATATATATATATATATATATATATATATATATATATATATATGTATGTTAATATTGTATGTTGTTTTGTTTTTGGTATTTGTTTATCTATGGAGCTTTTTTCCTCGGGTCTCCACTGAAAAAGGGTTCTGCAGCCCAGTCAGACTAACCAGTTTAACAAAGGTCAAATAAATAAATGAATGGTTTAGTTTACTTTGGATTTAGTAGAAGCTCAGAAATATCAAGGCAGGATTTGATGCAGGTAAAAGATTGTGGGGTTATATGTTAAAGATGGGACACATATGAGGATGAAGTCATCAGCATATTGGATTAAGGAGGCATGTTTGGATATAACACGGAGGTTGCTAACGAAATTTCAAAAAGCAGAGGACCCAAAATAGATCCTTAGGAGACCTCAAAAGGGACTAGTTTGTTTTGTTTTGTTTTGTTTACATACACTACAAACACCAAACGACTTTATGTTTATTTGTCATCTTTTTTCAGGAGTCGCCAATCTGAACTAGTGCTAAGAAACTTTATTTTAACATGCTATGTGTTCCTAAAAGACTATCCAGTAAATGCTGTTACTTTGTCTGCATATGAGTCTCATCCTGAAACTAAACTAGGAATGCCCACAGTTACCATTGCTACCCCAGCAGCCATATTCAAAAACTGTTCTACTCAGTAAAGCTTCCTGTTCATGAATGGAGAGATGTCATGAGAGAAACTTGTGTTTATTTATCTCTGTCAGTTTAATTTCAGCATCTGTCAGGAAAGAACTAGATAGCAAAAAGCCCATTTCTTCTCTTTTGTGAGACTGCTGTTACTCACTTGTGCAAGAATGGCTGTCAATACCATGACAGCAGAAAGAAAGAGTAAACAGTTTTATTACCTGTGCCTATTTTTGTAAGGAAAGAAAGAGAAAACTATATTGCTACCTATTACTATTTCCTGCATAGAAAGAGAAAGGATAAACTACTTTGTCACTTGTTACTACTGTTGCAAAGAGAGTAAGAGAGCAAACCATTTGTGTTTTGTTTTGTTCTGATCCTACTACTGCAAAAGAGAGAAAGAGAGAAACAGTGAGGAAATAGATTAGTTTTCAATAATGGATTTTGCCTGTTAGTGTTGTTACAAAAAGTGAAGGGACTATTGCCAAAAATGCCAAACAGGAGAATTGTGATTAATGGAGTCACTGGCCCACTACAGTAACTGTTGTTTAGATGGCCCAACTAACAGAAAAGAAATATTATTCTCTTAATACTGTAAAACATTTTATTTTCTGGCATTAAAAGTTTTGAGTTCCATTTATCATTATTCAACCTACTGTTATTTTAATTTTCTACAATAAATTTCTTCTTATAAGCCTGAGTAAGTGTCATCTGCATCCAATCTCTTACATCTGGTGAAGAATGCAGGCATCTAAAGCTGCACCATTCAGGTGAATGATTCAACCTGTCATTCCTTGTGAGTGCTAACTCCCTCAATAAAGACACTTGTTCTGGACACCAAGAAAATAATAGTCCAGCTATTGCAGACCATTGTTGATGTCGACAAGTGGATGGTGGTGGTAGCAAAATTGATATCTTAACAAGGGTGGTGTTAACTTTAAAACCCCTTCATTTAGTTAAAGACCTAGAAGCCTACTTAGCCACTTTTGAAAGGGACTGTTCATCACAGGCTCATATTCTAGCTATTCATCTGCTACTGATTCATCTTAGATCAAACTGTACATCAAACACCCTGATTGAAGAATGAACGTTCTCCAGCAGGGTATTAATATACAAACAATGCCCATTGACAAACGAGTCTGATGCTTCACGGCAGCATATCAAGGTACCGTGAAGTTCAGACTGCAAAAAAAAAAAAAAAAATGGCCGCTATTATTTTACACTTGCTAAGCTGCAGTTCTGCTGTTTAGCAAGCATAAAATTTAAAACAAAAAAAAGAGAGGAACTGTGTGTGTGTGTGTGTGTGTGTGTGTGTGTGTGTGTGTGTGTGTGTGTGTGTGTGTGTGTGTGTGTGCATGTGTGTGGGATCGAGAGAGTAGGAGAGAAAGCAAAAGTGATCTTCTGTGACTGAATGCATGTATGAAAGCAGAGGAGCCTGTGTGTGTTAGAGAGAGTGGAGAGTGAAGAGTGAGAGCGATCTTGTGTGATTGAATACATGTATGAAAGCAGCAGAGACTCTGTGAGAGATTGAGAAAAAGGGTGAGGCCAGTCTTGTGTGAATGAATGTGTGTATGAAAGCAGAGGAGACTGTGTGTGTATGTAAATGCGTGTGAAAGCAGAAGAGACTGTATGTGTGTATGGGATAAAGAATGGGTTCTATGTAAAATTGTTGTGTTTTACTTACTTACTTATTTTTTTAAGCACTATATTATTTTTATATATGTTTGCTGTTGCCTCACAGTAAGACGTTGTCCCGGTCGATTCTCAGCTAGAGCGTCTTCTGTCTGGAGATATGCGTGAATGGGTGTACCTTCGTAGAAGGTTATGCATCAGGGCTGGCAACTCTGCACGTAAAAATCTACTGCCAATCATTAGCGGACTGGAGTTCCACTGTGGCGACCCCTATTTTATACTAAAAATATATAAAAATAATATAGTACTTAAAAAAATAAATAGCAAGTAAAACACAATTTAACAGATAGTCCATTCTCTAAGCACAATAATGCCCTCCAGGATGCATGTTAATGTGTAATTAATGCCCTTCCAGGGGTGTAGAGGCCCTCCACCACATAACACCCCTGGGCAGGCGTTAATGACACATTAACACACACCCTGTCAGGCATTATTGCTTGCTTAAGGAAAGGTGTATCTGAATATTTTCCTACTGATTGTTCAGATTTTGACAAAATTAAGGAAAAAAACTGTTGGCTAGACTGGGGGCTAAGTGCCAATAATAAAGCTTGTAACTTTACACAACTGTAACATTAGTACACTTCTTGAAAACTAAGACAGTAAGAGCTCACTTGTGTGAGCTGAATCATATAGCAAAATATTAGTTAGACCCAAAAGGATATAACAGTAAAAACACACTGCTGGATGTTATAGTTATAGATCAATTTAAGAGTGTTAACCATTATTACAAATGCTAAGCATAACAGCCCAAAGTACAGAACTCTCATGAGTGGCAACCCTGGCAGAGAAGCTATCATATTTTGAAAGCATCTTTAAGGAAACTACTAGTAAACTTGTCAAAAAAAGAATAACTCTAAGGGAAAGGGTACTTTGTCCCCTGTACTTTGTTTTAAATGTATTTATTTAACATTTGTTGACTGGGAAAGTCAAATTAGAACAGAGCCTATTTTCAGCAGAGGCACAGGGAGAAATACTCCAGACACATGTCTTTGGAATGAGGGAGGAAACCACAGTACCCCGAGGAAACCCATGTGAATGGAGAACCTCTTACTGTGAGAGAATAATGCTAACCACTGCATTGCTGCACTGCGCAGTGTGGTAAGCAAGACCATACAGCCAAATGTAGTAAAGAAAGGTGTGAAGGACACCCACATTCAGGAGACCAGGGACACAAACTGAGAACAGGAGGCCGTAGGGTGTGATCATGATACCGCATGGTTGATAGAACCAGCCTGTTGTTATTGTGCTACGGCCTAGCTAATCGTATGCTCAAAGTTGATGGCCAAGAAGTGTAAGAGGTCTTGGATACTGGCAGCATGAACACACTAATTACAACCCAGTAACATTATAAAAAGGAAAACCTAGATACCCAAACCATGGAAGTCATCTACATTTTTGCTGTGAGGAGGAGCTACCCAATCAACTCACTGAAAATACAGATCCGATGTAACAGTATTACATCTCATTGCAGTAATGGAATACCACAGTCTTGACATTATTATTTGGGAAATTGTTCACCATTTTAAGGAATTATGGTAAGAATGAGAAAGTGAACGCTACCAAGAGAATGAGATGGCAACAAGAGGACATATGTATGGCTCCTAAGTGTGCAAAAATCCAGAAGGTTTAAAATCGTTGTTTAGAAGAGTTTATATTTTTATACCCCAAGCAGACTTCAAATAATTTTTCCTCAGGTAAACAGCAAACGTTGGAGGTGTGATGGAGAAGAAAGGAGTAACTGGCAACAAGTTTTTGCAAGTGCAATGAGTTGGCAGATTTTAAAAATTCCATACAGAATACACACTGACAGAAATATTGGAGGAGCAAATGGCTGTAACTTAGGAAATTATTCTTTTGAGCTAGGATAGAGGATCTGAATTGTCTAGATACAAGTAAGGTCTTATTAAGTTTAGTTCTACTGGCTGCCAAAGAAAGCCATTACTAGAACACGGAAATCAAAATCTAAACCAACTGTATTTGAAGGGTTGAATATTGTAAAAGACGGAAACAAAGTGGAAATAAGCTACGTAGAAAAGGGAAGAAACAAATTACATAGAAATAAACAGTATTTGTGTGAACAATGCATGCAAAATAATGTTCAGAGGAGGAGTAAGGTTTAATAGAAGGCAGGTATCGAGAAATGTATGTAACATTGGATTGAATGACAGTTGTTTTAAAGAAAGACAGCATATATGTTATGTAAATGAAAACAAATGTTAATATGATTTGTTTTCTTTTCTATTAATGTATGTGTACCTATGTCTTAAGTGATAATTTAATAAAGATATTAAAATATAGAAGCTGAGAGGGTCTCGCCTACCGAAAGAAGGGAAACTATTACACCTAAAAAAAAAGAGCTGGAACAAGGTAAGGTACAGCCAACAGCAAAAGGGGTAAACTAGGTAACTCTATGAAATGGGTAAATGTCCCAAAAGAGAGGAAGAATGATGATATAGGTAGGGAAAATGTAACTGGAATGAAGAGAATATCCCCATGGATATAAGGGAGAGAGCAAGAAGGAAAAATAGTGATTTAAATGGGAAGAAACTCCTGAAAGTGAAGAAAGAGAAACAAGGAAGACTAACTGAGAAGAAAAGGTAAAATAAGCCATACTAGTGAAAATACATTTCTATGCAAGTGGCAAGGTCCATGCAAGATCTTTGCGAATGTTAATAAGGTGAACTACAGGGTAAAAAAAAAAATAGGTGAAATACACTCAGACAGATCTACCACATTAATGTATTAAAGCCTTGGAAAAATCATTATGGTAGCAGTAGGACTGAATGCAGGCAACTTGGAGCAAGAAAACCAGACAACCTTAGTTCCTCATTTAGTTAAGGATGGCACGTTTTCAAAAAACCAAAACCAATAGGTCTTACAGTTCCACTTATGGAGGACAGTTTTCAGACTTAATGGGACAAACGTGTCTCACTACCTACCCCATTCAGATGGTACTGGAACAGAAGATGAGTCTAAGACTTTACAGAATCATTGGCACTCAAAAAAGGCAGCATGAAGAATCTAGGAAAGAAGAATAAAGCTCTAACCTGTTAATGCTTCCTTTACTCAAGCATACAGGGTACATAGTACAGAGTACAGGGTATAGGGAGCAGGGTACAGGGTACATAGCACAGAGTACAGGGTATAGGGTGCAGGGTACAGGGTATAGGGTGCAGGGTACAGGCTACAGGGTACAGGGTATAGGGTGCAGGGTACAGGCTACAGGTTACAGGGTACAGGGTGCAGGGTACATAGCACAGAGTACAGGGTATAGGGTGCAGGGTACAGGCTACAGGGTACAGGGTATAGGGTGCAGGGTACAGGCTACAGGTTACAGGGTACAGGGTGCAGGGTACATAGCACAGAGTACAGGGTATAGGGTGCAGGGTACAGGCTACAGGGTATAGGGTGCAGGGTACAGGCTACAGGTTACAGGGTACATGGCTTGATTTCTTCCACTTCTGTTTCTCTACTGTGTGACTCTGAGAAAGTCATTTAACCATACATTGCTCCTGTGGCCCACTGGGTTTACCTGGCTAATAAATGTATAAAAAATAAATAAAAAAGATGCTACAACTAGGTGGATAAATGAATAATCCAGTAGTAAACAGAACAGCCCCATTGTCATGGAAACAAAGCAAGTTTTTTACTATCCAGTTCTGTAATGATTTTCAAAAACTGAATAATATGATGCTTATCCCATGTCTTTGAGCTGATGAATTACAAGAGCAGTTGGGGAATGCTCAATACCATACTATCTTAGATCTGACCAGTAGGTACTGGGAAATCTCTTTATCTTAGGACTCTAAGGAGAAAACAGGTTTCTACATGACAGATGCCTTTTCCAATACACAGTGTTACATTTTGGTCCCCCTAGCTACATTTCACAGACTAACAGATGGGGTTTTCAAATCTTATCTGCAAATCTTTATATTTTGGTCCCCCTGGCTATATGAGACAGTCAAACAGTGAATTCTCCTTAGTATAGGATAGGCATAAATGGAGTATGGTACATAGGGTACATTATAAGTTGGGCCTAATTAAATCCCTAAAGAAACAAAATGAAGACCATAGATAAATGTCTGATACCCCAAACTAAAAAGCAAGTTCAAGCTTTTTTGGAACTTGCTGATTACTATAGAAACTTCATTCTGGATTTTGCTTCAGTAGCCTACCCCATAACTGACCTTAGAAAGGGCAGAAGACCTGACATGTTTAAGTAAACTGGCACCCTTAGCAGAAAGGTTCCATGGTGCCCCACCCCGCTGCCCAAGCCATTTGAGCCTATTCACATTCTAGATTACTTTTTTTCTCCCATTTTTTCATTGTGCCTTAGTCATCAGATATTTGTTGTTGTTATTCATTAATCCAACATGTTCTAGGTAAGCAAGGCTGCACTATGATTACTGTAGAGGAAACAACTGCACTAAACTGTGGGTCTAGGGGCCACAAGGCCCCTGAAGTCATGGGAGTTCTGGATAACCTGGGGTGAATTTTACACTTTTTTAACAACCTTTGTCATCCAACAATTGCCTGAAGAAAAACTATAATCAGAGGAAGAAACAGTATTACTCTTCAGCTTTGTTTTTTTCCTGCTCCTTTCAGCGTCTCCTAACTGAACAAGGTTACAATGTACTAACTTCAGTGGAAATAACTGTCTTAAGCCAAGGTTTCTAGATTCTCTGAGGTACATTTTAGAGTTCTTTGAAGGACCTTTATCATTCAGTGATTGCCTGAAGAAAAACTATGATCAAAACAAAAACAAATAGTCCTGTCATTCAACCTTTTGTTTTCCTGCTCATTTCAGCACATCCTAACTGAAGGAGCCTACACAATAATAACTGCAATACAATAACTGTATCAAGCTGGGGATCTGAGGGCTGCTGCAAGGCCCACTAAAGCCATAGGGTTCTAGATGCTCTGAGATGCATTTTAGAGTTTTTTAAACACCTTTTCCATCCAGTGATTGCCTGAACAAAAAATATGATCAACAAAAGAAATGCAGTCTTATCCTTCAACTTTGTTTGCTCCTGCATTCTTTCAGCATAACCTAACTGACCAAGACTGCACTATAATAACTAAATTAAGATGGGTGTCTGGGTGCTGCTAGGCACCAAGAAACCATGGCATTTTTAACTTTTCTGAGGTGCATTTTAGTGGGTTTTTCCAACCTTTTCATACAATGATGGCCTGAACAGGGGGCTGGCATAATGGTAAGGTGTTTACCTTAACAAATATAAGGTCAAGGGATTTATTCTCACAGAGGGTAACTGACTAGGCTTAAAATGGCCCACAAAGGCAGTTATCTTAGTACTAATCTACAAATGCATGTGTGCAGGAAAGAAATTCAATCCTATTTTTTTTTTTACTTTAAGAAAGAAATAAGTTGTATTCAACTTTTAATACTTTAAACTAATGAGAAACCATTTCAAAATAAACTGAAAAAACAAATGATTGTGAGGATGCATGCATCACATCAAGGAATGGTACCTCCCCCTTGGCCTCAGCTCAGATTAGGTAGTTAATTTGCATATCCCCTTCTGGTGTTAAATTGGGATTAAAATTAAGACACAAATGTCCAAAGTCATATTTCATCTTTATGTAAAGCATGTATCTTCACCCTCTACCTCCACCCCCAGATAGCCACCTCCTCTATAACCTTCTGATGTCAGACTGAGGTAAAGATGAAAAAAAAAACAAATACAACACATTTGCTGTTAGGCATGTATAAGCAGCATGCTTATATACTCTTCCCAAAAACACAGCTACCTGTATATGCATCAAATGATGGACTGGGAGGAAAATGAAAAAAATTCAATAATGATTCCAACTTGTTACTTCTATAGATAGTACAGTGTTCCTATACAAGCTACAGTGACCATCTGTGCACCCCTCTGAGGTTTGTGTGGAAAGTTAAAGTAATAATGGCTGCACTGTCCCCAGCCTAACACGTGCTATAATGACCTCTGAAGTTTGGGAGGAATGTTAAAAAATAATGTCATTGCCCCCAGACCCCCACACAAGTATAGCAACCTTCTGGGTACACCTATAAGCAGGGCTGGTTTTAGAGTAGGTGGAGTTCAGAGCAGAGGCAATTACTAAGCCCATATCAAAATCTACTCAAACATCCTTGGATGTGTGTGGGCCACTAGCCCCTAAAAGTTCTGAGTGTCTGTTTATTCTGTTTTGCATTTAGTTTGTATTTATTTAAGAGATGACTGTTAAACTGACAAATGACAACAAAGGTAATTACTTTCATCCAGGCAACCCACACCAAGCAATTATAGCCACTTTTATGTACAATTTGGACTCTGATTGCAATAAAAGAAGATGCCCTTTAATGTGTTTCATGTTCCACACAAACAGTTGCCTCACGTTAAAATATTGCATGCTGCTTCACATAATCTTATTAGCCCTGTAAAGCCAAAATAATAAACAAGCAGCAGAATGCGAGTCATTTTACTCCACAGAAGACAGCCACAGCAGTTCTGTCTTCTCTGTCTGTGCATATAAGGTGTCCAGTTAAGTAGCCCAGCTTTCTTCTCACAGATTCACACTAGTTGTGCAAAGCCAGATGGTAACTATTCAATCTGAGTAAAAGACAAGGATTAGTTACTTTCATCCAGTCAATCCCAACTACCACCCTGTAGTTATACCTGCAATGTCTGATAGCTGTGTAATGTTATTTCACCTCCACAACATGACTTTCAGCCCAGAGACATTGAAAATAGGAACAAAGACCCTTGAAATATAGGTCCATCTAAAAATTTGGACACCTAATAAGCATAAAATCTGAATACTAAATAGCATGCAATGATTCCCGCTTCCAGGAGGAATATGGGATACTACTCATAAACATATGTTCAAAAAAAAAACAGAGTGACAAAAATAATTAAAAAAAAGATTAGCGCATTATCAAAGAGAAAGTGTAAAATCTATACACCTTAGTGAACTACATTGGAAATGTCTACCATACAAGGTCATTTATTTTTGCTTCAACAAAAGGAACTGCAGATGTGTGCCCTCCTTCTTTATTGTTGCCACTAGTACAAACATCACAAAGCTTAAGAAATACTGTCAAAAATATCTTGTTGATCACTGGCAACGTTATTGTAAATACAGTAATAGCATCTCACCTTGCCATTCTTCTTATCAGCTATCAGCTTAATTACGTTGGTTTCATACTCCAGACAAACAACTTGCCACACATGGTTAAAGTATTTCAATAAAGTTGCTCCACACAAATCACAAAGCCAAAGAAATATTGTCAAAATATAACTGGTTAATCACTGCAAGTGCAATATTATTGTTAACAAAGAGCAGTAATAACATTAATCTCATGCTGCCAATCCTCTCATTATCTCTCTGCACAAACCACACAGCCGAAAATATTGCTAGAAAGTATGTGGTTGATCACTGCCAGCATTACAAAACAGTAGTAACACTCTTTGATCCATTCCTCAATGGCTACAACATGCCTTGATTTTATTAATTTCTTGTGTCAAAAAAAAAAAAAAAAAGAAACAACTCCTCCCTCCAGGCACCTTCACACCTACATTTGTGCATTGTGAGGTCTCTGTTCCTGTGACCTTGCAATGTTTAGACTTGATGTGATGTGAAATCCCAGTATTTTATGGGGGTAGTATGGAAGGACTCTCACTACATTGCAAGTGCAGGACTGTCACCTGATCCTGCTCATCACAGATAATCCAAAGCAGTTCAGAAGTGACAACAGTTCTTGATAATTGTGTGTGTGTGTGTGTGTGGGGGGGGGGGGGACTCTAACTATGCTGCTGACCCTGGTCAGCAGAGATGTTGCTGACTAGTTAAGGAAGGCCAAGAGTTTGTTTTTTTTTTTAATCATGCTAGTGTTTGACGTATTCTGTGTCACCCTTCAAGGCTGTTTACATATGTGGTAGCGTTAATACACCAATACACAGACCAGAAGTTTGCTGCAGAGGAGTGGCAGCTACTGGTGTTTGGACACATGTTTCTACTCCTCAAACAGTCAAAAATGCATCCATTGAAGACAGAAATCCCATCACTTGTGGTTCTTTTATATCCAGCTGGGTATTCTGACTACATTTTCTGTTTCAGTTTGAACTCATAGTGCTGTGCACACATTCAAATCATCTGATCCAGGTGAAAGAGACAGCCCTATAGTTTTGCACAAGGAACTATTGCCTTAACAGCATTGTAGGCAGTATGCTCTAAATCTAGTAATATGTACACTACAGCACTCCACCCCTACTGTCACTGCAGATGTACCTTCCAACGGCAGCTTGTACCAGGCTTGGTACTTGGATGGCATGAGCACAAATAACAGAGGGCATATCAAAACCCTTATGCCATACACAGGTGACCACGCACAGAATTTAACTGTTGGGACACAAATGTCTGGGTTAAACAAGTGCCATCTGTCATCATCATGTTTAATCTTGAAAGGTCCAGGAGTCTACCTTCTGAGGCAAGCAATAGGAATACAGATTTACCATTCTCCACTGCATGTGTGTTTGCTCTGGATAGGATGGTCTGTAGTGAAAGCCTACATCAGAAGTGGTCATTGATCTGTTAGAGCTGTTTTATACTTCTGGACTTAGTATAGACTTTGTCCACTGGATGACCTGATAGATGCATCTTCTCCCAAGTAAAAGGCGATGTACTTCTTTTGATGAGCTACTATAAATCATTAAATGATGTCCTGTAGTATGTCCTGGAATGATGCAGCTCCATATGACATCCTAGAACACTGACCATTCTACACTCCAACACTATGATGGTGGCTGGTCCCTGTGCTTTTTGTTAACTTCTGATCCTCTACAGTATTTTAGAGTGATAGCACATTCCCTGCAGCTAAGTGCCCTCTTCAGGTGACAGAGCAGTATGCTTCTTAACCATCCAGAGAAAACATGGGCTTGTCATGCCGTGACTTTATGGTGGGTACATCTTCTAATAGGCTAGATGTGTATTTCTGGAAGCTATTATTTACAACATCTAGCAACTTATCTTCTACCGTGTTGTGATGTCCATCAAGTGTCAACATTCTGTGGGATGGCCATGTATCCCCCAGTGCTGTACAGGCCGCAATTTTGTCCACACCTCTTTTGAGTTGGCTGGTTTTAATTTATTGAAGCACATTGTATCTCAACTGACTGTGCCTTCTAAAGCACATGTTTTGTCATCCAGTAGTCATCGGCCAGTCATCTAATAATATATTGGTCATCACTCCTTCATTAGTGAAGCACTGTATTACTTGTTTTTTGGGGTGATTTAAATGAGTTACTGACCAGCAGTATTTTTGTTTTTAAATATGTCACTAAGTTAAAATATAAAACTGCAGCAAAAGGCATTGTCTTAAGTTTTGTTCTGAATTCATGGGATTTTGTTTTATCATGTGTATACAATTTCTCCTTCTAAGGAGACCTCATTTATATATTTTCTATAGTTAATATCAACATTTATTACTTTATAAAGGTAATGCAATTAATCAAGAAAAAAATGTATGAGTTCTAATTACTGAAACACGCATTAAAAAGGATACTTGCCCCCCCCGGATTCAGTAAATCTCCGTACAGGAATAGCTTATTCCTGCACAGAAGGAACCGTTCCCATGCAGCATGGGAGCACGCCATGCATATTCATGAAGGCATGCTGCTGTGCTGTAATACGGACACAGTTCTGTGTACGAGTGAAGGGTATGTATCTGAGAGCAGTGCTCTCACAAAATACATATGCCCTGCAGACCAGAATTGCCGTACAGCAATTTAAATAGTGCAAGAATGCTCGTAACATCCCCAACCCATCAGGGTAAGAAATCGGGACAAAGCTATAAGGGACAAACATCCCTATAATGCCAGAATGTTGATAGACTAGCAGGTTTAGCTTTAGCATGAATGTTCAGCACAGTATGAAGTACATAATGCACACCCCCCAACCTGACAGACTAAGAAATCTGGACAAAGCCATAAGGGACAATTGTCCCTACAAACCCAGAAAGTTGATGGAATAACATGTTTAGCATTAACACGGATATTCAGAAGGGTATGAAGTAAAAATCACAACAAATAAATATTTTTTCTCACATATACAATAAAGTTTAAGCATAGCTGCATGGGTGTGCCCATTGCTTTGCTATATTTAGCCCAGCTGAAACAGCATGATAAGTTAAATAGTAATAGACATCCAACACAAGTATAAGTGCAATAGTTTAGCGGTTAGAGCATACACCTTGCATGCAGTCATTCACTGTTCAAGCCTCACCAAAACCATTTCCATTTTGTATGTGTAAACATTACAATTTTAATTTATTTATATATTTATGTAGGAAAGTGTATTAGGCCCAGATGTCAGGTGTCAGTGTAATAAAGTAGTAAAACTCCCATATAAACACAAGTGCCCAATACAGTATAGTCACACAAGAATAAACGTAATTACAGCACATTGGGTGGCCACAGTGGTGCAGCGGTTAGCATTGCTGCCTCACAGCAAGAGGTTCTCCGGTTTGATTCTTGGCTGGGATGCCTTCTGTGCAGAGTCTGCATGTCCTCCCTGTGGTCGTGTGGGTTTCCTCCGGGTGCTCCGGTTTCCTCCCACATCCCAAAGACATGCTGTAGGTGGATTGGACACTCTAATTTGGCCCTAGGTGTGAGTGTGTACATGTGTGCCTTCTGTGGAAGGTTGGGCGCCGGGCTGGCAACTTGATACCATAAAAACTCCGCTGCCAATCATGAGCGGACAGGTGATCCACTGTGACGACCCCTAACCAGGAAAAGCCAAAAGAAGAAGAAGACAGCAGATTGGGGGATGTCAGGGAAGGTAAACACATTTATATTATGTAATGAATGATGAATCAATCCCATACAGGTGGTAGTCCAATAAAATAAAACATAGGCAATGTTAAGCATTGCACAGCTATGCTGACCGACTGTAAGCATTGTGTACATATAAATACTAAGCAATGCATAGCCCAGCTAAGTGGATTTGCCCATTGGTAAGCAGTGCTGAACCTGCCCCTTTAAGCACTGCCAACATCAGCTAAGCAGGTTTGCCCGTAGCTTAGCTTAGCTCAGCATATTCAAAACTGTCCAATCATGGCAAAGGGCAGGAAATCAGCTGTATTTAAATCCCACAGGCAGGAATACAGCTCATAACCAGTTGTAGCTCTCCACTGTAGGCAGTATGGCAGGTGTTGGAGAGGGCATGCACTTTCAGGTGCAGTGTTGGGGTATATAGGAGTTCAAGGTCATGGTAGGACTCCTGGTAAAAAACATGACATGAGACTGCTGCTGCCCCAATACCAGGGCTCCCAATATAAAGCAGAAGCCTGGGAAAGTCTCGCCTGTGATCTCACCAGTGCCACTAGTATCCCTCAGACTGGTGAGCAGGTCCAGCACCACTATACCAACTTGAAACGGAGGAAGAGGGAGCTCTTGGAACAGTGGATCCAAGAAGCAAGACAGAGGGGTGATGTCCCAGCAGTGTGTAAGTATTCATAGCAATAACTGTTTACCAAAGTCCAGCCTGTGTATGTGATGGATAGATATGCCTAAATGTTTTCTCTATATTCAGTACAGCTCCAGCTGAGCGGACTGCGAATCTGGAAGCCCATGTCAGTAGGTTGCAAAGGCTGCGTCGCAAAGCTGGTGAATAACAATCCTGCTTGTAATAGTCATACCAAATAAATATAAAGGAGTAGAATGTCACCTGGCAGTATAGAAAATGTGTATGGTTTGTACTGAATAATCCAGCCAATATGACAGTAACAGTCCCATATAGATCATATTTAAATAAAAGTGTAACTATTTGCCAATAAAGTTCTAAATCCTGGACTGGTTGTGTTTACTCTGGTATTGTATGGCATGAAATGTTGCATTCACCAAGATCTGATATCTGAATAGTAATGTTGTGTTAACCACTGTTTCCCACACTGTGCTACATTAAAAACATGTTTAGGAATGTCTGTATAAGAATGTTGTAATTACAAGGTCAGATTGCACAACCAAGAGAGACTTAAAACATTGTTTCTCAATAGCTCACTCTGATGAAACACAAATGGTTATATTTTTAGCAGACACAGCCATGGTTGGAAACCCGGGAATGATAGTAAGCTGTATGCATAATTTTAACTAGGATTTTGTGAATATGCATAGAAACAGTCAGGTAGTGTTAACAAACATTCCCTCCACAGGTCCTCCAAGTAAGAGAACTTTAACTGCCTGGAAATAAAGTTCGAAATCCTGGACTGGCTGTGTTTATTCTGGTATTGCATGGCTTGACATGTTGCATTCACCAAGATTTGATATCTGAATAGTAACCCTACAGGGTTGTTTAGTTTGCTACCATTAATCGGTTACTGTCTTTTTAAACAGTTCCTTTTTAAATTCATCCATTCTCTTTTAAAATTCAATCTACTTCATGTTAATTAGACTAATTGAATTACTGCTTGAATACCTTAATGAGTGTTACGCCTTTATAAGGATCAAGCTGTCAGTGGTCTTTGTTTTATGTTCTGAAGAAGTCAGCTTATTAAACTGACGAAAAGCGCTTAAATAAATCTTTTTTTTGACTGCCTGGAGTAGTTCACGGCTTGTTCTTGTGGATCTGAATAGTAATGTTGTGTTAACCAGTTTCATACACTGTGCTACATAAAAAACATGTCTAGGAATGTCTGTATAAGAATGTTGTAATTACAAGGTCAGATAGTACAACCAAGAGAAACTTAGAAAACACTGAAGGAAGAGACAGCAGTTTCTTAAATAGCTCACTCTGATGAAATACAAATTGTTGCATTTTTAGCAGACACAGCCATGGTTGGAATCCCAGGAGTGGTAGTAAGCTGTATGCATAATTTTAATTAAGATTTTGTGAATATGTGTAGAAACAGTCAGGTAGTGTTAAGAAGCATTGCCCCCACAGGTCTTCCAGGTAAGAGAAGTAGAAAGTAGCTATAAGACGGATGAATTATACACTGTGTACAACATATCACTGCCAAAACCAAGGCCATAGGGTATTGTAATAATACCTGTAGAGTAATGATTAGAGCAATGATCATTAAAGTTGTGAGTCCTGCAGGGATATAGAAGTTATTTATTTATTTATTGATTTATTTATTTATTTATTGACATTTGTTAACCGGGTTTGTCCAACTGGGCTTGTGGCCCATTTTCAGTGGAGACCCGAGGAGAAAAGCTCCAATAATACATTTTAAAACAAGTACAATTTTAAACAATATTGATATAATAGCAGTTATAGCAAAACGATTCACATATGTTGGGATACATGCATAAAGTTCAAGTTGCATTAAAAAGAAGCTAAGTAACAATTTTACATTGATATAGTTCAATAGGTCAACAATTAACATTTTTTGTTTGTATAAAATTGTGCAAATGCATAGCAGACACATTGGAGAGAGAGGTGTAATGCGGTACTAAGTATGGTCCTTTTGAGGGTACATAAAGGGAAGGAAGACTAGGTATGGTCATGGCAAGGGCAGGTTTTGGAATTGAGAAAATAAGCTTTTAGTTCATTTTTAAAGTGTGAAGTGTGGGAGATTGACGTAAGTCAAGGGGAAGTTTGCTCCAAGCATGGGCAAGGGAGTGTTTGTAGAGTAGTTTGCCTACTGACCTTTTTGGGTGGTAGATATCAAGTAATTGTTGGTTAGAAGTACGGAGGGTCCGGGATGGGATGTAGATGGAGACTAAGGAAGATAGAGATGGACAGAAGGAGGGTTTATAAAGAATAGAGTGTAGCATATGAAATTGATAAGATAGCAGAAACTGGGGAAGTTCAAGCCATTGAAGAGAGTTTAAAGAAATGCAGTGGTGTGAGTTGTATGGGGAGTTAGTAATGAATCTGGCTATTTTATGGTAAGTCTGTTGCAGTTTGTTTAGAGTGAAGGCCTGGATATTGGTAAGAACTGGGGCGGAGTATAAGAGGGAGGGGAGGAAGAGTGCCTGGCCCAGGGTAAGTCTAGATTCAGGGGTTAGGAATTTTTTGTTCTGATTTAGCAGACCTAGTTTCTGTTTTTTTTTTTTTTTTATACATTGGAGTATGTGTAGGTTGAACTTGAGTTCGTCATCGATAATGACCCCTAGAAGTTTTGTGGGGGTGTCAGGTTGGATATTTGTATTGTTAGAAGATGTAATAAAAAAGGAGGTTTTGTGATGAGAAAGAGAATGGGGAAGGAAAAGTAGACGTTTGGTCTTTTTGGGATTTAGGATCAATAGGTTGTGAGAGAGCCATTGTTCAGTGGATAGTAGGGCCTGTTGGGTCAGGGAGTGTAGTTCAGGAATGTTATTTGAGATGGATATAAGTGTGGAGTCGTCAGCATACTGAATAAAGGAGGATTCTTTGCATGAGGTGTAAAGATCATTGGTGAAGATGTTAAACAAAAGGGGTCCCAAGATGGAGCCTTGGGGAACACCAGTGGAGATGGGAAGGAAAGGTGAGGAGGATGAGAGTCATTTGATAGATTGTTCCCTGCCAGATAGGTAACTATTAAACCAGGCAAGTGCGGAGGGGGATAGGTGGAGATTTGCGAGTTTGGATAGTAGTAGAAGATGAGAGACAGTATCAAAGGCTTTGGCGAGATCTAGGAAGAGACAGGAAATGAGTTTATTGTTGTCTAGGGCCTCTGCAATGATATGAGTGAAGAAGAGGAGGGCAGTGGTGGTGCTGTGGTGAGGACGAAATTCATGTTGGGTAGGGGTAAGTAAGTGGTGTGTGAGGAGGTGATTGAGAAGCTGTGAGTGAATACATTTTTCTAATATCTTGGAGAGGGGGGACAGAATGGCAATGGGTCGGTAGTTTGAGGGGTCAGTGGAGTTTCCACTTTTATGAAGAGGGATAGTGAAGAAAGATTTCCAAAGGGTGGGGACAGTTGATTCCAGAATAGATCGATTAATTAGTATAGATACAGGATAGGCAATTGAGTCAGCAGCAAGTTTGAGGAATGTAGGAGATAGATTGTCAGTGGAAGGAGAGCAAGGTTTTAGCTTGAGTAGTAAGAGATTTGATGTAAGTAATGGGAACTGGCTCAAAAGAAAACAAAGTTGTGTTAGTGGGACTTGGAGAGGTGGGTGTCGAAGTAGAGTTTGGCTTAGAGGTTACCAGATTTTGGATGGAAGAGATAAAGTGTTTATTCAGGAGGGTAGCTGTTTCCTGAGAGGAAGAGTTAGGGTATGGGGAGGGATTAGAGGGTTTGCCAGGATAGAGGATGTTGTTGAGAGTTGACCAAACTTTTTGAGGATTGGATTTGTTGTTAAGCTGAGCCGAGCTATAGTATAACTTTTTCTCATTAGTTGTATGTTTTTTGTTGCAAGGTTCCTCAGTTGCCTGTATTTTTGAAGAACAGGTGGTTGTTTAGTTTTAGTCCAGGTTTTCCAAGCATGATCTCTTTGTTTCATAAGGGACCTAGTCTCTTTGGAGAGCCAGGGAGCATGGTTTGATTTTACTCTGATCTTCCTAGAGGGAGCTAAGGAGTTTAGAGTATTCATGACAATGTTATTGAAAGTGCTTACAGCATCATTTAGGGGGAGGTGTTTTAGAATGGACCAATCTATGTTGTGGAGAATGGAGTTAAATTGGGATGAATTGAAAGACGATAGTTTTCGACAGTCTTTGATAAGGTGGGGTTTAGGAATATGGGAGTAGTGTCTTAAGATGGTGGTAGGGAGATGATCACTGAGGGAGTCAGGTAAGGTGGTGGGATTGTGGTATTGGTGAGGGGAATTGGTAAGGATCCAGTCTATGATGGAGCTGGAAGAGGAATTTTTATGGAAGTGAGTGGGAGATGTTATAAGTTGGTGGAAGCCATGTAGGTGGATGCTGAGTTGGGGAGTGTCAGTTGTGAGGTTGGACCAATCAATGCTGACATCACCAAGGATAAGTGTCTCATATGGAATGTTGTGGGAGAACCAGGATAGGATGTTTTCAAGAATGGGCAGATTGTTACCAGGAGGAAGGTAGATAGAGGCAATTGCAAGTTTTTTGTGGGGATTCAGATGGCAGTTAAGGATGATGATTTCAGCTGGGAGGAAGTCAGGTATTGGGGAAGGGTATGGTGAGAGGTTAAGAATGTTTGAGTAGAGGATGGCCATGCCACCACCTTTTTTTACAGGTCTATCAGATCGGAAGATATTATAACCTGGTGGGAATATTTCACTATTTGAGATGTGTGGCTTGAGCCAGGTTTCAGATAGGGAGAGGATGTGAGGGGTACTGAGAGCTATCCGTGAGTGCAGCTCAGTGACTTTATTTGCTAGACTCTGAATATTCAATTAGTAAATAGTTAAGTATTTGGATGGAGATGATTGTTGTGACTGAGGTTGGTGACTGTTAAAGGAGTAAGATGAGGGCAGTGTAGAGGTAGTTTTGGGGAGAGAAGAGGGGCCAGGGTTGGGATGGATATCTCCAGAACAAAGTAGGTTTTTAGTGAGGAGAGAGTGTATAGTAGATGCTAGATGGAGTTTGTATAGTTTTGACTTAGCTTTGTGGGAAGGTTTAAAAACCTGTATTATGGATAGTTTATATAGACTTGAGACAGAGGTAGTAAAGAGATTAGGGGAGATAGTAAAAGATGAAGTAGTTGGATATATGTTGTATGAGTGAGAAGTTGGTGAACATAGGAGTGGGTCAGAGAGATTGGAGTGGTAAGAGGTGGAGATAGAGAGAATAAGGAGTAGTGTAGAAGATATTAGAAAATATTGACATCTCTCTCTCCCCCCACCATATCTGCAACAATAATCTAAACACACAAATCAATGAGTACGTTTTACACCAAACCTTCTGTTGGGACTTATGTCCTATTGTTTAACAAATATTGAAATGTGTTTCTATTAATGTTCCATGTTGAAATACTATCATTGGTGGCCTGTTGCGATCACTGTAACCTGCATGCCATTATAATGGCCACTGTGATTCCATATATGCATGTGTTCTGTTTGCTATGCAATCATTCCAAATCTGTTGTTTTGGGTTAATGGGAATATCTATGCATGCTGTTATAACTAATCCTGGATTGTGTTGACTATTACTAACCCACATATGTTCTAAAACTGCAACACCACAGCACGTTTCGGAAGGCCGGTCCCAGCGGACCCACCTCTCCCACCTCATCTGGCTGTGGCACCAGGCCCCAGCACTTCCGGGACCTACTCTGCGATCTCCTCATCTGCTGGTCCTGCACTACCTTTGGGTGGAACTGCCTCAGGGGATGGGGCTCATCCTGGGAGCATGCACGGACAGGATACTATCAACCAAAGCCAGGTCCGGGGATTGGTGCGTAGCGAGCTCCAAAAGCAGTTTGGAGATCTGCTACACCAACTTGAGGGCAGCATGGTACAATTAGAGGGTCAGCCTGCCCCTCCTACTCAGCCACCAACACAGCCACCTTTGGGGCCATGAAGGTGCAGTGGTGACTCCCATGTGTGGGGACCTCACTCCCACTGTTTCCATTTGGGTGCTGATGGGCTTCTGATTTCCAAACACCCCTCCCCGTCCAAGGTGTTTATCCCCCACATGTGTCATATACCGCCCCTGTATGCTGTCTTGTCTGTCTTGTCTGTCTTTCTACCCAACCTACCTCCCCAAATATACCTACCATCCTTGGCCAACATCCCACTCTCACCTTAAAAAAAAGGGTAATCTGTTTTCAAAAAAAAATTTTTGTCCCATACATAGCTGTCCATTTTCTACATGTGTCCACTAGAAACATGTAATCTGGTCTAATTGGCTTCACAACACATTATTGTTGTCCTCACCCCTCCCTCAGGGGTTTCAGTGTCCAAATATACCTCCAAATTCTGTATATATGCACAGTTGTTGCTGTAGAAGAAATGGACAGCTATGGACCTTCTCTACACCCATCCTGCACATCCCTAGCTATTTTCCCTATTGTCCTTCCCTCTGCATGCCCCCGTTTTCAACACTTTCCTAGCACGCCTTTTTTCTTTACTTTTAAAGAAATTAGCATGGGGGTAAGTGGGAGTAAGCTGTTTTAAACAGTAGTAAGTGGGATTAAGCCTGTTTGCACAGCGCTAAGCAATGCCTACACAGATTAAGCACTTTTATGGCTAACTGTCTGTAAGCATATTTAACCATAAATTAGCACTGCTTACTGCCACGCAGATCCATGCTAACCTGCTTACAACTGCTTAAAAGTGCCTTAATCACTCTGTATCCAACAGCCCTTGTTCTGCCCAGCAACAAAATAATCAGCCCTTGCAAATCTTGAACCCAGGACTCTACACACCATAGCCACCACAATTTACCACTAAGCCATGTGAGCTGTAGATAAGTCTGATGTTTTTACAAAGATATCATGCAGCAAAGTCATTCAGCAGTAGGGAAAATGTATTTATATATGTATATATGTATGTGTAGATATATATATATATATATAAAACATATATATTTTATATATATATATATATATATATATATATATATATATATATTATATATATATATATATATATGTCTACTTTATTTGGTCGACTCACATTTGGTCGAAAATGATTTCAGGAAGCACACTTCACTGAAAGCTCATTTCACTGAAAACTCATGTGGTAGAATCACATTTGGTCGAAAATGAAATATAGCCCCTTCCCCACTGCAGTGAGACCCAGTAGTGAGAATATTAATTAAGGGGAGGTGTGGGGGGCACTGTATGTGAGTCTGTAGGCCACCACCTCTGTAATGTCCCTCACACAGGCAAGGAAATGGGGCAAGGCCCACATTATGGAATGTCCCATATGTCAGAACTAGCAGCAGTGTCCAGGCCCACAGCACAATATAATGTGGGCACCTACATAGAGGTATGGCCATAGCAATACCTGGCATCAGCACATCTGTACAGAGAACAGACAGAAAGTAGATAGCCAACAGGTTATGCATTAGGATGAATGTTTTGAAAGATACACATCTGAAACTGAAAGATATGCCATTACTACATGACAGTAGTCCTCAATGACATGTACAGAAAACATAGTAGTCTACAGTTAATATCAACATATCAGACCAATATCCAATAGGAGATACATATAAACATACAGCTCAAAGACCAAGAACAAGATACTCAGTACTGATAGTCCAGCTTTGCATGCAAGGGTGTATGATTCCAGTACTACAATCTGCAATCTACTCTTACTTGAAAAAGCACTGTTAAAAGTACTGACATAATGATACCATATGTGTTACTCTATTTCTGTTAACCAGTGCACTGTAGCTGGTGTAACATGCAAGTGTGACTGCATATAACCTGGGATACTACTCATGTATGAAATAAATCCAAAGAGAAATGATTGTGGTACTACCCATGTATACTCAGGTGTCCCATACAGTATACTCACAACATTTGCTATTGTAATGACAGCACATAGAAGCATGTTATGTACAGGAAATTAATACACTTATTAAATATGACATTACCCTGCTATTTTATCAGACTGGAATGTGATCACTGGTTACCAGGGTTAAGCTATACTAAGCAGGTGTAAGCATTGCTTAAATGTAAATGCTAAACAGATTTGTGCACTGGTAAGTGAAGCCTACCAGTAGGTAAATGCCTATTCATTTAACCGTATGTTAGCACCACTTACCATCAGGCAAACCTGCGCAAACACACTCAAAGGTGCTCAAAACTGCCTTAATCATTCTGTATCCAACAGCCCTTGCTCTGCCTAGCAATAAAATAAATAGCCCTGGCCTTGAACCCAAAATCCTGCACACCGTAGCTTATGCAATTTACCAGTAAGCCACTGCAGCTGTATTGTTTGAGGATGTTTTCTCAAACATATCCTTCTTTACAGCCAGTTTACAATAGGAAAGAGACAAGTGTGCAATTAGGAAAGATTGGTATCTATAAAAAAAAAAAAAATATATATATATATATATATATATATATATATATATATATATCTTAATAGAAACATAGAGAGAGAGTGAGATATGTAGAGAGATCCATATATGTGTACAACAATATATAGATATAATATATATATATATATATATATATATATATATATATATATATATATATATATATATATATACATATATGTGTGTGTATATATATATATATATATATATATATATATATATATATATATATATATATATATATATATATATATATATATATATATATATATATATATATATATATACATGTCCCAAAATGCCCATACAAACATATGCTGCTGACAGACTACCCACAACTGGGGCAACATGCACAGTTGGATACAAAAGCAGCGATGACACTCACATCTGCCCCCCCCCCCCCACAGTCCAAATAAATAAGTGAACAGTACACAGCTACAAAATCATGATAGGCCATGCCATGCACAATGGCCAGACATACAACAATCTCTTAGCAAAACAAATAAAATGTCTGAACACAGCAAAAAAAAATACAACCAGCCAGTAATTCACACATGTTTATTATACTCTGACATCTTGGCCAAAGCCTTCAAGGAGTAAACATTACCAGAAATACATGCCTTAGTCACAAGAAGCAATTAACACCTAATTACATAATTGAATACACAGCCTCCAATTACACTCGTCATTTAACCCCCTACAGGATAAGGTATCACAGTTAATATTACTACATTGAGTCTGTACATAACAATTATCCTTTTATGAATGTTTCATCACACTGAGGAACAGACGTTTTCAGAAACAGTACCTTGAGACCCACTACTGTCTCCATGGTGTGATTTATTCAAATGTACAGCTATAGAACTGACATATTTCTTATCAGTAATATGTCTGACATGTTCTAACAGCCTAGTTTTAAAACATGTGTTACTATCTCCCACATACAAGGCCATCTAAGAGCATTCTCTATACACCTAGCTCTTAAATGTACAGACTTCAACATGTTTCCCAGCCATTCCCCTCAGTAGGGATTACAGCACTAAATAATGATAGATCAGTATACCTATTCACTTACTACTGTATGACATCTGGACAAAGCCTGATATAATTGGTGGACAAAAGTCCAAATACATGGCCATACATGAAATTTTGTTGTTATACACAAAGAAAGTTGCTGGTGTTACAGGGTTTGTTGTAACATATCTTTTCTAAGGGATATAAAGTCAGAAAAACAAATGGATGGTACCATCTACATAATGCAATCACCAGAGTATGCTACTGATTTGCCAAGGACAGCACCTGTCTGGGGAACAGCCCATACATAACAGGCTAACCTGTGGCCATTATGTGAATGGCACTACAGTTGAGAGCTATGCAGAGACAGAACTTTGTCAGAATGAAACCCATGCAGAAGTAGTTTGTGCAGACAAACCCTGTTAAACTAGTAGTCCAAACATATAACAGCAATACTCACATTTTGCTCCTATGTCTTGAACCTTCTCTATTTAGTTAGCTTGTCTCCACAAGTCTTGTTTTAAGAGGTAGTAGCTCACACAACTCTAGGGTGTCTTTCTCACAAGTAAGGGAAAGGGCCAATGCCCACATGGAGTACTCATTTATAGGAGTGTGTTGCCATGACATTGGCTATTGGAAAAACTACACAGCTGCTCTGCATGCAATTAGCAAGTGAGAAACCCCAATAGCTGCACAGGCTGTCACCTGGTCATGAGCATTACCTACAAAAGCCATGCTGCCACCTTTTCAAACCAGCTCTATCCTTGTAGTGCACAGAGAGAGAGAGAGAGAAATAAATGAAACATAAAGTGGAAAAGAGTAGAAAGTAAAAAGGTAAGTGAAACATGTAAGCAAGTAATTGAATTTAGTACTTGGTCTGTAATTATGGGAAATATGATTTGGAGGAATATATGTCCATACAAGACTTGTACTAATGTCCTGCTGAACAGCTGCTATGGCCATAGCATCAGGCCCTCTCTGCAGCAGAGATATCACAGACATACTCTCAACTGTACAGATCTTCACAGAATGTCCACATTTTACCATCGTGTATTTTTGTCTCTTCCTCCTGAAATCTGTACTTTTCTGGCAAATAACTGAGGATTGAAGTTATCGGGTAATGACAAACACTTGAGTTTAAGACTCCACATCCTTAAGAATATTCACCATAATGCTAAATGTATCATTCTACGAACTTCCTATGTTTGTAACAGATATATTTAAAGTCTGCCCCTATTTATCCTCCCATCATTTTAGGCATTGTCCAGATGTGATGCTCTGAGAGGTTGTGAGGTGGGATCGCAGCTCAGGAGCCTGACTCACCTGGGAAAGGACAGCTCATATATGACAACCACAGGGGTGTCTGTCAAACAGTTGTGACTGTGCCACTACTAGGCCAGTTAATGGGATATTTTCCATATCCATGTTACCTGTGAGTATGAGTATGACACATGTTTGTCATGTACATGCTCATCATTGCTGAGTGGAGGAGTGTGGTTGATGTGCATATCTCCATGTACAACTGAAGTGGACAGGGTGGTGATGTTCCCACCTAATCTGTGTGATGCAGGTTGCCTATATCCATGGCATGTGTGTATGAGGTGTTCTTTACCCCCAGTACAGGGTAAATTGTGTTGTTTCATCTGAGACTTACAACATATGTGGAGACATGATTGCAATTGTCCTTGGTGGTGTGGATATGCCCGATTCATAGTCATAGTCAGCCTTACAGGAAGTGACCTGTGAACTTACATGCTTACTCAGATATAGGTGGACTTGTTTCCAGTTGTTGCCTGCACCTATGTGTCCCTGTACAGCCAATGTAGCAGCCTATCATGTGGGTTGTGCATTGCTGCTGCCCACCAAAGGGGATTACTCTACTTTAGTGAAGGCTAGTTATACAGGTCAGGTACTGCTGTGTTCATATAGCTACAGTGGATAAAAAGGGTACACACCCCTGTTACACTGCCTGGTATTTGTGCAATTGGAACATGACACCACAATAACTCATTTCAAAACAATTCCCACCTGTAATGTGACCTATAGCCTGTACAATTCAATTGAAAACATAACACTCTGGTCTGTGAAAACATATGGAAATATTACTCAGTACAATAAGCCAGTTGAATGAGTGTGCACACCCTTAAACTGATATGTTGTGTATGCACCTCTTGGGATGGTTACAGCATTCATCTGTCTTGGTCTGGACTCTAACATCATGGCACATCTTCACTTGGCAATAGTTGCTCACCTTCCTAGGAACACCTTTGATTGTATTTCAATGGAATTGTACAGGTTAGGGGTCACATTCAAGATGAGAAACATTATGAAATTATCTTCTGTGTTCTGATTGTCATACATCACACAAACCTGGCATTCCAACAGGGGTGTGTGCACTTGTGATATCCACTTTATATAGATGTTGATATAGCTGGTAGTGGTAGGCATGGATAGAGGGTCATAACACAGTTGGATACTTCTCTGATTAATACCTGATAATGCCTACTCTAGTACCCATAGCAGTGTCATGGCAATGCAACAACCAATAGCTGCACATATTTATGTCTGTTGTATGCACTGACACTGATATTACACACATGTGCAACATGCACAACCTATGTACCTGACTGCTTGAAACCCATGTAATTAGTTTTGTGCCTTCCAGCTTAACATATGCATACATACATGTGCTCAGGGGATCCCTGGTATGCATTTCTGTTCTATGTTAGTATGGCATGCTGTATTTACAGTCTTCCTGCTCAGTCATATTTCTCAACCTGTTGCAGCAGTACGTCTGGACAATGGCACACATAAATGGGTGTGAAAGGCCAAATCAGTATTTATACTGTATCAACATAGCTGCACCATACATTAGTACGTTGATTGCACAGTAGGGTCTGACATCACTGTGATAACCTGGAAGATGTCCAACAGTCATAAGTAGGCTATTATGTTACAGTGCCAATACTCACAGACCTGCCAATGGTTTGGCTGACATAACACAGGTATATGTGTATGTGACTACAGATATCAGTCACAAATGTGCTTATTTTCCAGCAGAACACTGTACAGTTGAATGTTATTAATTCAATATATCACATGCAGTTCAGCACATGTCTGCAACAGTGCTGTACTATGCACATGCCCTCTATAGGTGTCTTAACTTTACAAGGCCACACTTGGGCCACACGGTAAATGCACAAGCCATGACGCTGAGGGAAGCATTGTGGAGGTGGGTTGCACACACACATTGGATGAGGAGCATGCAGGTAAGGGCCCAATGTGGATTAGTACACTAATGTATCAGACATACATGTATCCGTACTAATGTACAAAGGTGCACATCTATGGTGAGGACAGGACATTGTGTATTATTGCAGTTAGTACTGTAGATGTGCAGACATGCTGCATCCATTCTATACCATGGCCACATGTGCATCTGCTGACATTAACTCCCTCTCACAACTACCTAGGACCCTCTGGTCTGCATATGGGACAGTAGCCTGAAGCTGGTGAGTATTACATTGTTCTGTTGTTGCCTGGCAATACCCCAGGCATGTGAAGCGCATGCAATTTACCATGCACACAACCATCAGTAATAGCTATATTGCTTTATGTAATAGCTGTATTGCTTGTTGTGCATGTTCACTTGTGCTGGGGTTAACTGTATTACATGTCAGTGGTCACCACTGGAGCCTATCTGACATGAATTCAACATTCCTGTAGCATACCTCACAACTTGTCAGTGCAAAGACATCTGGACAGAGGCCAGAAAATTGTGCTGGACAAATGGCCTAAGGTAAGGTCATGCGTGACACATTACTGGTATACAGTAGATATAAATTGTGTACACACCCCTCTTAGGATGCAAGGTGTTCCTGTTACATACTAATTAGGACCACAATATGACAGTCCACACCTCTTCCATCCTTTAATGTGACCCATAACAGGTGCAGTTTACCTGTAAAACCAAGCATCTGTACTTATGTATTGCGCCTACAAGGCAGGCCACCTGTGAGGGTGGCAGATGCCCTATCAGCATGATGTTTCAGTCAGATATGATACCTCATGCTGCCATATTTTATTTATTTTACATTTGTTGATTGGGTTTGTCTAGCTGAGCTAGTGGCTCATTTTCAGCAGAGACCCAGGGGAGAAAAGCTCCACAGTGAGATAAAAGTATGTAACAGATACAAAAACTTAAAAATACATTTCAGTTACATACACATAAAATGAATTATACATTTAGGAGTACACAAAAAGTTTCAAAAACATATATACAATATTTGCAATGGTAGAGAAGTGATGTAGAGAAACCAAAAAGCATTTGTGTGAGGCAAAACATTTTGAAAAAGAAAATGCACATCTATGATGGACTCAGTAAGCCAGCATAGAATAAACTTAAGATATACTATTAGAGGTACATAGAAGAGGTTTGTGGTAATAAACATGGTATGAACTGGTGAGAGGTAAAAGAGGAGAGACAGTAGCAGGTGACAAGGATAGTCTAAAAAAATCAATGGCAGTGTCAGTACACTCACTGTGGCCTATTTGGCTATAATATCATATACATGGGCATTGTTAAGGCACAAAGACCACTTCTGATCACTTATAGGTTTCAAACATATGGATATTCCAGACACATCTGTACAGAGGACTGTACAATGGTTTAACCTGCTGCATGTGAGGCAAATGCTGTTAACACACTATATAAAGTAATGGCAGCAGGAGGTGGTCACCAGCCGTGTATGGTATACATATTAAAATGGTATAAGCCACACATGATATGACCTGCACACACACACACACACACACACGCACACGCACACACACACACACACACACACACACACACACACACACACACACACACACACACACACAGATTTGCCAGCATTAGAATTAGTACTCTTGCCTATCTAGGTATTTCTACTATCGTGCTATGCAGTTATCAGACACGCCACAGAGCTTAGACACTTCCACCTCTTTCAAAGGTACTTCTAAGGTGGATGACATCAACAGGTCTACTAAATTGGAGTGGAGGGAAGTGTAAAGGGTAGTACACAGGTCAAAAATGGTATGAGGCAGACAATACATGATTCATATAGACATATTCACTTGCCAGTATTGACATTATTAGAGCTCCTGTCTGTCTAGGTATTTCTACTATAGTTCTATACAGTTATGAGACATGTCACAGAGCTTATACATTGCTAACTCAATCAAAGGTACTTCTGAGGTGGATGACATCAAAAGGTCTACTAAGCTGGAGTGAAGGGAAGTGTAAGGGGTAGTACACAGGTCAGAAATGGTAAGAGCCAGACAGTACATTATTCACACACATACTTGCTAGTGGTGGGATTAAAACTCCAGCTATCTAGGTATTTCTACTATAGTGCTATGCAGTTATGAGACGTGCCTCAGCTTATACAGTTCCAACTTTACCAAAGGTACTTCTGAGGTGGATGACATCAACAAGTCCACTAAATTGGAGTGAAGAGAAATGTAAACGGTAGTACACAGGTCAAAAATCATACAGGCCAGACAGTACATGATTCACACACGCATACACTTGCTAGTATTGGGGTTAGAACTCCTGCCTATCTAGGTATGTCTACTATAGTGCTACGCAATTACTGCATGCGCTACAGAGCTTACTGAATTTTCAAGTGGCCAAAGCTGCTGATAACTGCACAGCTGTGATAAAGTATTACAGGTGGCAGACAGTCTGCCTTCTTTTTCACCTGTACATCATGCTAGTTCTTTCTGTCTTGCACTTCAACTAGCATTATGGCTTGCCACTTCACCAGGTTATTGTATCAAAAAGTGTGGCACATCTGAGAGCTGTCAGCAGTACGCATTCATCACAGATGTCGCCCTAGTACTTACTAGTTATGTCCACCCCTCCAGGCATGTTTGAAGGGCAGTTATCTGTGCTTTCATCCATTAACCTAGTCCTCTTGTTCATTCTAGGGCACTGTTGCAACTGCTGCATGTAAACAGACAACTCTCCCCTCTAAACTACAAACACTCACACTTGTGATGGTTACCCATATATCACCCAGTGTGGACATGTGCACTCTCCAGCAGATTGTGGACTAGCAGGTCAAGAGGATAAGATCAACACCTGCACCTCACTATGTGGAACACATAGCTCACCATGACACCCACTTTGACAGCCATGACATACAGTGAAAAGCCTCACACCCATCTTCCCAGAGGCACTCAATGGACATCTACCCAAACAGCACAGACCAGCAAGGCAGACACCCACTCAGACACCGTGACAGGGCACATGCCAAGGAACACATATTTAACCTACACAGTGTGCCCCCAACCTAAGCCCTTAAGGCTAACCACCTTCCACAATACAGTGATCATGGGTAACTCAGTACTGAGGCACACACATCTCACCCACTAAGTTGAATATGGAGTAGGTAACAGCCAAATATCAATCACATGCCAGCATCTAACACATGACACAGCCAGTCATGGCACTTTACAACTACGAGTATCACTCTGTATCCATGTGGGTGTGAATGACATGGGACACACCTCCCTGGACTACATGACAGGAGACATGGTTGAACTCTTTGATTATGTGGTCCAGACAGGTGTGACAGTAGTCCTGGGCAGTGTACCGCTGTCACCCAGAATTATGCTGCGGTACTACCAACAGACGGTTGACTGCAACATTGGCGTACGTGTTATGTGTCATTCTCAAGGGATCCAGGACCTCTCTGCTTGGGATGGCATGACTGACAGAACTCAATGATTTGCCACAGATGTCCTACATCTGTCACTGCTGGGTTGCCAGGTACTGGCTATGTGTCTTGCCACCCCTATGCTGCCTTATTAGGCAGTGTTCCTAATGTTATTACCACCATAACAGCTACACATGCATGCAATCTGAAGGTCATGCTGCTCAACAGTGGACATCTAACTGTCAGGATGCAGTCACTCATAGCAGTTGTTGGAGTGGAGGACACATGTCTGCTGTAATGGAGAGGTGGTTCACAGCAGCAGACAGCAGACCTGCATTATCAGGCTATGACACATTCCACGGCTGTCAGCCCCTAAACATGGGCCACACCACACCTCCACAAGTGGTGTCTCCATATTCATTTTGGATAGGAACACCTCCAGACTAGTATCTCATTATAATGCATTAGAGATACTTCCGATACAACTACCTTGGGGTAATAGTGCAATCCAGACAATAGCCTGCTATCGGTCCACATCTACATCCTTAGACTGTCAATGCACATTCCTCAACACCCTGCCATCTCTGATGGTCCAATACAACACTGACATAGTACGAGTCTTCAACTACCCCTCCATCACTTGGGGAATGTAGCCAATCACCAGTACAGTGTCCCAAAACTTCTTGGATTCATCATTTCCATTGCCCTAGACCAGCTCATACTGACCCCTGGTAGAGGATGCAGCAACCTTGACCTGTATTGACCACTTAAATATGGGACCGTTGCTCATCCCCAGATGTCAGTCCCTGCATGGTGAGATTCACACAGGCTGTAAACAACATGGAACTCAACATGTCAGCCACAACTCCCACAAAGATAACCACCTGGCAAAACCTCTCCAAAGCTGACATTGCAGGTATAGAAACAGGGGTGGATGTCTTCACTGCACCCATGGTAAAGGGATGTAGCTGCATGACTGTGGAATCATACACACAGGCACTGTATAAACTGGTACATGAATGCATGATAGCAGCCAGTGCCAACAGAACCAAGACACTGTCCTCCAAACACTGGGAGACAATGGGATGGTCCCCTGCCATTACTAAAGTGTACATCAGTAGGAGGACACTGTTGCAGGGAAATGTGGTGTCCCATGACTGTTGAACTCCCTTATTAGCCTTAAACACAACTTTGGATCCCTCATGGAATCCCCGACAGGCATCTATGGCAGCAGAGATGCAGCAGACACTGATGACAGTCACAACAGCCTTGATAGTTACATCAACAATCTCCACAGCATTAAACACAAGTGCTGCAAGTTACTGCACAAAGCTAATACCCATCCTGAGACAACAGATATTGACCACAGTCTTGGTAACACATTCAGTGCCAGTTTTACCCCCCCCCCCCCAAGTGAAGTGCTGAGTGAATGTGTTCTCACATGCTGCATCCTATTTCCATTCTAGGAATCTGTGTGTCACTAGAATGTGATCCTGAAGCAAGGCCACAGGGTATGGCAGTGTGGTAACACATCCACCGTGTCATAGGCAGAGTATAGTATGTGCACAGTAATCCCCAGTCTGTAACACAGTGATTGCATATGCCTCACAGATTATAGGGCTGAGGGTTGTACATAGGTACATGTTGATGTACATCTGTTACAGAATGGAGAATGGTACATGTTCTGGTTTGGACACACCTCCGATTGTTAATAACCACAGCCACAGGGGATATTCATCTACCAAACACACTGAGATTACTAGTCATACACACACACACACACACACACACACACACACACACACACACACACACACACACACACACACACACACACACACACACACACAAATTTGCCAGTACTGAGATCCATAGGTTCATTGCTTCATAGATGTCTAGTAGGTGAATGAGCCTGAAAGTTCTACAAGGTTAGCCCAAGAGAATACCCTGGAATTAGTCTACATGACAATAGTCCACAGTGTGTCTCAGGAGTGTAGTCACTGGAGTGGTCCCAGGGGTGGGTATTGTATTCTCCATCCATTCATCCAGGTTTCTATTGTGGGTGGCCAGTGATGTGCACTGCTTCCCATGTATGTGATCTATATTCCATAACATGAACAGTGTCTGGGTTGTACATATGTCCCACATGCATGTTCTTTGAGGTGTGGAAGTGTGCTTGAGGTCTCTGGGGCATGTTGTGTGGACAGATTGGTATCTTCTGATGTAGCATTCCTGACCTCATTTGGTGAGACCTGGATATGTACCTGAGGTAGTGATTGCACCTACATTGACAGTATGATACAGGTATTCAGTGGTGTTAGTGGCATCTGTCCATACAGGGCATGTGTATAAGGCATGGCATTCCCTTTGTGGGTTACATTTGTAGACTCTACAGTTGTTGCAGGCGTCCAGTGGGGAACATGGCAAAAGGGCTTCTGTATACATTGATTGGCCTACTGAGGGGATGGAACAGGGTGCCATGTCCTTTTACTTGCTGGATAACAAACACTCAGTCAGGAGATGTAACACATCAACATACTTTCTGATGTCAGTGGCACTGTTGTGGTTAACAGACATGTAGTCCACTGCAATCACACCGTGGGTACTATCTGTGAGGCAATATGCAGGGGAACTACCGATATAGTGGTTGTTGTCTAGCCAAGTGTGTTTGTGTATGGGTGGAGAGTGGTCTCTGAATAATAGAAGGGTTGCCTATGTTGTTCACTAATCCATACTGTCACAGAGTCATTGCACATGGCACTAGACATTTAGGGCTGTGGAATGTCTACACCAATCTCTATGGTGTTTGATAACTGTTGGCCTTGTAATGTGGACATTGTGACATATACTAGGTCCTTAACATAATAATTTAGGAAAACCCACCCCCCAATGGATACTGTTATTATACAATTACACCAACCCCCCCCCCCACACAGGATACTGGTGACAGACACACACACTTGCCAGTACTGGGTTTTAAACCCCTACCTAGCTATGGATTGCTACTACAGTGCACCGCATTTATCACACGCACCACAGAACTTATAGGATGGGTGGTGTCCCAAGGTACTTCTAAGGTGAGGAACATCACCAGCCCTTGTAAATACTGGCATTGAGTGAAGTAGTGGGTGAGAGATTCCAAAAAATATTTTACCCTACACACATATTTACATTTGCCAGGAGTGAAGTTCAAACTGCTATCTAACTATCATTTCAGATCATTATGGTTATGCACTTACAACATGCACCACTGACCTTATATGGTTTAGGGTTGCCAGCAGGTACTTTTAAGGTGGATGATATCTGCAGGACTGCTAAAGTCAGGCACTGCAATGTGCACTGGGTGTAAATGGGGCCAAAATCTCTGAGGTACAGACATACATATGCACACATACAAACACTTGCCAGGGATGAGATTCAAACCCATACCAATGTAGTTATTGCTACTACATTGTTCCGCATTTTTCGCACACGCCATGGAGCTTACATGTTTGAAAGCTCTGCAAAGGTATATTTGAAGGTGAGTGACATCAGCTGAAGTTCTAAAGGAGGGATAAGGGACATGTTGTAAGTGTGAATGACTACAAAATTAGGTTTCTACAAGGATACACACACTCTCTCACACAAACACTCCCATTTATACAGGTACCAGGATCAGGACTGTAACTCCTACCTAACTAGTTTACTACACTATAGCATTACACCATTATCGCAAGCACCACGGAACTTATATGGTGGAAAGTTGTCCAAAGGTATTTTTGAAGGTGAGTGACATCAGCAGCAGTGCTAAAGGAGGGGTAAGGGAAGTGCTGTAAGTGTGAATGACCACAAAGACAGATCTCTAGAAGAATACACACACTCTCTCACACAAACACTTACATTTACACAGTTGCCAAGATCAGGATTGGAACTCCTACCTAACTAGTTTGCTACACTATAGTATTATACAGTTATCACAAGCATTATGGAGGTTATGTGGTGGAAAGTTGTGCAAAGGTATATTTCAAGGTGAATGACATCAGCAACAGTGCTGAAGGAGGGATACGGGAGATTTAGCGAGTGTGAATGCCTCAACCACATTCATCTAGAAGCACACACACACACACACACACACACACACACACACACACACACACACACACACACACACACACACACTCACACACAACTTTACATTTGACAGGACTGAGATCACAATTGCTACATGGATACCTACTTGTACTATAGTGTTACACAATTATCACAAGCACCACTGACACTATAGGGCTGAGGGCTAACCAAAGGTATTTCTACAGTGAATGACATCAGCTCATCATGTGATATAGGCCAATAGGATGTGTAGTGGGTGGAACAGGCCTCATAATTGGATTCTCTCTGTCACTGTCTATCTTTCTCTTCTCCATGTCTCTGTGTGTGATTGTTTGACATATTATATTATGTTGGTCTTAGATATGTGTATGTATTCCTATCCAGTGTGTGTGTTTGTGTGTGTGTGTGTGTGTGTGTGTGTGTGTGTGTGTGTGTGTGTGTGTGTGTGTGTGTGTGTGTGTGTGTGTGTGTGAAGTATCAATGGTGTACAATTTGGTGTGTGTGCACAGACAGCTGCGAATAACTGATATCTGTAGTTCACTGTGTTGTGAGACATGGCCTTCATTTCTCTAAGTGTATGGCCATGCACAGTATGACCTTCTATATTGAGTGTGTCCATCCATTCCAGGGAGGGTTGGACTCCAGTTCAGGGTTTTGTGTGCTACAGCTACACCTAGCAAACTGTTTCTGCAGGATATCTGTAGATAGGTTGCCAATATGGAGACACAATGGGCTTAACATACAGGAGATGCTGAAACTATTGCTGTCTGTGCTGTTTGTGTGACGTGTTTGGTTGTAGCATAGATATTCTGGCATATGTACTGTTTTACACTGTGATGTGTCATGTCATCAACTACTGACAGGTATCATTCTTTGCTCACAGTTATTTACCAGGAAATACAAGATGAATGACGCTGAGACCAATATTCTGAGACATAGAGACTACACATTCTGACACACACCTGCATTGTGCAGCACCTTGTTAGTATGCTGGCTAGGGTTCCCCTCCATGTGCTTTTCTCAACTTCATGGAATGGCCATATCCTGCTGGGGCCTTACATCTCAGCTGTACAGATACACCCAGGTTATCTAGAGGTAGGACTCATTTATCTGGTCAGATTACCTTCACATTGTGGTTTACAAGCGGTTTTGTGGCAATTCATTCATGGGTTTGCAGTCTGGAGTAGTATTTATGGACATTAGAGTTTCAGACTTCATACACTCCATGACATCCATGCTTTTTATACCCCTGTTATTCTCTCCTCCACCTAACATTATGTAAGCAATATCTCATAGGTATCCCTATAGTTGGGCCTTTATCCCAGTATTATTTATGGTCTGATCCACAGTCCTTGCAGTAGGACATGGGGAGACATGCTACTGGCATTTGTCAACATGGCCTTGCATTTGTTTTCTGTTTACTGTTAGGTTGTTAGTTGGGAACCCCTGACATTCCATACATCGGCACCATGGGTGAGGCATGGGCCTTTGCCAGAGGACTGTAGGCCATTTGAGAGTGCTGCTGACCATCTGTTACTGCATTTCTACATGGGATTGTTGGGGGGGGGGTTGCACACCTGCAGACTTTAACATTTGAAATAACTGTACTGGTATTTCGGTTACTCTGTTGGCTTCCATTTCATATTGTATTGTGACCTATCATGCAGACAGGAGGCATATCAGTAGAGTACACATGTTAGATCTTAATAGCATATATTTCAGTTTCCAACTTCTTACCCTTCAGAACTGGAATGCAACTGCCAGACCTGTTGTAGTATGTCTGTGTAGGTCTGGTGGGGGGCTGTTCATCATTGCCATCATTTGGGGACCTTAGGCCAGCCTTTCTTCATGGTCATCTACACCTTTCCTGCTGGGTGAGGCTGGTGGTGGATATGTGACCCTCATTGACATCCATGTGTGTGACCCATTGACACCCACAGTTCTTTGGGCCATCACATGTACTGCAGTGGGGATTGTCACCTTGTGTAGTACTGCCTAGTATGTTGACACCAGTATTTGTTATGGATTTCCTGCTGTCCCATATAGCTGTCTGCTGCTATCCCATTCAGCCACCCAATTCCCTTGCATGCTTGCATCCATATAATACATACACATATGAGAACATATTACTCCATTCAGTAATTGATAGGAAGAGTGACTTACCTTGTTGCTGGGCCAGCATTGAGGACAGTTCTGGAGGGCTGACTACGTTGAATGCAGATAGTACACTCCCTGTACATGGTAAAGCTCCGGTAGTGTCATGTTTGGCATCCCTTTTACTGTATGTGCGAGTCGGAGAGAGGTATCAGTCCTTGGGTCCCTACAGTGTCAGTGTGTGTGCTATGCGTTGCCTCTTTGCCAAGACCTGGGCATACTGTGCATGCCTCCTTCTGCCTACAGGGGCAGGCTCAGGATGTTCCTCATTCGAGTCCCTCTGTGCCTGTCCTGGTCTTCGCAATGGTGGGGACCTGTGTGGCCCTGCCCTGTGCTGTTCCTGGCCCAGCTGTTTCCACAGCATCATATTGTGTAGCATGGCACATACTATGAACATTTGTGCACATGTAGCTGGAGAGTATTGCAAGGCTCCACCGGATAGGTCAAGGCAGCGGAACCGTAACTTGAGCATGCCAAACACATGTTCTACAATGATCCTGGTTTGTGCATGTGCCTCATTATGGTGTTCTTGTTCAGGTGTTTGTGCATTTCTGATGGGTGTCATCAGCCATGGCTCCAGTGCATAGCCAGCATCCCCTACTAGATGGCCATATGGGATGTCCCCCCTGGCTAATGCCTGATACAGCTGTGAGCAATGCCAGATGTAGAAGTTGTGATAACTTCGAGGACTGCCAGCACACACATTCATGATAATGCCCTGGGCATCGCACATGACCTGGCAGTTGATGGAGGGGAAGCCGTTGCGGTTTCTGTAGACCCTACCCCACTCACCATATGGCGCTTTGATGTGGATGTGTGTGCAGTCTATACCACCAACTACCTCAGGGTATTCTGCTATACGGTGGAAGAGACGCATACGTATGGTCAGCGCCTCATGGGCAGTGGGGAAATATATGTGCTCATTGGCAAGTTGTGTCATGGCATCCAGGAACTGGTGGAGTACCCTGGATGCTGATGCCTGTGAGACCCCCATGATATACCCAGTTGGTCTTTGAAAGGTACATGTGGCTAGTATTCTTAAGCCTAGACATACCTTGGTATCCACTGAGATGGGTTCCCCTATATTAGTTCTGTGTGTAAGGCATGGCCGGCACAGCTCAATGATTTGCTGTAGAATGTCCCTGGCCACCCTATAGTGCTCTACTATCTCCAGCTCATGTAGGCCCTGGTAAGTTACCCTGGGTCTGTACAGTCTTCTCCTCCTCCTCACTGTGGGTCGGTTGTCAGCATTCTCCTACTCACCATCCTCAGTCTCTAGCACATATTGATGGAGTAAAGCAGCAGCAGCCTCTAACATTTTTAGTTAGTTTTGCCAGTTAAAAATCCACCATCTGTGTACACTGGTGGTGTAGAGTTTGTGGGAAAAAAACAGTCTGTAGGGTGTTTGCATAGTTTATATTAGTGTGCTGGGCTGCTGCATGTGTAATTGGCTAATTCTGATGCATTCCACCTGCCAGCTATGCTAGTTCTCCTTGATTGTCTTCCTACTGCTGTTTCCCCTTCCCAGTTCCTCCCTATTTAAGCCCCGAGGAGCATTGCGCATACCCAGTGCTCAACTGTAAACAGTTCTGCCCTTTCCTCTTCTTTTTTTTTTTTTGTTTAACACCTGTTTAGGCTATGTACACACTGCTCTGCCACATCTGACACACCCCCTTCCTTAGCTGTGCTTAGCTAAGGGCAAACACAGGCCAGGCCACAGAGTTCCAATGAGCTTACAGCAAGTATGACATACCCCCTTATGAAGTCATTCAGCTCTTATACTTGCACTGTTGTATTGCTGCACCTACACAGTTAGGTACAAGCTGACACTTTGAGGAAATCTGTGATTCAGTATAACTCCCCTCATTTGCATAACCCAGTGTGTAAGTCATTAGTTACTGCACTTAGATAGACCCTTTCTCCTTGACAACCAGTGCTCCCTGGTACTGTTAACATTCTGCATGCCATTGACTATAATGGCAAAATACAGACTTATCTTAAAATTGACTTTTCTAATTTTTTTTTTATTTTCAGCACGATCCCGTTTGCGTGCCACTGCACTAAGCTTAAACAACCATGATAGGCCCAAAAAAAGTTTAATTTTATAAAAAAATAAACTATTATTAATGTCAGTGGCCTTATATTTGGCCATTGGCATGTGTGTTTGACTGTAATACATGCTTTCCATGAGCTGTCCGCTTGCTCAGATGCAGAAATGTATTCAGTTACTAACTGAAAACATTTCTGCTCTGACACTGTTCCTGAACAGAGTCCGGCCAGCTTCATGGATCAGAAAATCACCTCATTTGCATGTTTTTTACCAGAAAATGAGGTGATTTGCATCCCGCATGGCTTTCCATGCAGGAACAGTGTAGAGCCACTTGTGCACGTAGGGCCGGTGCTAGTATTTTGGGGGCCTCCAGCAAGTTTCAAGTTGGGGGCCCTACCCAGGAGAATATAAAAAGTGTGACCATATTGCCATCACGCCTCCTTCCCTATCAAGCTCATGAAGCACCATTTAACAATCACTGTGTAATATTATTACATTCAGACCATTAAAAAGACTTGAAATGTCAAGGTACACACTGGCTGGCATTTAGTACCAATGTTACATTATGACAAGCCCCTGTACCACAGTAAGGTAGCCACTCACAATGGTACACGTGTACACACACTCTGACTGGGACTGCGCAGTGGTGCAGCAGTTAAATTTGTCGCCGCCCCCCCCCCCCCAGCAAGAGGTTATCTGGTTCGATTCTCAGCTGGAGTGCCTTCTGTGTGGAGTCTGCATGTCCTCCCTGCATTTGTGTGGTTTCCTCCCACATTCCAAAGACATGCTTCTGCAGCATTTCTCCCTGGGCCTCTGCTAAAAATAGGCTCTGTCCTAGTCAGATTATCCCGGTCAACAAATGTTAAATAAATAAAATTTAGTATCAATAAATTATGACAGGCCACTGTACCACAGCAAGGTAGCCACACACAGAGGTTCACATACTGACTGGCATTTAATACTAATGTTACATTATGACAAGCCCCTGTACCACAGCAAGGTAGCCACTCACAAATACACACACACACACACTGACTGGTATTTAGTAGTAATGTTGTTACATTATGGCAAGCCTCTGTACAGCATCAAGGTAGCCAGTCCCGCACAGGTACACAAAGACACCCACGAGACACCCTCACACAGGACAGAGACATGAGGCAGACAGTTACGCAGACTTGCAGACAGGACATAGACACCCACACATGATGGACAGCACTACAGTAAGACTGAACATTAAGAATTTAAAATACTGGGCTTATGAACTAATAATGATGCTAGAATAAGATTTTGCAGTAGCATGCATTGTGTGACCCCACATTTTTGAAGAACAGACCAAAACTAACAAACATCTGGACATTGTGCAACATTCTCACAGCCCCTACCAACCTCCTAACCTCTCAGCATAATTCCAAAGCTGAAAATAACTGCAGAACAAAGGTGTAACATCAGGGATAGTTACAAACATTGCGATGATAAACTTAGAAAGATATTAGAATAACAGGGATTGCATTAGCATTCATTACAATAATCAGTACATTCTGCAGAACTCTCATAGTGCCCCCAAAAGTCTCAGCACAATTCTAGAGGAGGTACAAAAAAAAAAAAAACAAGACAAGGACGTAACATTAGGGTGTTTAAAACATTGTGGTTATGAACTGATAAAGATGGTAGGATGGTAGAATAACAGATTTTTCCAGTAGCATGCATTGTGTGAATTCACATTTTTGATGACTAACAGACCAAAAATACAGGTCAAATATCTAAACGTTGTGCAACATTCTCACAGCCCCTATGCCTCTTGTCTAACCTCACAGCTTAACAATTCCAGACAAAGCCCAAAAAAACAAAACAAAAAAAAAACAAAAACAAAATGCAGAACAAAGGCATAACATCAGGGATAGTTTGAAACTTTGCTATGATCAACTTCCGATAGTAGAACAGGGGTTGCACTGGCACGCATTAAGACATCAGTACATTCTGCAGAATTGTCACAGCCCTTACCCCCCAGTATCTCAGCACAATAAATCTGGATGAAGTGAAAGTAAAATAAAAACACAAAGGCATAACATAAAAAACAATGTGCTTATCAGCAAATATAGATGCTGGAAAAGCAGGTTATGAAGTAAAATACATTGCTTACGACACATGTTTTAATGAAAATAGATAAATACCAGGCAAACATCTGAATATTGCACAACATTCTCACAGACTGTAACCCCCCTCCCCCACCAACCTGTCAGTACAACAACTCTAGACAAAGCAAAAAATTATCATAGAACAAACTAGCAGAACAGGGTTTGCATTGCTATACATTAAAACATCTGTATATTCTGCAGCATTCTCACAGCCACTATCCCTCCACTACCAATATTGCAGCCCAGTTGTACACAAAACAAAAATGCAATATTGAATATTCTTATGCAAGACTAGATAAAAAAACTACATCAAATCTGGACATTAATTACAAACAAGCCTTCCTTCCTCAGTCTCTTAGCAGAAGAATTCTGGGCAAAGATAAAATAAAACTGTTACAACCACAGTCCCTCACTCCCCCCCACCACACACACACACACACACACACACACACAAATCTTAGTGTAACAACTCTGCAGAAAAAAAGTTATACAATCCTCTCCCTAAGCCCCCCCCCCAGCAAAAAATAAAGTAAAAAATAAACCCAGCAACTTACCTTTTCTGCAGTTGATAGAAGGCTGCTACTAATCCTCTGCCTGCTTCTACTACACACAGACCAGACCTGTTCAGCACTTTTAAACTGCCCTCAAAAGGACAGTTTTTCAGATCTTTTAGAAATTGCCCTTACAAGGGCAGTTAAAATAGAGCTGCATTGCTGGTCCCAATGTCGTTCCAGCAAAACCTGCATCCTCCATCTATCCTCACAGCATACCTCTCAACATCTTAGCATGAAAAATCTGGACAAAGCCAAAAATAATAGGGGTACAAAGGCTTAAAAATAGGGACACTTTTTAAATATTGCTTATATAAACTTACAAACTTGTTTTCAGACTTTGCTTTAGCATACATTTTTCTGAAGGATATAAAGTCTAAAACTTAAATTTATCTGCTATTTTTTAGTGACTTCAGTACTCATTACTGTATAAGAAAACCACAAATTTTATGAAGAACAAACCAAAAATATAAAGCAAAAATCTGGATATTTTTAAAAATCTGGGCAGTTCAGATATTTGCCTAACATCGACAATCAAAAGAACTGACCCAACAGACCACATATTAAGGTAAACCCAATCGGGAAGCTAGAACTTGCTTCTTGATTCCTACAGCCAATTAGGTCCTTTGCTTCACTGAAGTGGACTTGATTGAGAGCAGCTAACAAGTAAAGCAAGGGACCTGATTGGCTGCAGCCATCAAGGAAGCAAGTTCTTTCAGGGGAAAAAAAAAAAAAAAAAGCGGAATCGTGCTTTGGTGCTGCCGAAATGAATGATGCACCAAGCAAGGATTGGAAGCGATTTTGAAAACCGTGGCTGCTTCATATGGGGATCCTCATATGTGGGGAGATAATCGGGGGCTCCCAGCAGATGCGGGTTTGGCGGGTGCCTAATGCCGGCTATGGTGCACGTGAAAATGGCACTTTCCTGGATCGCTCGGTGGCCATTTTCCATGCAGGAGCTTACACTGTTCCTGCACGGAAACCGGCCATTCGTGAATCCCTGGGTTGATGTCTTGGCATTCTTAGATAACAGGTTTCCATCTTCATTCACAGAATAATTAGTTATTTTATGCATTTGCTAAATGCTGCTAAGTTTCTAGAGCACGGACAGAATTGTTGTCGCCATCTGTAGTCTTACAATCTTCTGAACCATGAGGTCTTCTTAACCATTCGATCCCCAGTACAGAAGTTCCCTCTTTGACATTAAGCAGACTGATATGACATTCTCACATCATTGAAGAAAGGATATGCTGAATGAAAACACATTTCAGTAGATAAGTTTAAACTGTACTCTGGTTAATATGAATCATTTCATCTTCACTGTTACTGACTACAACAGCAGACATGAAAATGTTTTATTTTTCTAGAATGCATGTGCAGTCATTTATCAGTTGTCTTTTATAGTCAGTGCGTTATTTTTTAAATTCTCCATTTGTATAAGCTTTTAAAATAACATACAAAAATTACATATCTACTACTTGTTATGGAACTTAGATGAAATGGTAAACACAACCTTCTATTATTGTGTACAGCGTACCATTCAGTTCATAGTTCATAGGTAAGTACAAGGCTAGCTGCCCTTGAGTGCCATTGTAAGCCTAGCCAATTTCCCTCAAAACTGAGAATCAGTCCCTGTACATTGTGCTAGTGAGGTGAACACCTTAACCATTATGCCACCCACCAATCCCATTGTATCTCTCTAATTGCTAGATCAGCTTAAGAAAGGCATCAGAGATTCCTCACAAGAAATCACAGGATTAGACAGTCTATGCTAACCTGAAAGATTAAAAACTCCCCCGGATTCTGTAAGCCTTGCACGGCATGCAGGATTAGTGCAGGAGCTTTAGCAGGCAATATGTCTGCCATGCAGTCCAGGAATAGCCTGCAGGAGCGTGCACGAGCGCTCCTGCACTAGTCCTGCACGGACTAAGCCTCTGTATGCAAATCACCCCATTTGCAGGAGAAATCCATGCAAATTACCCCATTTGCAGGAGAAATCCATGCAAATGAGGTGAATTTGCAATCCAGGAAGCTGGAAACTGGCTGTGCAGGACTAGTGTAATCTGCAGAAATGTACTCAATTAGTAAGCGAGTACATTTCTGCAAAATCCAAAACGGAGCCGTGACAGCTCCAAATAAAGGCTGCATATCACTCAGGAAGCATGCCAATGGCCAAGTATAAGGCCACTGGCATTGCAAACAGCTTAAAAAATGAAAAAATCAACTTTTATTTTTTTTAGCCGATCTCGGCTGTGTAAGCGTAGGGCAGCGGCGCACAAACGGGATCGGGGGAAAATAAGAAAATAAACCTAAAATAAGCATTCTAACTAAAATCACTATTCTGCCATGAAAGTCAATGGCAGGCAGAAGACAACATGGCCAGTGAGTAGTGGTTGCTAAGGGGGGAGGCTCAGTGTGAGACATACAACTATGCAGTAGCAGGCAGTCCTATGCAAATGAGGGGAATGATAGGGAATCCCAGTTTTCTCCAGCATGCTAGTCAGGTCCCAACAGTGTAAGAGTAGGAATAGCTTGGTGCAAGCCAAGGAGCTAGCTGACATCATAGGGGTGTGTCAGGCATACTGTAAGCCGATTGGAGCCCTGTGGCTCGGGTTTGCTCCTAGCTTACCACAGCTGAGGCTGCCTAATCTCTTTACATTGCATAAGTAGGTGTGCACGTCACATACCGGGTTTTAAAGGAAGAAAAAAAAAGTAAACCAGGAAATAGCAGCTCTGTGCACATTTGAGCACTGTGTTTGCATGGCGCACCCCCGGGCTTAAACAGGAAAGCAATGGGAAGGGAAAACAGCAGTAGGAAGGTAATCTAGGAGAACTAGTATAGCTGGCAGGTGAAATGTATCAGAATCAGCTAATTACACAGGCAGCAGACCAGCCCAGCCCAGAACACTGCTATAAACCATGCAAACACCTTTTGCTCTGGTTTTTCCATACTCTACACCACCGGTGTATACAAGCGGGGAACTTTTAACAAACAAAACAACAAAATGATAGGTGCTGCAATAGCTAGCATACAACAACTTGTGGAAGAAGATGAGGGTGGTGAGGATGTGAATGTTGTCAACCAAACCACAGTGAGGAGATGGAGGAAAGTGTACAGATCCAGGGTAACCTACCAGGGGCTACATGAGCTGGAGATAGTGGAGCGCTATAGGGTGGACAGGGATCTCCTACAGCAAATTGTTGAGCTGTGCCGGAAACACCTGACACACCAAACTGACCGTGGGGAACCCATCCCAGTGGCTATCAAGGTATGTGTAGGCCTAAGAATACTAGCCACAGGTACCTTCCAAAGGCCAACTGCGGATATGATGGAGATCTTGCAGGCATCAGTATCCAGGGTACTCCACCAGTTCTTGGATGCCATTGTCAGCACATGCCAGTGAGCATGTATATTTCCCCAACACCCGTGAGGCATTGGCCAGCAATATGCAACTGTTCCACCAAGTAGCAGAATACCCTGAGGTAGTAGGCACTATAGACTGCACGCACATATGCATCAAAGCACCACCCACTGAGCGGGGTAGGGTTTACATCAACCACAACGGCTTCCCCTCCATCAACTGCCAGGTCATGTGTGATGCCCAGGGCATAATAATGAATGTGTATGCTGGCTGCCCTGAAAGCTATCACAATTCCCACATCTGGCATCTGACACAGCTGCACCACAGATTTGCCAATGGGGACATCCCTTATGGTCACCTAGTGCGGGATGCTGGATATGCACTGGAGCCATGGCTGATACACCCATCAGAAATGCACACACACCCGAACAAGAAAGCCATAATGAGGCACACACACAGACCAGAATTATAATAGAGGATGTGTTTGGGATGCTCAAGTCATGGTTCCAGTGCCTGAACACATCTGGTGGAGCCTTGCTGTACTCACCAGCTATATGTACCCAAATTGTCATTGTATGTGCCATGCTACACAATATGATCCTGTGGAAACAGCTTCAGCAGGAACAGCATGGGGCAGGCCCACACAGCCCCCACCAATGCCAAGGCCTGTACAGACACAAAGTGACTTGGAGGAACAACCTGAGCCTGCCCCAGTAGGCAGAACGAGGCATGCCCAGTATGCCCTGGCTGTGGCAAAAAGGCAACACATAGCACATACACTGACACAGGAGGTACCCAGGGAATAATACCTCACTCAGACTCTCCCATACAGCAAAAAAAAAGCCAAACATGACACTATCTTTGCTAAACCATGTATATAGAGTGTACTATGTGCATCCGACATAGGCAGCCCTGCAGCACCATCCTCAATATTGGAACACCCACAAGTTAAGTCAATCAACCCACCATTTGTCAAATGGAGTAGAATGTGTTGTTACCTGTATTTATGGTATGGATGTGAGCATGCAAGGGAATTGGATGGCTGACTGGTATGACCAAACTGCAGAAGTGTGCGAACCAAATACTCCACAATAAAACCACTGGTATATTGATGCTGTAGAAAATGCTGGTAGTCCATAAAGTAAAGCAAAAAAGTTTATTGTAAGACAATAGAAAGCTGGTAAGCACTTTCATCCTCAACAAAAGAACTTCATCAGACAAATTAAAATCAAACACAGAACACATTTTAAAGACTCCCTTTGCGCTTCACATGATAGTAGCCACTCCCCCTAAGTAACAAAAATTTAAAAGGGCAATACAAACTGTGATGTCAATGACAAAATGTTAAATAAATACATGTTGAAAGATATAAAAAAATATAAAAAATATATAAAAAAGATCATCCACTTCACAATTTTTTAAAAGAGCAATGAATAAATATATAAATAAATATATAAATAAATAATCATCTGTTTAAAGGTCTCAATTTTAAAAGGGAATTGATGGAGAGGGATTCATTTAAACCTGGCCAGTTGTTCGCATTTAATATCAACTGCCAGTATAATTCCTTCTTTTCTAGTAAGGTAGACCATGCACCTCCCCTAATATCCATCGTGACACCATCAATAACAAAAAAATTAAAAGTGTGATCACTGTTCTCTGAGGTATGTTTATACAAAGCATTTGTCTCTTTGCCTGTTCTTATTTCATACAAATGTTCATATATTCTATTTTTAAATTTTCTATCAGTTTTTCCAATGTAAAAACAATCACATAGGTTACAGAGGGCACAAAAAATAATATGTTCAGAGTTATAGTTATACTTATTTTTGATATGGATCTTAGTGTTGTTGATCATAAATACTGTTCCTTCCTTTATAAAGGGACAGTATCGACACATAGCACACTTCAACATACGTCCATTTGAAAAATGATTCACAGCAAGTCCTTTCTCGAAAAATGTTTTAAATTTCTACCTTTTCTAAAAATAACAGTGGGTTGTTCATCAATATGTGTTCTGATACTTCGGTCATGTATTAGAATTGACCAATTTTTACTCAAAATATGTTTAATATCAGGACTATCAATCATGTATGTTAGAAATGAATGAAGTATTATAATCTTTTCCTGTAAAAACAGAGTTTAGGGGTGCAACATTCACTGTGTGTGTTACATCCAATGAAACCTCAGATAAAAGAGGTATATAAAAATGTCTTTCTCTCTTATTTACTACCTCTAAAAGGACATCGTTAACAAGTCTCAATGGGTAGCCCCTCTTTAAAAACATATCTTTTAAGGTGTCACATTCATCTAAAAAATCTTCTGAAAGTGATACCATACGGGCAGCCCGTACAAACTGTCCCTTAATAATGGCTTTTTTCTGTTTCTGAGGGTGGATGCTACTAAAATGAAGTAGTGAATTTGAATATGTGTCCTTTCAATATATTTTAGATATAAACCTACTACTCTGGTAATCCTTAATTAATTTAATATCAAGGAAGGCTATCTCATGTAAGTTAAATGAATATGTAAATCTTAAAAATGAAGTGGTGGAATCTAAATATCTAATACAATCACTAATAAGGGCATAGGGACCATCCATTAAAATAAAAAAGGTCATCCAGGAATCATGTATAATATTTAACATGCTTGTAAAAGTCAGAAGGAAACAAATATTTCTTCTCCCACTGTAAAACCACTATGTTAGTATAAAGACCACCACATGCAGAACCCATAGCTACCCCTTGCTGTTATAAAAAAATCTCCTTATTAAATAAAATAAAATTGTTCTTAAAGACCATCTCCATCAATTGGGTATACATTATTACATCAAAATGGTTTATTTTCTTTTCATATAAGAATTCATTAAACCATTCTAACCCCTCCTGGTGGGGAATTACTGAATAAAGATCCTTTATATCAACCGTTACTAACATATAGGAGCCTTCAAAGGGTATGTGATTAATATCTTTTAAGAAGCTCCATGAGTCTTTACATATATGTGTCTCTTGCTGCACAAATTTCTTTAACTTAAAATCTAAGTATTTTGCCAGTGGTTGCGTAATTGACGTATGGAATTGAATGGACGTATGTTGAAGTGTGATATGTGTCGATACTGTCCCTTTATAAAGGAAGGAACAGTATTTATGATCAACAACACTAAGATTCATATCAAAAATAAGTATAACTATAACTGGCAGTTGATATTAAATGCGAACAACTGGTCAGGTTTAAATGAATCCCTCTCCATTAATTCCCTTTTAAAACTGAGAGCTTTAAACAGATGATTATTTATTTATGTATTTATTCATTGCTCTTTTAAAAAATTGTGAAGTGGATGATCTTTTTTATATATTTTTTATAATTTTTATATCTATTAACATGTATTTACTTTGTCATTGATATCACAGTTTGTATTGCCCTTTTAAATTTTTGTTACTTAGGGTGTGGCTACTATCATGTGAAGCACAAAGGGAGTCTTTAAAATGTGTTCTGTGTTTGATTGTAATTTGTCTGATGAAGTTCTTTTGTTGAGGACGAAAGTGCTTGCCAGCCTTCTATTATCTTAAAATAAACTTTTTTGCTTTACTTTGTGGACTACCAGCATTTTCTACAGCATCAATATACCAGTGGTTTTATTGTGGAGTATTTGGTTCGCACACTTCTGCAGTTTGGTCAATTGTTTCTTTCTGTCTTTTGGTGCTGGCTGAATGGTATGCCAGCAGATAGTAGACATCCATAGTGGCACCATGACATCTGTAACAAGTACTGGAGTCACCATAGTAGCCAGTACTACACAGGGTGACAAAACTCACTGCAGGAAATGTGCTGGGCCACGTGTGCCCATATGATTCACACATGCCAGTCAGGAAGGTTCACATACCCAACAACAGTCTCAGCCAGCAGGACAGTTGTAGACAAACACAACAAAAGGCTGTGCTAAGGCCTCTGAATGATGCCTATGGGTAACCACCCCCAGGCCTACACAGACAGACTACAACAAGTCAGGCAGTGGGATGTTAATTCAGAAGGGTAGAAAGTCAGACACTAATATGTAGGTCAACCAAAGCTAAGTCCGATCCAACCATAAGCTAATTACCCTAGATATCCACATCCTGCCCCCTCCCTGCATTAAGGAAACCATGGTAAAAAATGTCTCCAAAGCCAACGTCATGCTTCTTAAGACAGAAGTGGTGAACTTCATGATACCCATGCAGATGGACAATACAGTTATGACTACTGAATCCTACACAATTGCACTTTATAAGCACTTACATGAGTGCATGGATCGTGCTATCCCAAACAGAACCAAGACGCTATCCTCCAAAAAAAGGAAGTCAATCTGGTTGTCCCCTGCCATAAACAAACTGTACAACAGAAGGAAGAAACTGTTGCAAAAGAGAGTAAAATGCCACGAGTGGAGGAGCTCCCTGGTCAGCCTCAGTAAGAAGCTGCAATCCCTGATAAAATCCTCCAAAGCTAGTTATGAAAACAAAATCACCACTGATTCTAAAGACAACCACAAAGCATTCTATAGTTATGGCAACACTCAGATCTGCTCTGAGTTACAGCACAATGGCACTAAATATACAGACCCAACTGATATTGCCAACATCCTGGCAGATAGGTTCAGTGCTAACTTTAGCCCCCTCTCACCCCCTAAAGAGCCCATCTCTACACCGGAAGAATGCAAAGTTCCTATAATCACGGCTGCACAGGTAAAAACCACACTCTCCAAAGCCATGAACACAGCATCCATGGGACCAGACAACATCCCAGGCTGCATTCTACACAAACTACAGAACAAACTGGCACCCCACCTAAGTACCATGTTCAGTCATAGCCTCACCTCAGGCTTTGTGCCTGCTGAATGGCACACAGTGATGGTTATCCCACTCCACAAGGGAGGTGCCACCACGGATCTCAGGAACTACCGCCCCATTAGCCTGACGAGCCTGGTCTGCAAGGCCATGGAACGTATCATCATGGAACTTATAAACAAAGACATTGGTAATCTCCAAACTCTGGACCCCACCCAGTTCAGGTTTGTAAAAGGCAGATCATGTCTCCTAAACCTGATAGACTTCTTTGAAGAAGTCACTAAAGTCATAGACAAGGGTAAGGTGGTTCACACAGCCTATCTAGATCAGGCCAAGGCTTTCAACACCATCCCCCACTCTGGAATTATAGATAAACTCACTAAACTAGGTATAAATCCCTATGTCACAAGATGGGTTGCCAACTGGCTCACTGATAGAACCCACACTGTGAAAGTAGCAGACTCCAAATCTGACTTCAGACCAGTGACAAGTGGAGTACCACAGGGTTCAGTCCTGGATCCTTTCCTGTTTGGTATCTACTTCTTTAAAGTACAGGCTAACATAGAAGGTCTTTGGCTAATGAAATTCACAGATGACTGCAAACTAGGAGCCATAATTAAAACTTCTAAAGATGTGGACATCCTACAAAAGGGCCTCACTGAGACAGATGCCTGGTGTCAAAGCCATGGCCTCAAGCTCAATGCAAAAAAGTGCATTGTCATCCCCTTTGGTAAAAACTCTGTACCCATGAACTACAACATAGGTGGTAGTATACTTAACACCAAAAGTGTGATAAGAGACCTTGGGACACAGGTGGACAGTAGTCTCTCCTTTGATAATCACATCGCCACAGCAGTCAGGAAATCCTTCTACGTGGCACACCTCATCACAAAAGGTTTCTCATCCAGAAAAAAAGAGGTCATTGTTCCCCTCTACTCATCACTCATTAGACCCATTATAGAGTACAACGCCCCTTTTGGTATGTACCTCACAAGACATCTACAACAACTGGAAAGGCCGCAGAAATACCTCACAAAGAGGATTACCAGCCTTAAACAGATGCCCTATGCAGACCGTCTCAAAAAACTCCAGCTTTACTCCGTCGCATATCGCCTACTCAGAAGTGATCTCTGCCTAACATACAAAGCTATGTCAAACCCAGAGTTGTTGGACATGATCCACTTAAAGAAATCCCAATCCCTCCAAGCTACATGCTCTAGGGACCTAAACTTGTCACCACAATAAACAAAACATGCCGGAAGGATAGATTCCTGTCCCAGAGACTTCCCATACTCTGGAATAAACTACCTATCTATATCAAACAAAGCTCCTCATTAGCACTCTTCAAGAAAAATCTTGATGATTGGATGGGAAATAGGAAATTCACCCAGGGATCACCTCTGTGGCTCTGCTCGACAGTGGCACAGGAAAATAATTTTCATGGTTGGCAAAAGCCAGGGTACCTTTTTGGCTGGGCTTGTATAGGCCCCAGGGCTGATAGCCTAGTACCTACCTATGAACCTAAGACCTGTAGTAAATTGATATGCCTCTAGTCAGCATGACAGGTTAGAATACAGAATGAAATGGAGTACCTGACATACCAGTACAGGCATAGCAAATGTATACAAGTGCCAGGTGTGCCCCCCATCTTATGTAGACATGTATAAACAGTCAAGTGTGCCCCCCCGGTCATGTGTAAAAATGTAGAAACAGTCAGGGGTGTCCCCCCAATCCTGTGTAGAAATGAAGTAACAGTCAGGTGTGCCCCCCAATCCTGTGTAGAAATGTAGAACTAGTCAGGTGTGTCCCCCCACAATCCTATGTAGAAATGTAGTAACAGTCAGGTATGCTCCACATTCCTATGTAGACATGTAGAAACAGTCAGGTGTGCCCCCTCCCCCAATCCAGCATAGAAATGTAGTAACAGTCAGGTGTGCCCCCCCCAATCCTGCATAGAAATGTAGTAACAGTCAACTGTGCCCCCCATCTTGTTTAGAAATTTAGTAACAGTCAGGTGTGCCCCCCCAATCCTGTGTAGAAATGCAGAAACAGTCAGGTGTGTGTCCCCACAATCCTATGTAGAAAGGTAGTAACAGTCAGGTGCCCCCCCCACACTCCTATGTAGACATGTAGAAACAGTCAGGTGTGCCCCTTCCCCCAAACCAGCGTAAAAATGTAGTAACGGTCAGGTGTGCCCCCCAATCCTGTGACGAAATGTAGAAATAGGCAGGTGTGCCCCCCACAATCCTATGTAGAAATGTAGGAACAGCCAGATGTGCCCCTTCCCCCAACCCAGCACAGCAACGTAGTAACAGTCAGGTGTGTCCCCCTCCCACAACTCTGTGTAGGAATGTAGAAACAGTCAGGTGTGCTCCCCCTAACCCTACTTAGAAATGTAGTAACAGTCCAGTGTGCCCCCTCAAACCTATATAGAAATGTAGTAATGGTCTGGTGTGCCCCCACCCAATCTGATGCACACACGTCGTAACATTCAGGTGTGCCCCCACACAACCCTATGTAGAAATGTAGTAACATGTATGTGTAGATATAATACCAGTGGAGCACAGATGCATAGAGGTGGCCAAGGTTCATAGGTTCATAGGTTCATACTAGGCTATCTGCCCGAGGGCATTTACAAGCCTAGCCCATAGTTTTGTGGCTTACGCCACCCCTTTAGTATGGGGAACTATACCCATTATTTTGCTGTGCCTCTGTTGAGCAGTGACACTGAGGTAATCCCTGGGGTATATCTGCGATCTCCCATCCATTGGTCAAGATTTCTCTTGAACAAGGCCAGCGAGGTGCTCTGCCTCACATATACCGGGATTTTATTCCACAGCATAGGGAGTCTTTGGGTGATGAATCTATCCCTCCAGCACGTCCTATTAATAGCCGTGTCGAGGTTTAAGTCTCCGCCCTTGTGGCTCTGAAGGATCTAGATTTTTGAGGTGAAGCATATTCATCAAATCTGGGTTTGACATGGCCTTGTATGTTATGCAAAGGTCACCTCTGAGCAAGCGTGGCGACTGAATAGAGCTGGAGTTCTTTCAGTCGGGCAGCATAGGACAGATGTTTGAGACCCTTTATCCTTTTGGTGAGGAACTTTTGTGGCCTCTCCAGCTGCTGCAAGTGTCGGGTCAGATACATTCCGAATGGGGCATTGTACTCAATCATTGGTCTGATGAGTGATGAGTATAGGGAGACTATGACCTCCCTTGATCTAGATGAGAATCCCTTCATGATAAGGTGGGCAATGTAGAAGGTCTTCCTAACTACTTTAGCTACATGGGTGTCGAATGACAGACTACTATCAACCTGGGTCCCCAGGTCCCTGATAACTTCTTCTGTACTCAGTGGATTGCCACCTATTTGGTAGCTAGGGGTAACCTTGTTTTCCCGAAGGGTATGACTATGCATTTTTGGCATTTAACTTTAGGCCATGGCTCTGGCACCAGTTATCCGTTTCTGTGAGACCCTTCTGAAGGATATCTGTGTCAGATGTGTTTTCTACTATGGCCCAGTTTGCAGTCATCTGCAAACTTTGTCAGCCATAACCCTCCTGTGTTTGCTTGTACTTGGAAAAGTAGATGCCAAACAAGAGTGGGCCCAGGACTGAGCCCTGTGGTACACCACTTGTGACAGGCTTTGAGTCTGACATGGCGCCAGAACTCTGACCCTGTGGGTTCTGTCACTCAGCCAGTTTGCAACCCATCTTGTGATGTATGGGTTAACATTTAAGCTGATGAGTTTTTCAATGATACCCAGTGGGGTATTGTATCAAAGGCCTTCGCCAGATCGAGGTAGGCTGTATGGACTGCCTTTCCCTCATCAATGGCTTTGGTGACTGTTTGAAAAAGTCAACCAAGTTTAGAAGGCATGATCTGCCTTTGACAAAGCCAAACTGGGATGGATCCAAAGTCTGCAAATTCCCTATGTCTTTATTTATGAGGTCCATTATGATCCTCTCCATGGCTTTGCAGATAAGGCTTGTCAAGCTAATGGGCCGGTAATTTCCAGGGTCGGTGGAGGCACCGCCTTTGTGAAGTGGGACCACAGTTGCAGTGCACCACTCCCTGGGTACGTATCCAGAGGTAAGACTATGATTAAACAGCTGTCCTAGCTGTGGGTTTAATTCCTCGTTGAGTTCGTGGAGCACACAGCCGGGGACACCATCAGGTCCCATGGATGCTGTGTTTTTTGCTTTGGAGAGAGCAGTTCTCACTTGGGCGTTGGAGATGTTTGGGGGGCTGCAAAGTAGCAGCATAGGTTGTAGCATCTGCACAATATGCAGGTATGTGTGTGTTAGGTCGGTGTGTGTTTCATATTTTGTGAGACTGGCAGGTATGTATGCATGTTTAGGTAAGACCTGGTGGCCATTGCCCACTACTGATGATGACAGGGACAAGTCCTCACAACAGCAGTGCCAAACACAATACCCACCAGCATAACACAAGCTAGCAGTAAGCCATCGTAAATGTATGACGGTAATATGTGTCACCACCTGAAAGACTGACATGGCATGGCTGTTGGGCTAGATATGCAAGCAGTACACAGGGGAAAGAACCCTACACATACAGTATATATTGTGTCACTGTGAAATGGACACACCCTTGGAATAGTACATACAGGTATGCATCACATTATCTGGTCCTGTAGTGGGAGATACCGGTGTTGTCCACCCAAACACTCGCAGATCACAAAGGAGGTAGGACTGATGTACTGGGAACCAGCTGATGTACCTGCACATGCAAGCATAACTGGAATGCCCAATGTATATCTGTGTGTCAGATGCAAGTAGTGTCCATAGCATACATGCACCCAGCTCATGCAAACACCACACACAGGTGCCTCTCTGGTTGTACCCCTGCTGTAGGGAATGGGTACATATGACCCCGCCTGTATATGGCAATAGCAATAGAATGCAGCATGCAGCTGTAGGTAGCACCCTGTCAGCATCCACACCACCTGATCAAGACTGATAGAAGGTATTGGCATGAACACCTAGCACACCTACCCTGTCACCCCAGGGGAATATACTGTATGGCGGTCTGAGACTGTAGAATTGCCAGAATACAAAAGCTTGCCACATCTGGCCCGCATCAACACCTAATGGCCCACAGGCCTCTGCCAAGGGCCTGTGTCTCACATGAACCGCCAAACCATGTTATGTCATGGACACCCAAATAACAACACAACACACTCTACATAAGCCATATGCAAGGCCATGTGGATAAACCACAGTAACATGCCCACCATGTCCCACTGCATGAACTGTGGACCAACACAAACACACAGCTGTGATGGGGTGATAACCTTAGGGATAGTATCAGAGAATATATGCATAATGTAAGGAAGAGGATAGGATAACAGAGGGGGGGGTGGGTGCATGGGCAGCATGAAATGTGCAATGGCTGACACAAAGCTGTATGCACACACTATCTCTGGCTGTAAACATATAAATGGGTGGCTACATACCTGCCCATACACCACAATAGGGGTAATGTCCTGACTCATGGCCCCTGCCTCTGGGTAACCTGTGTGAATCTGTACAGCTGTGAGGTATTGCCATAGCAATATAAGGCCATAATGTCATGTTGATGGATGTACAAATAGGGGATCCTCTGCCAGGAATGTACCAAGGTGCTGAACTGGATACATAGACCCAGCTGCAAGTGTCTGCAGCTCCCCACCAGGATGCCATAACCTACCATGAATATGTAGGTGTCTGCCCCCAATACCACACACAGCTGTAGTCACCCTTGTCTCCCAAGACATCACTTTGAGCAGGGATGTCCATGAGGACAGAAAACATCACAGTGTATAACAGTACCCATGTCTGAATATCTCTGCTAACAGCAGTACCATGTAGCTGAAGCAGCACAGACACAATCACCTACAGTGCACACTATCCCCTGCACACTTTGTCCCTATATTGCCAAATGATCGATGGATACCCTGCAGAAACAGTTTGCTACCTGTAGGTGTACAACACAAAGGTCTGCACTGGATTACAAACTACCTGGAATCAATCCACACATGCAGTACAGAAGGCCATACTGGGCATGCTCACACACACACAGAAATGAAGGCAATGTCAGACAACAGCATACCGTAAGGTAATACTGGGCATGCTCACACACTTAAACAAATGAAGCCCATGTCTGCAAATAACAGTGGACCAGACATATCTGGCAGTTGCAGATGTTAGTGCAGACACTCCTCAGTATGCACCACTCATGCTTTGCACATACAGCGGATAGGAATACAGACATATATTCAAGGACAACACACTATAATAAGCCGAAAGTAGATGTACATAGATGTGTGGAAGACAGTGACTGTGACAAGTAGCCATCCATTATGAGGCCTGCCCCACCAATCACACAGCCAAATGGCTACAACCGCATGAGGTTCAGATGTCACGCACTGTATATACTAGCCACCAGTATCTGTCAGAATTACAGACTATGTGGTGCAAGTGTTAGCTGTGCAACTTGACTGTACAGGGAAGTAGTCATCTTGCAGCTGTATACACGTACCTGTAAAATATAACCCTGTGTGTGCCTGCGTGTGGTGTGTCAATCTCTAGATGAATGGGTTATGGCCCATGCACACACAATGCCCTCTCCATAACCCTACTAGGACAAGCTGCTGAGGTCATCCACTTTGAAATACACCTTTGGGAAAGTCATAGCCCAGTAATCTCCATGGTGCATCCTGTAACTGTGTACTGCTGTAGTGTGAGAAACTAGTTAGATAGGAGTTCTAATCCCAGACATGGCAACTGTGTGTGTGTGTGTGTGTGTGTGTGTGTGTGTGTGTGTGTGTGTGTGTGTGTGTGTGTGTGTGTGTGTGTGTGTGTGTGTGTGTGTGTAGAGAGCAATGCTTTTTAGGCTAGTCGCACTCCCTACAATTCAGATGCCCTACTTTGGCAAGGCTGCTGATGTCATCCACCTTGAAATACACCTTTGGGAAAGGTGTAGCCCAGTAATCTCCATAGTGCATCCTAAAACTGCATACTGCTGTAGTGTGATAAATTAGTTAGGTAGGAGTTCTAATCTCAGACATGGCAACTGTGTGTGTGTTTGTCTCTGTGTAGAGAGCAATGCATTTTAGGCTAGTCACATTACCTACAATTCAAATGCCCTACTTTGGCAAGGCTGCTGATGTCATCCACCTTGAAATACACCCTTGGAAAAGGTGTAGCCCAGTAATATCCATGGTGCATCCTATAACTGTGTACTGTTGTAGTGTGATAAACTAGTTAGGTAGGTGTTCTAATCCCACACATGGCAAGTGTGTGTGTGTGTGTGTGTGTGTGTGTGTGTGTGTGTGTGTCTGTGTGTGTGTCTGTGTAGAGAGCAATGCTTTTCAGGCTAGTCACACTCCCTACAATTCAGATGCCCTACTTTGGCAAGGCTGCTGATGTCATCCACCTTGAAATACACCCTTGGGAAAGGTGTAGCCCAGTAATCTCCATGGTGCATCCTATAACTGCGTACTGCTGTAGTGCGATAAACTAGTTAGGTAGGAGTTCTAATCTCAGACATGGTAACTGTGTGTGTGTGTTTGTCTCTGTGTAGAGAGCAATGCATTTTAGGCTAGTCACATTCCCTACAATTGAAAGGCCCTACTTTGGCAAGGCTGCTGATGTCATCCACCTTGAAATACACCCATGGGAAAGGTGTAGCTCAGTAATATCCATGGTGCATCCTATAACTGTGTACTGCTGTAGTGTGATAAACTAGTTAGGTAGGTGTTCTAATCTCACACATGGCAAGTGTGTGCGTGTGTGTGTGTGTGTGTGTGTGTGTGTGTGTGTGTGTGTGTGTGTGTGTGTGTGTGTGTGTGTGTGTGTGTGTGTGTTTGTCTCTGTCTGTGTAGAGAGCAATGCTTTTTAGGCTAGCCACACTCCCTACAATTCAGATGCCCTACTTTGGCAAGGCTGCTGATGTCATCCACCTTGAAATACACCTTTGGAAAAGGGGGTAGCACATGAATCTCTGTGGCGCGTCCTATAACTGTGTACTGTTGTAGTGTGATAAACTTGTTAGGTAGGTGTTTTAATCCCAGACATGGCAACTATGTGTGTGTGTGTGTGTCTCTGTCTGTGTAGAGAGCAATGCTCTTTAGGCTAGTCACACCCAGTACAATTCAAATACCCTACTTTGGTAATCCTGCTGATGTCATTCACTGTGAAATACACATTTGGGGAAGGGGCACTCCAGCAATCTCTGTGGTGTGTCATATAACAGCATCATGCTGTAGTATGATATTGAACTCTAGTAGGGGTTCTATTCCCACACATGGCAGTTGGGGATGTTTTGTGTGTGTTTCTTTGTCTGTGTAGGGATCAATGCATTTTAGGCTAGTCACACTCACTACAATTCAAATGCCCTACTTTGGTAAGACTGCTGATGTCATCCACATTGAAATACACCTTTGGGAAAGGTGTAACCCAGTAATCTCCATGGTGCATGCTATAAATGTGTAGTGTGATAAACTAGTTAAGTAGGAAGTCTAATCTCACACATGGCTAGTGTGCGTCTGTGTTTGTCTCTGTCTGTGTAGCGCACAATGCTTTTTAGGCTAGTCACACTCCCTACAATTCAGATGCCCTACATTGGCAAGGCTGCTGATGTCATCCACCTTGAAATACACCTTTGGGAGAGGGGTATCCCAGAAATCTTTGTGGTGCATCCTATAACTGTGTACTGCTGTAGTGTAATAAACTAATTAGGTAGGTGTTCTAATCCCAGACATGGCAAGTGTGTGTGTGTGTGTGTGTGTGTGTGTGTGTGTGTTTCTGTCGGAATAGAGAGCAATGCTCTTTAGGCTAGTCACACACAGTACAATTCAAATGCCCTACTTTGGTAATCCTGCTGATGTCATTCACCTTGAAATATAACTTTGGGGAAGGACTCTCCAGTTATCCCTGTGGTGTGTCCCATAACAGCATCATGCTGGAGTGTGATATAGACCTCTGGTAGGGGTTCTATTCCCACACATGGCAGTTGTGTGTTTCTATGTTTGTTTAGGGAGCAATGCATTTTAGGCTACTCACATTCAGTACAATTCAAATGCCCTACTTTGGCAATCCTGCTGATGTCATTCACTGTGAAATACAACTTTGGGGAAGGGGCACTCCAGCAATCCCTGTGGTGCATCCTATAACAGCATCATACTGTAGTGTGAGTTAGAACTCTGGTAGGGTTCTATTCCCAGACATGGCAGTTGTGGATGTTTTGTGTGTGTTTCTATGTCTGTGTAGGGAGCAATGCTTTTTAGGCTACTCACACTCAGTACAATTCAAATACCCTACTTTGGCAATCTTGCTGATGTCATTCACTGTGAAATACACCTTTGGGAAAAAAGTACTCCAGTAATCTCTAGGATGCATCCTATAACTGCGTACTGCTGTAGTGCAATATACTAGTTAGGTAGGAGTTCTAATCCCAGACATGATAGGTGTGTGTGTGTGTGTGTGTGTGTGTGTGTGTGTGTGTGTGTGTGTGTGTGTGTGTGTGTGTGTGTGTGTGTGTGTGTGTGTGTGTGTGTGTGTATGTGTGTTTCTCATTCGTGTCCTGTGTGGAGGTGGTTGTGAGTGTGTAACAACTGGACTCAATGTGGAGTGGGTTTTGCAAACTTCTTATATGGTGGCCCTAGTATATATCACAATGTCCACTGTACAGAGATAAGAGATGTGAAATAGCCAAGAGGTTGGGGTGCAAATCCATACCCCTACATGTGACACCAATGCCAGCTAAACTACATTAGCAACCCTTGTATTACCCAGGAAACACTCTCAACCCATGTCTCATACACATACTCACTTGCTTAGGCAACACCCACTATGTTGGTAGCACCCTGCATATTGCCCACTGATAGTAATCATGGTGTGATTGCAGTGGGCTATGGAGGGCATGGCACCCTGTCCATCAGTCCAATAGGCACATACATGCCGAAAGTACACCTCCCCCCTGTTCCCCACTGGACACCTGCAACACCTGTGGTACCAACAAATGTGACCCACAAAGGACATACATTGCCTGAAGCACAAGCCTGTATGGACAGATGCCACTGACACCAGGGAATACTGGTATCATGATATCAATGTAGGTGCAGGTTCATCTTGCTGTCCATTAACAGTTCCCACCACATGAGGCCACAACTGGCACATCTGATGATAACAATCTGTGTACACAACATGGGCCAGATACCCCAGGTACAGTTCCACATGTCACTGTACATGCATGTGAGATGTGTGCACATCCCAGACATCGTCTATGTCATGGACTAAGGAACACATACATGGCAAACAATGCATAGCATTGGCCACACACATTAGTCACCCAGGTGACTGGATGATGAATTCGATACCCACCTGTGTGAGCAAATCCAGAAACTACACCCTTGAGCCACAATGCAGACCATTGTCATGTGGGCTGATGCCAAGGTATGCCCATCACCTAGCCTTGTACAGCTGTCTGGCACAGTCGACCACTACACACCCATGAAGCAATGCACCCATGCATGTCAGTACTGGCACCGTGTGTGTGTGTGTGTGTGTGTGTGTGTGTGTGTGTGTGTGTGTGTGTGTGTGTGTGTGTGTGTGTGTGTGTGTGTGTGTGTGTGTGTGTTGTATGATGCGTATGATCACATTCACACTCACTATAACCCCCATTGACATACTGAAGCATGCTGTCCAATGTCAGACACCTCCACATACCCCTTGCCCATATAACCTCTGTATGACTCCTGTGGTGCATGTGATACCAGCACAGTAATGTGTTGTGGCAATCTCACTAGTGATGACTTGTATTCCTGGCCCTGCCATGTGTGTGCATCCCCTGTGGGAGTGTGGCCACGTTGATACTGGCACCTGTTTATGCGGACAGGCACATATACTACACCTACTGTATAGCTGCCATATCCCTGTTGCAGATGCCACTAACTGTCACATATATGTTTTAAGGGTTCCTTAACATGTAACCTATGTGGCACATCCGCTAACTGCATAGAAATGTGATAGCATGACATAGTCGTCAGGAGTTTGATACCTTGTCCTGGTAGGTGTGTGACACAAACATGTTTATGTTTTACTCTCTCACCCCTCCCTGACTTTACTTTGCCTCTGTCTGCCTCTCTCACTCCCTCTCTGGTGGAGGTGGAGGCCTACACCTGCTTTGCTTAGGCAGCAGCATGTGTATTTTAATTGATGCTCATGATCAGCTGATGGCCACTGCACGAATTACAGCCTTCCTCTAGCTGACTGCATGTGGAACAGCTGTGGTAATATTCCCATTGCCAATTTCATGGAAACACACTCCAATATCAAGGAGCAGCATGTTAGTGTTGGGCCTTTTTCTTCACTGTGAGTAGGAAATCGTTCTGTTCTTTGGCAAACAGCATCTCAGATGGATTGGGGATTTACCTATAACAACATACACTGTGGAAACAGGGCAACACACAGGAGAGGGATGTGCCTGACATGACTACAGACTGTAAGTGCTGCTATACTGCATTTGGAGTAATGTTGATTTAACAGGGTGTGTGTGGATGTGACTGCCCTACATGTTTTAATAACTGCCATGTCAGTGCTATGTTTATGAGGGAACCCCATCTGTAGGGTCATCTGTAGACTGAGCAGTGTGTGGTGCCTTTTGTTTCATGTGTTACCCACAGAGCACCTATCTGTGGACTGTAGAAGATAGTGTGAAGATTGCAGTCTGTAGATGGTGACAGCCGTGAGAGTTACTGACTTCATATCCCTCATAGGCCATATATTACAACAAACCTTGTTACAACAGTAAATGCATGAAGTTATCACAGCAACATGTCAATAATGGCCCTGTGTATGTGCCTCCAGCCACAACTCTGTCAACTTTTGTACATATGTCATGCAGTAAGAGTTGCATATGTGCTGTACACCATAATTAGTGGCATCATAACTGATAACAAGCCAGTGAGATTTCAGACTGCTACACATGTTATGTATAGTAGGGGTCATATCTGATGACATCACCTGGACATTCTGTGGTTGTGTGTACAGTACTGAGGTCTGTTAAGTAAGGTGAATGTTGACAGTGTGTGCATTGATAATATGTACATTGGCCTGTGTACAGACTGTGGTAGATGTCATTGTTCTTGGTCCCGTTCTATCTGATGTTACATGCTGCTCCAATGTATGTTACCCTATCGGCTTACATGTTTGTAGGGCCATGCACACACATGTCCCATACCACAGACAGGCATCAAACCACACTGTGTAGTGGCTCAGTATATGTATGGTTAGTGTGTGAGTGGCACATATGAGGATGGTATTGGACAAATGGTCCATATACTGTAATATAACTCTAGTGTACCATATGTGGCTGTGGCTGTGTGCGCATTGCCTGTGGTTATGCACTTTCACACTGATGTATTGTACTCCATGCTGTGACATGTCTGTAGAGCCTGCTATATATGCAGGTACATGTGCATTCCCCAATAGGAAATGTAGGCCAGTGTTGAGCCAGTCTGCCTGTAGCCTGCACAGTGCTTTGTTACATGCCTAGCAGCTTAGTGTGTGTACCCAGTGAGATGTTATGTCCAGATACTTGCCAGATGTACTGCTGCCGGTCCTCCCTTAACAGTCATGCATGTCATACATTGCAGTGGGATTCTGTACAGATGTATGTCAATATCTAGTGGGTAGTATGTGGCCATGGCACATCTGTACCAATGGTTATTATGTGTCAGGACAGACAGGGGTGCATGAATGCATAACCTATGGGGGGCAAATGTATATCAGTCATTACGTGTTATATCATCTACATGGCTGTTGACATCCACATTGTAAGGCTTGGTCCACATGTCTTGCACTAAGAGGATCTGTGTACACCTCTGGACTGTCTAGAGTGTGTCAGAATGTCCACATATATTAGCCAATATCTCTGCTTTAGTCCAGAGGAGCATTACGTGCTAGCAACGGTACTGTACTATGATGTCCTTAGGATGACTGTCAGTAGCCAGTGGCGCACATTTTGAAAGCAGATGTGACCTCCCACACACACCATGTCTGTGAAGACAATCCCTATTACAGTAGCAATAGTCTACAAATATACCTGCTACATACATCTGACATCCCCATGCACTACGGAGTTGGGACTATAGGGGCTGAGGTAGGGCTACACTCCATGTTCAGGACATATGGTAAAAATATATGTGTATATAATTATCCAGATATCTATATAGATATATACACATATACATATTGACATATATAGATGGCTATGTATATGTACATATATAAATATATATATATATATATATATATATATATATATATATATATATATATATATATATATATATATATATATATATCTATATATATATATATATATATATATATAAACATATACAGAGCAATAGATGTCTACACATATACAGATAGAGATACATATGCACATATACGTATGGATATCTACATATATATTGACAGTAGTAGGTATATCAGAATAGATATGTATGCACATATAGTTATAGATATCTACATATATGCCAACATAACTAGGCATATCTGTACACATAGGATGTGCATACATGCATAGCTATATAGACATATATCTATATATACATATACGTATATCTATATATACATATATCTATATATACATATATGTATATATATATATATATATATATATATATATGTGTGTGTGTATATATATATATATATATATATATATATATATATATATATATATATGTTGATAGTTTCCACATTTTACATTTCGCATGGGAGTCAGACTGCACTCCATGATCTGTTACGATCTTGTGCCCATGTTGTGTCAGATCCTGGTTTTGGGATCTGCAAAACATGGTAGTGTATGTCCATATATACCTATACAGATATATATATATATCTGTTTACATAAATATAACTATGTTCGTATATACCTACATAGATATATATAATATATATATATATCTATATATATATATATATATATATATATATATATATATATATATATATATATATATATATATACTTACATATATATACCTTGCAGTATATATTTAGACAGATAGATGTAGACATATATATCTATAGATGTAGGCATTTGCATGTATATATATATATATATATATATATATATATATATATATATATGTATATATATATATATATATATATATATATATATATATATATTCATATATATTTATATATATGTATATATATATATATATATATATATATATATATATATATATATATATATATATCTTCATATGTAGATATGTTGTATCTGTTTAGATAGTAATATATTTACACACACACACATACATCTACTTGTTGGAATACATTCTCTGTACTGTTGAATGACTGGGCTGGATGATATGTTTATGAATACATCAGGGTTATGTATATCTGACATAGCTTAGTGGTAAATCACTTTATCTATGATTTGCAGGGTCTTGGGTTCAAGCCTTGCAGAGGCTATTTATTTTGTTGCTGAGCAGAAGAAGGGCCATTGGATACAGAGAGAGTAAGGCACTTTTCAGCAGTTGTAATCGGGTTTGTGCGGGTTTGAGCGAAGGTATGCACTGTTAACTTCTGGTTACAGTTTCTTATACTCAGTTAGCTTCTAAATTGCTTAACCAGTGCAGGCATTACTTGCCTCTGCGCAAACAAGCTTAAACCCACTTACTGCTGCTTAAAAGTGCTTACTCCCACTTACCCCCATGCTAATTTTTTAAAAGAAAAGAAAAAGGGGTTGATAAGAAAGTGGTGAAAAAAGGGGCACAAAGAGGGAAAGACAGTAGGGAGACAAGCCAGGGATGTGCAGGAAGGATGTAGGGAAGGTCCATAGCTGCCCATTGCTTCTCCAGCAACAGCTGTGCATGTACATTGAATTTGGAGGTAGATTTGGACACTCAAACCCCTGGGAGGGGTGAGGACAACAATAATAAGTTGTGATGCCAATTAGACCAGATTACGTGTCCAGTGAATGTGTGCAAAATGGACAGCTATGTATGGGGCGAGATTTTTTTGTGGGAACAGATTGCCCTTTTTTATTCAGGTGAGAGTGGGATGTTGGGGAGAGGTAGTAGGTATATTTGGGGAGGTAGGTTGGGTAGATTAACAGATAAGACAAACAAGATGCATACAGGAGTGGTATATGACACATGTGCGGGGTAAACACCTTGATGGGGAGGGGTGTTGGGAAATCGGAAGCCCATGAGCCCCCTAGTGGAAGCAGTGGGAATGAGATCCCCACCCATGGGCAGTCACCACTGCACCTTTACAGCCCCAATGGTGGCTGTGCTGGGGGCTGAGTTGCAGAGCCAGACTGACGCTCTAGTTGCGACAATCAGCTCTCGAGCTGGCGTAGAAGATCACCAAGCTGCTGGTTGATCACTATGTGCACCTCAACCCCGACCTGGTGACGGGTGACAGGTGCCAGTCCGCACACACTCCTGGAGGGTGAGCCCCATCCCCTGAGGTGGTTCCACCTGAAGGTGGTGCAGGACAAACAGACAGGAAGGTCTCAGGTTGGGCCCCAGACATGCTGGTGCCCGGTGCCATGGCCAGCTGAGGTGGGACAGGTGGGTCTGCTGGGACCAGCCTTCCCAAGCGTGCTATAGTGTTTAGATTTCATCATCATATATGGGTTAGCAATAATCAACACATTCCAGGGTTAGGTATAACAGCATGCATAGATATTCTCATTAACCCAGACACCAGATACGGAACAGTTGCATAGCAAACAGAACACATGCATATATGGGACCACAGTGGTAATAAGAACAGCATGCAGGTACATTGATGGCACTATGCCACCAATGTTGGAATAATTCAATATAGCACATGCATGGGAACAATTAGGGTATTTATCAAACAATTGACATTATCAGAACATAGGTGTCATTACATACTATTTGGGGTGGGTATGTTGATTATTGTTGGAGATATGGTGGGGAGGAGAGAAAGATGTCAATTACCAACTAGTATATTCCTGTAGTCCAGATTACTTTCCTAGTCAGTGCTGTTATCTGTACTGTACAAGTCTTACTACACTACCCTATAGTCTTAGTTTGGACAGTGATATGGCTGTAGTTATCGTTACACATGAACTGGTTTTACCTGAAGTATGCATCTCTTACCTGGTATACCTGTGGAGGGAATGTTTGTTAACACTAACTGTTTCAACACATACTCCCAGATTCTGGGATGATGTTGTGCACATATCTATCCAACTCTTTCTGCACAGACTCTGGCCATGTGTTGACCAAATGCTGGTGTGTCGGGACATATCTAGAGTATTGCCCTCTTCCACCTTTAGTGACTTAACACACACATATACATGCTTTCCTACACAGTTATATTCTGTAGCACAGTGTGGGTGACAGTGATACTTTATTATTCAGAGAAACTGCAACACTCACAATTCCCTACAATACCAGAGAGAACAGTACCAGTACAGGTTATAATGGTCTTTATTTCTTAGCACAGTGTTCATATCCAACGTACCTGTGGGAGCGATGTTTGTTAGCACTATTTGACTGTTGCCACACAAACTTCCAGATTACACATTAGTATTATGCACAAACATCTCACTCTGTTACTGTACACACTCTGGTCACAGCTTGACAACATGGGAGTGTAGATAGGACATAACTGAAATATTACTCTCCTAACAGTTTCGAGGGTTGCTACAGGATAGGTTTGTTCTCATAGATGTTTGACAATCACTTGTATTCCTTGTTTGCTGGATAAACATCTGGGATCATCCCACAGACTTATCAGGGGGACAGGGAGCATATATGGGCCCATATACTGGACATTCTGGCCTCATCTCTACAGTTGGGGTCTATATCAGAAGAGCGAAAGTTCACAAGAACAAACACTCAAACATCTAAATAGCACAAACATCGAACTTGATATTGTGGTGGGCTGTGCCCCCCACACCCCCGCTAAATATATATTCCAACTCTGAGGTCGCACTACAGTGAGGAAAGGGCAAATATTCCTTTTGTCACTGTATTGCGACCCCAGTAATAACATTTTGATGTCTGACATTTTCGATCAGAAGAGCGTTCATTCTTGTGAACTTTCGCTCTTCTGATATAGACCAGTACAGTTGTGGGGTATGATTCTGTATGCAGCCTACATTAACTCCCAGGATTCAGACCATGCCTATGTCTGCTACAACTTAAACACTGTCCATCACAGTTGTGTCTGCTATATAGATATTGCTGTATATCTCCGATCTGCTTTCTGTCTTATTAATCCCCTGTGCTTTTGTATTCTGTCCTTGTATTACAACACTCTTATACAGATCTCTTAGACAGTAATATTTTGTAGGATAGTGTGGGCGACAGTGATGTGTAATACCTCATTATTCAGAGCAACTGCATCAGTTGCGATGCCATACAATACCAATGTAAACAGTACCAGTACAGGGTATCATTCTTGTATTTCTGGGCACAGTATTGGTATCTGGCAGACCTGTGGGAGAAATGTTTGTTAGCACTACCTGAATGTTCCCACACACATTTTTTTAGAATATTATTAGCTGTATGATTTACTCACAGAAGCATAATTGCCATATTTAGATATATTTAGCAATCTTTGGATACATATGCTTAACTGAGACATATGGCATTCATTGCCTTCTCTGTACAGGAAAAGTATTGCACACTTGGCTACATGCACTACCTGAAGGTGTTGCAGTATCTGCATTTTGAAATTTAAATGTAACCTGGTTAAGTTCCAGTGTATTCCTTTTATCATAGCTGCACTAAGGGCCTAGCTAGAAAACCTTGGCATAATGCTGATTAATTTATGAGTGTTTTTAATGTTTTTAATTATTTTTGTAATTTTTTATTACTTCTACATAAAGAGAAAAGGGCATAGGGAGAGATTAAGGGAAGGTGGACATGGAAAGTGGTAGAGATAAAGAACCACAGTCAGGCAAACAATTTTACAGATTATATAGAATAAGTCAGCAGCAGCATTGCAGCTTATAAAGAAACCTTAGTATTAACAGTTTATCTTGCATCCAAATGAAAATTCCAAGAACATCACATCTAATTTAAAGATCTCTGCAAGATAAATATAAATGTATTTATTTATATATATATATATATATATATATATATATATATATATATACATATATATATATACATATATATATATATTTGGAGACGTAAACATTGATTGGAATAAAATCAATAACCCCAATCCCATCATATCCATCAATCTATTTAACTATACACAAATTACTAACTCCATCACCAGGCCCAATAAAACAAACTCCCCAGGTACTACACTATACTGGATCCTAGCTTCCCATCCCAATAAAATCTTAAACTCTGGCATCACACCCGACCCTATAGGAGACCACTCGCCAGCATTTATCTGCCGAGCTACCCACTCCTCTCCTCACCTACACCAAGTCATCCACACACATAACCTCACAAACTTTGACCCAACTACCTTCTCTGACTCCCTGAAACAAACAAATTGGAACCCACTAAAAACCATTCCACTAGATAATGCCGCAGAATTTTTCAAATCCTCCTTCTTAAACATCCTCAAATCCCTTGCACCACGAAGAACAAAAAGAGTAAAAACCAAATCCACCCCTTGGCTAACCAAAGATACTAAAAAACTTATGCTACAAAGAGACAAAGCGTGGAAAACATACCATCAAAACAAACAGCCTGAAACTTTTCTTGAATATAAACAACTCCACAACCTTGCTAAAAAATAAATCATCGGAGACAAAAAGTCCTACTATATTAAACTCCAGTCTAACCAATCTAAAAGCCCCAAACAGTTCTGGAACTCCATTAATTCTCTTCTCAACCCAGGTACCAAAAGCAACCCCTGCCCTGACACCAGCAAATCTGACCCGAAATAGCCTCTCTATTCAACTCCTTCTTCACTAACTCCATAGCTGAACTGACCAAAACCTTCCCTAACAATAACCCTTCCCCTCAATCCACCCTTTCCTCACCACCACCTACAACACCCTCCACCCCCAACCCTCCGCCTATATTCAACCTTAAACCCATCTCAACATCCTATATAAAAAAATTACTTTCCAAATTAAAACCTTGCTCCAATGCCCCTAACAATATCCCATCCTCCTTCCTAAAAATAGCCCAGATGGTATCGCTCTTCCCATTAGCATCCTGATCAATAGATCCATGCTAGAATATTATGTTCCCAAACTATGGTGCACTGCCTTCATTCTACCTCTCCATAAAGGAGGCAAAAACAATAACATCTCCAACTTCTGCCCCATAGCCAACCTCTCCCCAATTTCCAAACTACTAGAAAAATACATTCACATTCAGCTCATGTCATTCTTAGCCAATAACCAGCTAATCACTCCAACCCAACACGGCTATTGTCCAGGCCATAGTACAACCACTGCACTTCTCTCCTTCCTGGAGACAACAAATCTTGCCCGGGACTCTGGAAAAATAGTTTCCACTGTTCTTCTAGATCTGTCCAAGGCATTCAATACCATATCCCACACCCATCTCCTAAACCATATCTACAACCTTAATCTCTCCCAGAATACCTTATCCTGGTTCTCTAGCTACCTCTCCAATAGATCACAAGCTGTAAAATGGGGGACAGGCACCTCAACCTTCCTTCCCACCCCCACTGGGGTTCCCCAGGGATCCATACTTGGTCCAATGCTGTTTAACATCTTTATTAACAATTTCCACAAAGCCATACCCAATACCAAAATTGTGCAATATGCAGCTGATTCCACATTAATCTGCAGTGCCACCAACCTCCTAGAGCTTCAGACACTGACCCCAGCTGCTTTATCCATCACTGAAAATTGGATGTTTCAGAATCACCTCTAACTAAATGCCAATAAATCCAAAATACTATTATTCTCTCCCTCAAAAGCTTCCCCTCTTGATAACAAATCATTCCAAATCATTAGCCAAAACAACTCCACTATAGAGGTTGTTCCCTTTGCCAAACTACTTGGGGTCACTATTAATGAACACCTGAAATTTGACACTCACATCCAGCAAAACATTAAGAAAACCCATATAAAACTTGGTATGCTATACAGGAAAATCCAATTTCTCTCTCCTTCCACCAGACAAATGCTTGTCGCTACCTATCTACACTCCTCACTAAAGTATGGCGCTCCTCTATTAACTAACTTATCTGCCACACTCTCTTCAAAATTGGAAGTCTGTTATAATAAGATTTCTAAATTTGTCACCAAAGCCAAATACTCCTCCCATCATTGTATTGCCCTTAATTTGTTACACTGGCTTGAACTCTCCAACCATCTAGACTATCTTCAGATTACCACAGCCCACAAACTAATCTTTCAACCCTCTAAGTGCCCTGCTCTATGCAACATCCTTCTCCCCTACACCCCTCAGAGAACTCTTAGATCTACTCACCAAAACCTAATCTGTGACCGAAAACCCAGTCACCCTGCTGGTCAACTCCTGCTATCCTTTCCCTTAGCAAAAAATGGAATTCTCTTCCTTCCTCTCTAAGGAACTGTGCAAACTCTGAAAACTTTAAATCTCAGTTACATTCCTACCTTTACTCTAACAGAAAATGCAATTGCATTCTCCCCATCTAGTCCTATAATTCTCTCTCCACCTCTAAACCCCTCTCCAGCTATGATTACTAGCCTCTCTAGCTATGACCAATAGGCTACCACACATATGTACATATTGTAAATATCAAACTTGTACTATGTACCTAAGAATTTACACCTGCTCTCTAACATGAAATGTAACTGTAAATTATTCATTAATAACATTGTGTCTGTATCTAAAGGTACCTTGTACCTAAGAATTTACACCTGCTCTCTAACATGAAATGTAACTGTAAATTATTCATTAATAACATTGTGGGCTGGATTCACGATGGCTTGCATGGAGTCTAAGAGTAGAGTAAGACTCCATGCAGCCATCATGCCCAACAAGCGATCCAGGAACAGCCTGTAGGGGCGTGTAAGAGAGCTCCTAAAACGGCTCTTACACGGACAGGGCCAGGACATGCAAATTACCTCAACTGCAGCTGAAAGGCATGCAGAGGTATATTTGTGATCCAGGAAACCCGAACCTGTCCAAGTAAGAGTAGTGTTATCTGCAGAAATGTACTCAGTTGACAACTGAGTACCATTCTGCAAATAGCAAAACGGAGCCGTGACAGCTCCAAATAAAGGTTGCATCCAGTAGAGGAAGCATGCCAATGGCCAAATATACAGCCATTGGCAATGTTACCCAATGCAAAATGAAAAAAAAGTAATTTATTTTTTTTCCGATTTTCCATGTTTAAGCATAGCGTAGCGTCGCGCAAACGGGCTGCACTCTAAAAACCAGAAAAATAAAAATTAAAACCCACAAATGTGGATGTTATGGGGATTTGTATTGTACAATGCAAGGCAATGGCAGGCTGAAGACAACATGGCTACTGAGTAGGGGTTGCTAAGGGGGGAACCCAGTCTAAGAGATGCAACCAAGCATTAGTAGGCAATCCTATGCAAATGAGGGTAAGGATAGTGAATCCCAAGTCTACATAGCAAATGAGCACAGTCAGTGGAGTGTAAGACTAGGATAAGGGGAGTAACAGAGTAGGATATAGGTGACATCAGGAGGGGGTATGTATGAAAGAAGATAATCTCATTGGAGCAGAGTGTCATGTGTTAGCTGTCAGTTGCTCATCACTGGAAGAGGTGTGTCATCAGGTATCCTAGCTAAAGTCAAGAAATAGAAGGTGCACACTGTGGGTATCACCAAAGTTTCTTGTAAAAATGCTTGCAACATGTATGCGCGCGTGTGCGCGCCTGTAAACCTGAGTAAGACAGTGTGCATGTGTGGAAGTGTGAGTGCATGCGTTTAAGTCAGAGTAAGCATGTATAAGGCAGTTTAAAGTCTTGTAAGCACCTCTGCGCTCATGTGCGCGCGTTTAGGCAGGAATTAGCTAGTGTAAGTCCATCTAAGCCTGTGTGCGCGCATGTTAGCACGTCTACACGCATCTGCGCTAGTGTGCGCGGCTCTGTCCCCTGAGGAAATGGAAAGGGAAAAGGAAGCACAACAAACAGTAGGAAGTTAACCAGGGACAGTCAGCAAAGCTAGCAGGTGGAAATAATCAGAATCATGCAATTACACAGGCAGTAAACCAGCCCAGCCCAGTGCAGCACTTAAAACTCTGCAAACAACTTTTCACCATGTATTGCTCAGAGACACTGCAGCACTGCAGTAAGCTAAGAGAAGTGAATACTGAAAAGGCTTAACTGAGACAAAGAAATGTTAGGGGCTGTCATTGCTGTCATAAACCGACATATGCAACAATCTGAGGGTGGTGACAATGGGAATGCTGCCAAACATCCCCCAGTGAGTAGACGGAGAAGAGTGTACAGGCCCAGGGTAACCTACCAGGGTCTACATGAGCTGGAGATAATGGAGCACTATAGAGTGGACAGAGACCTCATGCAGCAAATTGTTGAGCTGTGCAGGCCACGCCTCACACACAGAACCAATAGAGGGGAACCCATTCCAGTGGAAACCAAGGTATGTGTTGGCCTACGAATACTAGCAACAGGTACCTTCCAGAGACCAACTGGTGATATGATGGGGATATCACAGGCATCAGCATCCAGGGTACTGCACCAGTTTCTGGATGCCATGTCAGCACATGTCAGTGATCATGTATATTTCCCCAATTCCCGTGAAGTATTGGCCAACAATATGCGTCTCTTCCAGCAAATAGCAGAATACCCTGAGGTAGTGGGTGCAATAGACTGCACGCACATATGCATCAAAGCATCAGCCGGTGAGCGGGGTAGGGTCTACTTCAACCACAAGGGTTCCCCCTCCATCAACTGCCAGATCATGTGTGATGCCCAGGGCATAATACTGAATGTGTGTGCTGGCTGCCCTGGAAGCTACCATGATTCCCATATCTGGCATCTGACGCAGCTGTACCAGACATTTGCCAATGGGGACATCCCACATGGTCACCTAGTGGGGGATGCTGGCTATGCACTGGAACCGTGGCTGATGACACCCATCAGAAACGCACACACACCTGAACAGGAACACCATAATGAGGCACATGCACAAACACGAAATGTAATCCAGCGTGTGTTTGGGCTGCTCAAGTCATGGTTCCAGTGCCTGGACACATCTGGTGGAGCCTTGCAGTACACTCCAACTACATGTACCCAAATTGTCATGGTATGTGCTATGCTACATAATATGATCCTGCTAAAACAGCTGCAGCAGGACCAGCATAGGCCTGGCCCAAACAGCCCCCCACCATTGCCAAGGTCATCACAGGCAGAGCGTGACTCGGAGGAGGAACAACCTGAGCCGGCCCCAGTAGGCAGAAGGAGACATGCCCAGTATGCTTTGGCCTTGGCAAAGAGGCAACGCATAGCACATACACTGGCTCAGTAGGAACCCTGGAAATGATACCTCTCTCTGACCCGCACATATAGTAAAAGGGATGCCTAAGTTGACACTACCTGCTTCAAACATGTACAGGGAGTGTAGTATGTGCATCCGACATAAGCAGCCCTGCAGCGCCACCTGAGGCATGATTGCCATGTGTCAAGCAATTTAAGGTAGTGCTAAACTGCATTTACCACCATGTAGTATATGCAAACAGAATACACACACCAACTAGTACAACTGTGGTCAGTGTCGAGTAATATTGGGCAATGTCCAGCAAAGTTGGTGAATATACAGCAATGCTGGACAAGCCTGGTCTAAGTAGGGCATAGCAGAATAAAAGTCAACATGCTCATATTTGCTTAACTGGCCCTTAAGCAGTCTGGTCTGCTCAGTATGGAAATATAAAGCAGTGATGGGCCTCGAACCCAGGTTACCGTGCACCATAGTTAAAGTACTGAACCACTAAACCATGACAGCATTGCACTGTTCAGTCAGTATGAAGGAATGTTGATAAGTCTATGCAAAGTATCTCATGGAAACCCTGCAGGCACAGCATAATCCCTGTTGAGTTATGACACAAAGGTGAGTCCTGCAGTAAGAACAGAACTTGACTTCCAACACACACAGTATAAATGTTAATATCGGTCATGTTCACACACATCCACAAATGTAGTGGACTTCAGATTGCAACATACTGAAAGGTCACACTGGGCATGCTCACACACTTGGATAAATGAGACATATGTCAGGCAACAAAACATGGAAAGCCTGAACTGGGCATGCTCACAGACTTAGGCCATGTCTGACTACAGCAGTGGGCCACACATCTGGCAGTTGCATGTGTTAACCCAGGAACCTCTCACTATCCAGCAATCCACCCTGTGCACACAGTTACATGACAACAGACACTTATATAATATAGTGGAACCCTGTCATGATCAAACATGTTCCACAGATACCTAAGTTGTTCATAGAAACTGGGAAAGCAAAGACGATAAAGACCTGCAAACAGTATCAGCAGTAAATATTGTGCATCCCGAGCAGAAGCATAGGTTCAGAGGTCGATAGTAGGCTATCTGCCCTAGGGTATGTACAAGCCTAGCCAGAGTGTGTTTGGCTTTGCAGCCCTGTCAGAGTACTACACTGTGCCAGTGAATAGTAGGTCACACAAGATAGCCCACGTACGTTTAGGCTACTGTGCCTCTGTCTAGCAGGGACACAGAAGAGATCCCAGGGGTGAATTTGAAATTTCCCATCCATGTGTCCAGATTTGGCTTGAAGAGGGTCAGCAAGGGGCTATGTCTAATATGAATTGGGATTCTATTCCAGAGTGAGGGGAGCCACTGGGAAACAAATCTGTCCCTCCAGCATGTCCTTTTTGTTCCTGTGCTGAGGTTTAAGTCCCTGGAGTGTGTATCTCTAAGGGACTTGGATTTTTGAGGTGGAGCATGTCCATTAATTTGGGCTTTGACATGGCTTTATATGTCAGGCATAGATTGCCTCTGAGTAGGTGGTAAGCAACTGAGTAGAGCTGGAGTTTCCTTAGTTGAGCTGCATATGACATCTGTTTGTAGCCCATGACCCTCTTGGAGAGGTACTTTTGGGTCTCTCCAGGTGCTGCAGGTGTCAGGTAAGGTACATCCCAAAAGGGCCATTGTATTCAAGTATGGTGCTGATGACTGACGAGTAGAGGGGCACAATGACCTCACTTGATGTAGATGCAAACCCGTTCGTGATAAGGTGGCATATATAGAAGGTGTTTGTAACCACTTTGGCAATGTGATTATCAAAGGAGAGATTACTATCTACATTGGTCCACAAATCTCAAGTTACTACTTAGGTACTGAATGGATTACCACTTATGTGGTAATTTGTGTGCACCTTGTTTTTCACAAAGGGGATGACTATGCTCGTTTTAGCATGTAGCTCGAGCTTGTGGCTCTGGCAGCAAACATCCATTTCTGTGAGACCCTTCTGGAGGATGCTTGTGTTAGCTGGAGAGTCGATTATGGCCCCCAGTTTGCAGTCATCTGTGAACCTTGTTAGCCATAATGCCCCCGTGTTAGCCTGAACCTCAGAGAAGTATATACCGAACCAGAGAGGTCCCAGAACTGAGCCCTGTGAGATGCCACTTGTAACTGGTTTATATTTGGACATGGCACCTGCGATTCTGACAATGTGGGTTCTATCCCTGAGCCAGTTTGCAACCCATCTTGTGATATAGGGGTTGATATTTAAGCTGTTAAGCTTATGTATGATATCCGAGTGGGGTATTGTGTTGAACGTTTTTGTGAGGTCCAGGTAGGCTGTGTGGACTACCTTGCCCTCATCCATAGCTTTGGTAACTGTTTCAAAGAAATCAACTAGGTTTAAGAGGCAAGATATGCCCTTAACAAAGCCAAATTGGGTAGGGTCCAGTGTCTGGAGGCTCCCAATGTCTTTGTTTATGAGTTCCATGATAATACGCTCCATAGCTGTACAGACCAGACTAGTCAGTTAGATAGTTCCCAGGGTCTGTTGTGGCACCACCTTTGTGGAGTGGAACCACTGTAGCTGTATGCCATTGTTTGGGTACATATCCTGTAGTAAGGCTAAGTTTGAACAGTGACTTAATGTGAGGGTTCAGTTCTTCTTGGAGCTTGTGTAAGACACAGCCTGGGATACCGTCCAGTCCCACAGCTGCTGGGGCAGCTTTCACCTGTGCATCTGTGATGTCAGGGAGGTTACATTCAGTTGGGATAGGCATTTGTTCCTTTGTGGGTGAAGGGGGGAGAAGTTTGTGCTGAATCTTTCTGCCAGGATGTTGGCTGTCTGTAGTTTTGGTATATTTTGTACTGTTATGCAACAATTCAGAGCATATCTGGGAGTTTCCACCCATATTATGGACATAACTAAAGAAGGACTTGTGATTATCTTTAGTGTCTAAGGCAATTTCCCTTTGGAAACTGGCCTTTGATGGTTTTATGAGGTATTGAAGTTTCTTGCTAATATTGATCAGAGATGGCTTCCATTTATTGGATTTTGCTCTGTCATGTAGTAGCTTCCTCCTTCTGTTGTATAGCTTATTTATGGCCGGGTTCCACCAAACAGGTCTCCTGTTTTTGGAGGAGTGAGGCTTGTTTTATTTGGGATAGCATGATCCATGCATTCCTGCAGGTGCTCATAGAATGCATTTGTAAAGGATTCTGCGGATTGGCCTGTTATCCTCTGACCTGTGGGCTTTGAAGGATTCCACCTCAGTCTTGAGAAGTGCAAAGTTGGCATTTGAGAAATTCTATACAGTGATTTCCTTGGCTGGGGGTGGGGACGGGATATGGATGTCCATGGAAATTTGTTAATGGTCTGATCTTACCAATGAGGGGTTTACCTCTGGTGTGGAACATAGAGTCCCCATGTTGGTGATAACCAGGTCCAATATGTTGTTCCCTCTTCTGGGAGTGGTGACCAGTTGTTCCATTGCATTACAGTTTATAACTTCAAGGAACCATTGGGCGAGTGTGTTTGGGCATGAGTAGTTGTTGCAGTCAATGTTTGGGTAGTTGAAGTCACCCAATAACATAGTTGTAGCAGAGACCTTGATATTCTCCAGTGTTCTCAGGAATGCCAAGTGGGGTTCCTGTAATAGCGAGGGTGTTCTGTAGCAGGCTACAAACTGAAATGCAGTTTGGCCCACTGTTAGTTGCACATGGATGGTTTCTGATGCTTCGTGCAGTGCCACTAACCTGGAGGTGTAGGTATCTTTGATGAATATAGATACTACCCCTCCTTTTGTGCTTCGGTCCGAGTTTTGTGTGTGAAATGCATGGTATGAGTTATAACCTGGTAGTGCTTTGGTGCTCTCAGGAGCCTTGAACCAGGTTTCTGTTACTTCACAGACATCGATATTCTCCATACTGAGTAGACCCTCAAGTGCGTGCATCTTGAGGTGTAGACGTTTGGCATTGAGTAGCATTACCTCTAGATTTTGTATCCTTTGGTTGTCAATGGAGGTGTGTATGTACTTTGAGCCTCATCTAAAAAATGCACTATGGGGGTGGCAAGAGGCATGGCCAGTATACGAAAGCCTAAGGGTGACAGGTGCAAGCCGTCCCTAGCGAAGCAACGTGGCTTGTCAGGCATGTCATCCCAGGCTGACAGATACTGGATCCCCATTGAATGACACCAATACTTTAGACAATTGTTTAAACTGATCATTTTGTCTGTATACTCTGGCATCATTCTTGGTGAGGGCAAGATGCTACCCAAGGTCAGGGTCATACCAGCCTGGGCTACATGATCAGAGAGCTGCTCTATGTCTCATGTCTTGTAGTCCAGGGAGGTACGTTTCATGTCATTCACATCTGCATGGACAATGACAGAGTCATACTTGTACCTGCTTTGGAGTGACCTGAGTGCTTGCATTATGTGGTCGATCCTGCCACCTGACAGGCAGCTTACAGTGACCTTCTCCTTGTTCAGTCAGTTGAGCGGGATGTCAGTGTGCTGGACAATAGAGTCCCCTATAACAACTGTATTTGGTGTGTTGTTTGGCCTTAAGGGCTGTGACTGTGAGGCACACTGATTTTGTGAGATATGTGATTCATGGCTATTGTTGAGGGGTGGCTGTTACTTGGGTATCTGTGGCCAGTACAGTTGCTGCAGGTGTTGGGTAAGGTACACCCCAAAGGTGACATTGTAACCAAGCACGGTTGATATTAGTATAGGGACACAATGACATCACTCGATCTAGATGTGAAACCATATGGGATAAGGTTGCTTATATAGAAGGTCTGTCCAACCACTGTGGCAACGTGAATGTCAAAGGTGACAGTACGAACAAGTCATGTCCCCAATCACCTAACAACACCTACCATATGTAATGGAGTACTACCTATGTGTTAATGTGTGGGCATGTTGTTATTTCCAAAGGGGATGGCTATGCAACTAATGGCATTTAGCTGTAGGCCATGGCTCAGGCACCAGTCATCCATCTCTGAGAGACCCTGTTGGAGTATGCATGTGGCAGCTGGAGAGGTGATCATGGCACCCAGTTTGCAGTCAAGTGTGAACAAGGTCAGCCATATTCCCCCTGTGGTAGCCTGTACGTCAAATATATACTCTACAAGAGAGGTCCCAGGACTGCGCTGTGTGGGATGCCACGTGTAACTGGTGTATAGTCAGACATGGCACCTGCAATTCTGACCATGTGGGTGCTATCCCTGATCCAGGTAGCAATCCATCATGTGAGATATGTGTCCATATCGATGCTGGTGAGCCAATGCATAATGGCCCAGTGTGTTATCGTGTTGAAGGGTTTAGCAAGCTTCAGGTAGGCTGCGTGTACAACTGTCCCTATGTTGATGGACCTGTTAACTGTCAAAAGAATACAAACATGTTCAAGAGGCAAGATCTGCTCACAACAACGCTGAAATGTGTAGGACACAGTGTCTGTAGTTTCCTGATGTCTATGTGTAAGAGTCCCATGACAATACACTCCATAGCTTTGCATAACAGGATAGGTGGGCTTATAGGGCAATATTGTCTGTGTTCCATTCTGGCACCAACTATGTGGAGTGGGAACACTGTCGCTGTATGCCATTCCGTGGGGACATATCCTGTAGTAACTCCAATATTGCACAGTGATGTAATGTGAGGGTTACGTCTGTCATGAAGCTCGTGTAAGATGCAGGCCGGGACACCAACTGGTCACATTGATGCTGCAATGTATGCTTTGGGGAGGGCAGCACTCACCTATTACTGTGTCGTGTCAGGGAGGTTACACTCTGTTAGGATGGGCAGTTGCTCCCTAGGGGGGATGGGGGGAGACATCTGCACTGAACCTGTTTGCCAGGATGTTGGCTATGCCAGTGGGTTCAGGGTAAGTGTAATCAGTATGCAGTAACTCACAGAATATCAGTGAGTGTCCACCCAGGTTCCTGACATAACAGAAGAAGGCCTTGTGATAGTCCTACTTGTCTGGTGCAATTGTCCGTGAGAAGAAGACCTTAGATAAGTACATGAGTTATCATAGCTGTCTGCTAATACAGATCACAGATGCTTTCCCCATCTGGGATTGTGCTCTATCATGTAGTAGCTTCCTCCTGACATTGCTCATTAATGGCTGGTGTCTACCAGACAGGTCCCCTGCCATTGGAGGAGTGAGTCTTGTTGTTATTTGGGGTAGCACAATCCATGCAGTCTACTAGGAGTCCATAGAATGTGTATGTAAAGGATTCAGCAGTCGGAGCTGTATTTCACACTGTCTCAAGGTCTCTGAAGGATACCACCTTGCTTTGGTGAAGTGAGATGTTGGCTCATCAGAATTTCACCAAGATTACCCAGGATGGGTGTGTGGAGTGTATATGTATGTCCACTGAGATAGCTGTATGTTCCAACCTTACCAATGAGGGGTATATTGCTGGTGTGTAACATAGAGTCCCAATGTCAGTGATGATCATATCCAATATGTATTCCCCCTTGTGGCTGTGGTGACTGGTTGTGCCATAGCATATGAATGTACAAATTATAGTGACTGTAGGGTGAGGTTGTTGCAGCTTGAGTAGTATCCCCAGTCAATATTCATGTATCTGGTGTCACCCAATATAATGGAGTTCGTGGAGACCATCATATCCCCTACTGTTCCCAGGAAAGTCGAGTGTGGTTCCTGAGTATGGGAGGGTGGTCTGTAGTAGGCAACAAACTGAAAGGCAGTTTCGAACAATGGTAGTTGTATATGTATGGTCTGTGATGCTTAGTGCAGTGCCACTAACCCGGAGGTGTGTGTATCTGTGATGCGTATGGATACACCCCCTAGTTGTGTTGTCCATTCCAAGTCCTGTGGTCAGAAAGCATGGTATGAAACATAACCTGGTAGTGCTGGTGTGCATATGTGACCCTGAACTAGGCATCTGTTAGTGCACATATATTGCTATCCCCCATACTCTGGGGAGTCCTGAGTGGCCACAATATGAGGGTAACACATCTGGTTTTGAGCAATATTACCCTTAGTGTTATTTAACCTGTAATGTCTATGTAGGTGGGTTTGACTTTTGAGCCCTGCTCAACAAATGCACTATGGTGGTAGCAACAGCCTTAGCCAGCATTTAAAGGTCCAAGGGTGACAGGTGCAAGCTGTCCATAGTGAAGCTATGTGGCATGTTGAGCATGTCACCACAGGCTGACAGACACTGTATCCCCTATGAATGACACCAATCTGTTAGCCAAGTGTTAAACGTGATATGTTTGTCTGTATACTGTGACATCATACTTGGTGGGTGTAAGATGCTAGACATGGTCAGGGTCATACTGGCCTGGGCTACATCATGACATTGTTCCTCCATGTACCATGTCATGTGGTCAAGGGAGTAACATCTGAGGTTTTACGCACCAGCATGGACAATGATGGTGCCAGTCCTGTACTTGCTTTGTAGTGACCTGACTGCATGTGTTATGTGGCCGATCCTGACACATGACAGACAGCACAAAGGGACTATTCCCTTGTATGGGCTGGTGAGTGGTACGTCAGTGTGTCTGACAATAAGTGTCGCCTATCACAACTGTATTATGTGTGTTGTGTAGCCCGAAGGCAAGTGACTGTGTGGCACCCTGACATTGTGAACTATGTGAGATGTGAGAATTGTAGTGGGGTAGCAGTTGTGTGTGTGCCTGATGTGGAGGTCTCTGCTGCTTAGGCAGAGTTCATTTACAGCATCCGAGTATGTGTATGTGTGATAATGTGGTTTGAGTGCTGTCGCCAGATGATATGTGAGACTGATATGTGGTGTGTGTGGTTATCTTCACCACCTGATAGACTATGCCAGTCATGGGTTGAGAGAGTTCAGCACCCTGTATGTCTCTATAGGAGCATCTCACACATATATTTGGGTTTGTTGTGAGGAGGAGAGTCTTGTCTGTGTACATGAGGCAGACGTGACATTGAGTCTACATCACAATATTCACCAGCTGGACTGGAGAGTGCACACAAAGCCGACCCCTGGACATGCCGGGATATCATCATGACATACTCTGTAGCCTGATGACAAAGGATCAGTAGGGAGTTAAGTGTGTAAAGGAGTATATCAGGGATTAGTGCTCAGGTTTGTTAGTGTTCTGTAAAGAGTAGCTGAGAAGGAGTCCAGACTGAATCATGACACCTCCGACAGCTATGTCATATATAGCAATGTACACACATATATGTCATGAGACAGGGCCAACTGTACCTGACTGACAATGCCGACATCCTGACAGACAGGCCCATATATACATACCCACCTCCCACCGACGATAGTCCATATCATCATACCAGGAGATATCACATGTAGAATGGATGAACAGCTACCCCCAATGCTAAAAGCATGGCATCAAGTGGACTACATTGATTACCAATATGTGTCATGTATAAACTACAGAACAAACAGATCCTGCACCTGAACAGTCAGCTGAACCCCCCCCCCCACACAGGATGTGGAACCGTTGAATGTGTTACAGCAACATATGGTACTTCACACAAGTGTTGGTGCACAACACACCATGGGATGTACAGTCCAGTATGCCTATGAAGTATGATCTGCAAGCCATGGAGTCCGTCATGGTTGAAGTCATAAACCAAGCTATTGGAAGCTGACATACATACAACCCTACTAACCGTGGTATGTTCATGTGCGAATCATGGTTCCCAAACATGCTAGACAGTTTGCAAGGCAGCCACACAGGACATACATCACTGAACACAGCTACACATGTCTCACATACACTTTGAATAGCCCTTTATCAACATCCCAGACACGTGTAGTAGCCACAAAACCAACAAGCTGTGCATAAATATGTGTTGACATATGAAGGAATGTCGATGTGTCCACAGATAGATCACACAAGGTAAAGATTATGAGTTCCTGTTTCAGCTGTTGACACCTGACGACCCACATGGACCATTCCTGGAATGGCATAAAACAAAGTGTACACACATTACCATGTCCAGTCTGATGATGTCAGCACCCTAGAAATACAGAGAAGGGAAACCACCCAATAAAGCAAATAGTGGCTGCGCTAATTCGTCTCTCTCTAGTATCAACCTAATTAGGTAGGGGTCTGAATCCTGAAAACGCTGACTGTGTGTGTGTTTGTGTGTTGGGGGTATGTGTGTGCAATTCTCTATGAAAGGAGTGGCCTTTTTGAAGACTGGGAAAACACTCTATAGATGTACATTCCTCTTTGGAAAGACTGATGATGTCAGCACCCTAGAAATACAGACGGAGAAGGGAAACCACCCAGTAAAGCAAGTAGTGCACTGTGTTAATGCGTTTCTCTGTAATATCATAACTTAGTTAGGTAGGGGTTTGAATCCTGCAAATGCTGACTGTTTGTGTGCACAATTCTCTATGAAAGAAATGGCATTTTTGAAGACTGGGAAAACACACTACAGATGTACATTCCTCTTTGGAAAGACTGATGATGTCAGCACCCTAGAAATACAGACGGAGAAGAGAAGCCACCCAATAAAGCAAATAGCGCACCGTGCTAATGCATCTCTCTGTAGTATCATAACCTAGTTAGGTAGGGGTATGAATCCTGCAAACGCTGACTGTGTGTGGGGGATGTGTGTGCAATTCTCTATGAAAGGAGTGGCCTTTTTGAAGACTGGGAAGACACTACAGATGTACATTCCTCTTTGGAAAGACTGATGATGTCAGCACCCTAGAAATACAGACGGAGAAGGGAAACCACCCAGTAAAGTAAATATCGTGCCATGCTAATATGTCGCTCTGTAGTATCATAACCTAGTTAGGTAGGGGTTTGAATCCTGCAAATGCTGACTGTGTGTGTGTCACTCTTGGTCAATGCAGTGTGGGTCTTGCTTTTACTATGTTATGGCATGTTATGATTACAACAGTAAGTGCATTGCACACATCAGGTATATGCGTTGCAAATATATATGAGTACATGTTCCCTTAATCAGTACATAGGTGTGAAGCCTGCATACTACATGAATACATTTGTTGCCATTGACAGGTTGTGCCGCAGCTTCTCAGATCGTAGGTCACATATGTATGTATGTGACAGGCCCATCCACTGTCGTGATCCGTGGCCAAGGTCATCTGTGCCACACACACCCATGACAGTTACTTTACAGTAGTGTGAGTGAAGGTATATGCCTGGGGTATATGTCAGGCATGTTCATACACAACCATGACTGCCAATAATGGACAGTCTTTATAGGTGTACAACCGCCTTGTGTATATGCATCCAGGCCTCCAATGTGTCATGTGACACACCTTGGGACTCCACAATACCTATGGATATGTGGATACCAAGGGACACATGACATAACATGAGGCTGTATGTACAAATTGGTACCCAACATACATGTTGAGGGCTACCACCAATGTGGTACTGACGGGATAGGAAGTATAGTACATGTGGATGACTATGCCATAGTCGGCTTACTGTTATACAGCATGTATCACATGACAGGCATCTATCTGTATGATACCCTTGTGTAGGATATGTGTCCCATCCAGGGAATGGATTGTAGGCCACTGCATGCATTACCAGATGTGGATGGACACATCCCTAGTGTGTTTGCATGTACCGAAGGGGGCTATATGCCAAACAGGTGTGGACACAGGAATGGGTGGCGGTAATTACCACTGGTTAGTGTTATAGTATAGCGCTGGAAGGATACAACTGTTACTGAGTTCCCTATGACTGTGTGTCATTTGTCAGGACAACATCCAATGATTGCTTATAGTCATGCTGTTGAGGTTATGTATACTACCAGACCGCAAATTATTGACAGATACTAACAGTATCACCCACAGCATGGTGTCTACCCATGTCATACACACATGTTAGTACATAACTGTAGTAGAATGCATACTGGCCATTGAAAGATACTGTGACATGTTCACTATGTGTACAACAGGGTATGCCACATGTCCCATGTGTCTACTATGCACGTACATACAGACAGTGCGCACCCACCATGTTCACAGATGTACACTTGCTAATCTGTACGGCACACATCACACCCATACTGTCCACTCACTAACACATGCTGGCAACACATTACACATCACTCAAGTGGCACATGGGTGGACAATACATAGTCAGACCTAACAGTGGTGTAAACAATGCTACATTGACAATCAGAGCTTTGATGAATAATGTCTGCTGAGATATACCTACAAGGATGTCATTACACTTTCCTGTTAACAACTTGCTAATATTGCTACACTGCTATAGTGTCACCCTGTGCATCAGCACCATGTTAGCCTGTTCCTCCATCAATGTTACAGATGACAGGAGGCGACACAGGTATCATCATATGCACAGGGTGTTTTGCTGTTTGCCAGAGCCTGACACTGACCCATCCAATCGACATGTCTGTGTGTGTGTGTGTGTGTGTGTGTGTGTGTGTGTGTGTGTGTGTGTGTGTGTGTGTGTGTGTGTGTGTGTGTGTGAGGGACAACAGTACAGCATGGGCCAATGTTGATGTAATGTGTGTGTGTATGTGTGAGCCCTAGTTGTTTGGTTAATGTGTGTGTGTCTGCATGCACACAGCTCCACCATGTGGCTGCCATATACAGTAGTTTGTGGGACAGCCACAGACTGTACCTGCTAGGCCGTACAGATTACTGTCTCCGGCCAAGGACACAGTACCTGGCAGGGGTGCTACGGACAGTATCGGGTACCAACCCTGACTGGGTACTGTCCTCAGAGGCAGAGCTGAGATGACTGGACACATGTCCCTGCTGGGAATGGCCAGAGCCACGTGCACATGGTCTACTGGGACGGTCAATGGACAGGCCAGCCCCAGCATTGGGGCTGGTACTGCCACTACAGGAGCGACTGTGACCCGGGGGCTGTCTGCGACCACTGCCAGCTGTTGCTGTTGCTGGCATGCATCCGCGTCGACGTCGCAACCATCCCGCACGGTCCTGGCTCACGGATGACATATTGTGGAGGGCATCTATTGTCTCCCCCCAATGTCTATCAATGACCTCGGTGTAAGTCCGGATGGCACCAGCAAGGTCACGGATGCTGTCATTGATAGCGGTGTGATGTGCCCTCTGTGCCCTAAGTCCCTGCCTGGTGTACCGTTCCATACGTGCCTTAGCCTGCATTACAGCCCGGAACATACTGGATGTCATGAGACCAGTGAGGGCACGCCTGCCAGGGGCAATACGACCAGCGGTGCTCCCCCGAGAACCCCTGGACCTCTGCCTATGTGGTACCATTCCAGGAATATGGCTATAGCTGCTGTGAGGGGATCCAAATGCCATGGGTACCACACTCTCCTGGTCAGTGCCAACTGTATGCTGTCCCTCGCCTATGGCCATTGGTGGAGAGGGATGTATAGGCAGTATGAGTGTGTGCATAGATGGGGTTGAACGCTGTGTACTGTCGATTGGTGGACCAACGACAGACCCTGTCAAACATCCCTGTGTCAAAATACATGTCTCATCATCAGCACTATTCGTGGCAGTGGCTTCAGGTTCCCAGCTGCATTCAGCCAGCCCTAACTGAGCACCTGTGGGAAGAAGACAGGAAACACACTTTACGGTCTACACATGAACACATGCACACATGCACACATGAACACATGCACACATGAACACATGCACACATGCACACATGCACACATGCACACATGCACACATGAACAGTAATACACTCCTCACTACAGCACATACACACACACCAGCAATCCAACACATACTCGATAGTGGGTGAAGGTGGGTGTCAGTATCACAAGGTAAACAGTCACCACACACGTGTCAGCATGCAGAATATGTGTTGCACAAGACCATACAGTGCTAGTGTAGATGCCCCAATGTAATGGCAGTATACATGGCTTTGTTGCAACTGTGTCGTTGTTCAGTGATTGGCTACACCCTGGAACACAATTTGTACATGGACACAATCCAATGTTTGTCAAGTGACCTATACAGCCACTAGCATTCCAGGACATATATGTGACACTTTGTTTGGATGGCAACTGCTGTGCATATTGTGTATAATGGCATATGTAAGCACACACACAACATGCTATGCATATTGTGTATAGGTGCATATGTTTGCACACGCACAACATTGAGGTGCAAAGCAATGACTGCTATGAGTATAGCATGTTTTCATGTACTGCATATGATAAACGTGTTCTGTTGTGTACAGCTGTAGCAACTATGCATATCTAAGGTGCAGTACAGTGCTGCCACACTTGTGTCTGCTGCACTGTGCAGTCTATGTGCTTGAGGCAGCTACTGACTTTAATGTGATGATTAATGTCTCACAGCAAACATGGACAGCATGCATTATGCGTAGGTGTGTTACGTGTACATGGCCTACACCTCACCTATGACATGCACATTTCATTACCATTATTAAAGTGTTAACACACTCACCAGCATGTACCGTCTGCCCTGCTGTCACACCAAAGGGACCTACAAGATTATGACACAGTTTATCAGTGGCCACAACTGTGGCATTGCTGCCGTGAGTGAGTGCACTAATCTACAGTGGAACAACAGTCAACAGTCACAGGTGTGGAGATACTATTCCAAATATCAGTATTGCACATGAGAGGCAGCACAACTGCTAAACACACAGTACACATCTCACATAAGCATATTCTAAAATACAGGTAACAGTAGTCTACAGCTAGGGCATATTACCTGCATGATCCATGTCATCCTGATGGGTAGCTCCGGCCTCCATGATGACACATGCATGATGTTGCTGCTGCTATAGGCCAGGAGCCACCACGCTTAGGAGCAGCTCCTCCACTCTGGTGAGGGGGGGATGTATGGGTGTCCCACCACCTGTGGAAAGCTGTTGCCTATGGAAATCAGATGCACGCTGCCGTACATGTCTACTTAAATCACTGCAGTGATGGCGTACCTGCTCATATGTCCAGTTATGCATGCCTATGTCATTTACCTGGTGAATAAGATCTTGCCACAGTGCAGTGCGCTCATGCTGGTGCTGGCTGGCCCTGGAAAAAAGCCATGCATAGTTTTGATACAGGCTGGCCTGTATGACCTCCTCCTCTGCAGCTGTATACACAGGATTGCGGCGATGAGCCATAACCCTGGAAGACAATTAAACAATATGTGTGAGCAAGTCATGTGGCACACTTAACATTATGAAGTACAGATATCACTTACTGCCAGATATAACATCTGTCTGTCTATCAGAGGATACACACCTTCAATACCACTTATCAGTGCTCAGCCCACAACTGCCTGCCAGTGGCTGCCGCACTCCATACAACAAACCAGTATACACCAGTACTTGACACACTGTATTGGATACAATGCACAACCTCACACTGGGGGTATATATCAAGCTAATGCATGACGAATATTGTCATCCAATGCAATGAATTTAATGTACAGTTACAGTGCCATACCCCTACCTAACATATGTGCATAGTTGTTAATATGCTTGGCATACTGCTGTAACAGAGTATACATGTTGCTAGGTACACACACATACCCTGTAACACACATGTGATTGTGGCCATGGTACAGGCATCATTAGACACACATTAGTCAAACATACAACACACAAATGTATGCCAACACAGATGAGCATTACCTGTGTACCTTATAGTACTGTGTGCCCCTGCTTACAGATACCTATGCCTGAGGAATGTAATACAGGAAACACACAAGACAGTGATACCAGGGAATGTGAACATACACCATACTTTGGTGTTTAGGCCTACAGCTTCAGGTAGTACAACAGTTCATATGTGACCTGGATTCACCAGCAGTACCACTTACTGAGCATACATGTACTGCTACAGCCTACAATGGGACACCACAGTCGTACACAAGGTACTACGTCACAACATATGCCATCCTACTATGTCTGCATCCCAATAACTGACACATCGTTCTCTGCCCTCACACCTAGGACACAAACTACCATGACAGACACAACCTCACGCTAAGCTATCACACCTTTACAGACCTTGCACACAGTCAGTATCACACTCATTCCACCTCACATAGGTGGCATTATACTGAGTACATGTGTGCGCGCATTGTGTCATAGGTAGGTACTACACTATTGGGCCGAGGCCACAGCAACCTAGCCATATGCTACCCTGCCATTTGACACACATGTAATGTGATTACACTTGCTCCTGTCAAACAGATACACAGAGGAGACTCACAGGGCATATTACCTATTTCCATAACATTCATCAGGGGTATGTATGACATCTACTAATGATGAGCCATGTTTATTAATGCTAGGTAGTTTAGTCCAGAGTATGGCATATTTGTGTATAGGAACCTGTACCTCCAACATGTGCTGTTCAGTGCGTTGACATGGATTAGGGCCCTAGGTCATGTAGCCCAGAGGGATTGTGAGGTGTTGTCATGGTGGTTGGCTGACTGCTAAGGGTGTGACATACCTCTGTATGTCTGGCAGTGGTAACCTCTGTGTATGATGTATGCAATGCACTCTAGCTGTGGTTTTGTGAGTCAGTCTGCATAGGCATGTGTTTGGGGCAGTGTCACTCTTTGTTAGGTATGTCTGTGGCCTTTCCACTTGCTGTGGTTGTCATGTGAGGTACATACTGCATGGAGCACTGTAAGGAGTAGGGGGTACACTGACCTATATTTCCCCTAGATGGCACACCTTTTGTGATGACACGTACCACGTAGAGGGATTACAAGACTAGTGTGGAACTGTGATTATCAGAGGGGAGGCTACTGTACACTATGTCCCATGTTCCCTTCTGACACCTTCAGTGTTGGGCAGGCAACCACCTATCTGGTAGTTAGTGTGTAAAGTGTTTTGGAATGGGGTATGGTACTGCAGTATCAACACTGGTGTTCAGTCAATGTGTTGGTCACCAGGCACCTGTTGCAGTACGTCTGACGCCGTGTCTCCCTCCCTCTCTCTCTCTATATATATATATATATATATATATATATATATATATATATATATATACACACATATATATATATATATATATATATATATATATATATATATAGATATATATATATATATATATATATATATATATACATATATATACATATATATATATATATATATATACATATATATATATATATATATATATATATATATATATATATATATATATAGTTTCATAGTATAGTACTAGGCTATCTGCCCTAGGGCATTTATAAGCCTAGCCAAAGTGTATGTGGCTTTTGCCACCCCATGTAATGATACAAAAGTGTACAATTTAAATTAAATTTAGTTTACTGTGCCTCTATCTAGCAATGACACAGAGATGACCCCCGGGGTAAACCTACGATCACCCATCCATTCGTCCAGATTTCTCTTGAAGAGAGTCAGTGAGGGGTTCTGTCTAACATGGACAGGTATCCTGTTCCAGAGTGCGGGAAGCCTCTGGGTAATGAATCTATCCCTCCAGCATGTCCTATTCATATTTGTGCTGAGGTTTAGATCTTTAGCTCTAGTGGCTCTGATGGATTTGGATTTTTTGAGGTGGAGCATGTCCATTAATTCTGAATTGGACATGGTCTTGTACGTAAGGCACAGATCACCTCTGAGCAGGCGGTATGTTACTGAATAGAGCTGGAGCTTTTTCAGTCTGGCAGCATATGACATATGCTGGAGACCCTTGATCCTCTTAGTAAGGTACTTTTGGGGTCTCTCCAGCTGCTGCAGGTGCCAGGTGAGGTACATACCAAATGGGGCATTGTACTCAATCATAGGCCTGATAAGGGAGGAATATAAGGGTACAATGACATCCTTTGATCTGGATGTGAATCCCTTCATGATAAGGTGGGCAAGGTAGAAGGTCTTTCTAACCACTTTGGCGACGTGGGTGTCAAATGAGAGGTCACTGTCAACTTGGGTCCCCAGGTCTCTGATTACTTTTTCCGTACTTAATGGATTACCACCTATGTGGTAATTTGTGGGTACTTTGTTTTTTCCAAAGGGGATGACTATACATTTTTTGGCATGACTCTGGCACCAGTCGTCTGTTTCTGTGAGGCCCTTCTGGAGGATGCATGTGTCAGCTGGTGTGTCGACTATGGCGCCTAGTTTGCAGTCGTCTGCGAACTTTGTCAGCCACAACCCCCCTATGTTTGCCTGCACATCTGAGAAATAAATGCCGAACAAGAGGGGTCCCAAGACAGAGCCCTGTGGGACTCCACTTGTGACTGGCTTAGAGTATGACATAGCTCCAGCTATTCTGACTTTGTGAGTTCTGTCCTTTAGCCAGTTTGCAACCCATCTTGTGACAAACGGGTTTACATTTAAGCTGTTGAGCTTGTCTATGATGCCTGAGTGGGGTATTGTGTAGAAAGCTTTTGCCAGATCCAGGTAGGCTGTATGAACTGCTTTGCCTTCATCGATGGCTCTAGTGACTGTTTCAAAAAAGTCCACCAGGTTTAAAAGACAAGATCTGCCTTTTAGAAAGCCGAACTGGGTAGGGTCAATTGTCTGTAGGGCCCCGATGTCTTTGTTTATGAGTTCCATAATGATCCTTTCCATAGCTTTGCAGACCAGGCTGGTCAAGCTTATGGGGTGGTAGTTTCCAGGGTCTGTAGAGGTGCCACCTTTGTGGAGTGGGACCACTGTAGCTGTACGCCAATGTTCAGGGACATATCCTGTAGCAAGGCTAAGATTAAACAGCGTTCTTATGTGCGGGTTTAGCTCCTCTAGGAGTTCATGTAGCATGCAACCCGGGACACCGTCAGGTCCCATGGATGCTGTATTTTTAGCTTTGCTGAGGGCAGCTCTCACCTGGACATCTGAGATTTCAGGGAGGTTGCATTCAGCTGAGATATTTATTTCGTCTTTTGGGGGAGAGGGAGGGGAGAAATTTGCACTGAACCTGCCTGCCAGTATGTTGGCAATATCTGTGGGTTCAGTGTATTTTTTGCCATTATGAACTAACTCTGCACATATCTGAGGGTTTCTGCCCAGGTTTCTAACATAACTGAAGAAGGCCTTGTGATTATCTTTAGTGTCCTTAGCGATTTTTCTCTCGAAGTTGGCCTTTGATGATTTTATTAGCGAACTTAGTTTTTTGCTAGTGCTGATCAGGGATGCCTTCCCTTTATGGGATTTTGCTCTGTCTTGCAGTAGCTTCCTTCTCTTGTTATAAAGTTTGTTTATGGCTGGGGTCCACCAGATAGGATGCCTGCCTTTGGTGGAAAGGGTCTTGGTTTTATTTGGGATTGCATGATCCATGCATTCTTGGAGATGCCCGTAGAAAGCATTTGTGAAGGATTCAGCAGTGTGGGATGTGGTTTCCACTGGCCCAGGGGGTTTGAAGGATACCATTTCAGTCCTAAGGAGTGTAAAGTCGGCTTTTGAGAAGTTTCTCACTGTGGTCTTTTGTGCTGGGGGTGGAGGTGGGATATGAATATCTAGGGTTATTAGTTTATGGTCTGATCTCACTAGTGAGGGGTATACTTCCTGTGTTGAGCATTTTGTCCCCATGTTTGTGATGATCAGGTCAAGTATATTATTTCCCCTTGTGGGGGAGGTGACTAATTGTTCCATCGCATTTGAGTTGATGAATTCCAGGAACCTTTGGGCTAGGCTGTTGGGGCTTGAGTAATGCACCCAGTCTATGTTTGGGTAGTTGAAGTCTCCCAATATGATGGTATTTGATGAGACATTCATATCCTCCAGTGTCTTCAGGAAGGCTGAATGGAGTTCCTGAGATTGCGAGGGTGGTCTGTAGCATGCTACAAGTTGTATAGCAGTTTTGCCTACGGTTAGTTGCACATGGATGGTCTCCGATGCTTCGTGCATTGCCACTAACCTGGAGATGTGGGTGTCTTTAATGAATATGGACACTCCCCCTCCTTTTGTGGTTCAGCCCAGGTTTTGGGGCCGAAATGCATGATACGAGGTATAACCTGGTAGGGCTGGGCTGCTCTCAGGAGCCTTGAACCAGGTTTCAGTTACTGCACAGACATTGATGCTCTCCATACTGAGGAGTGCTTCGAGAGCCTGCATCTTGAGATTTATACTTCTGGCATTGAGCAGCATTACCCTTAGTTTTTTTCCTTTATTGTTTTCTAAGGTGGTGGGTTTGTCTTTTGAGCCTTGCCTAAAAAAGGCACTATGGGGGTGGCAAGAGCCTTAGCCAATATCCTGAAGCCCAGTGGTGACAGGTGCAAGCCGTCCCTTGTGAAGCAGCGTGGCTTGCCAGCATGTCATCCCAAGCAGACAGACATTGGATCCCCCTAGAATGACACCAGTAATTGAGCCAATTATTAAAGCTGATCATCTTGTCCTTGTATTGTGGCATCATTCTTGGTGAGGGCAAGATGCTGCTCAGGGTCTGGGTCATACCGGCCTGGGCTACATAATCAGAGAGCTCCTCTATGTCTCTTTTCATGTAGTCCAAGGAGGTACATCTCAGGTCATTCACGCCAGCATGGACAATGACGGAGTCATATTTGTACTTGCTTTGGAGTGACCTGAGTGCTTGTGTTATGTGGCGGATCCTAGCTCCCGGCAGGCAGCTCACCGTTACCCTCTCTTTGTTCAGCCTGGTAAGCGGGACGTCAGTGTGTCTGACTATAGAGTTACCTATTACTAGTGTATCAGGCATGGTGTTTCGCCTTAAGGGCTGTGATTGTTTGGCACACTGACTTTCTGTACTATGTGTTGCATGTGCAGAGATTTGAGGTGGTGTTTCCTTGGATATCTGCTTTGGGAGCCTCTGTTGTTTCGGTAAGTTTTTTATTAGAGCCTCCGAGTATGTCTTTGTGTTATTATGTGTTTGGTTTGCAGTTGTGGTTGGTTTATGCGAGACTGGGTTTGTTGTGTGTGTGGTTACCTTCTCCTCCTGTCTGGTCTTGCTAGTCCTGTGTTGAGAGAGTTCAGTCTCCAGTTTGGCTATATAGTTGCATCTCTCACATGTGTTTGTGTTTGTTGGGAGGAGGAGAGGGTTGTCTGTGTACATGAGACAATTGTAACATTGTCTCAGGATTCCCAGATTAACCAGCTGAACTGGAGAGGACATCAGTAATATACCACTCGACATGCCAGAATGGTATAAGGGGGTGATGTGTAACTGGGTCAGAGAGAGGACTTTGAAGGAAAGTGGGTATTCGCATGGGTTGTAGGTGGATGTAGTGCTTACGTTAGTTTAAGGGTGTGTCACTTAAAAGAAAGGTTTTAGGAGGAAGTGCTAGGCTTATGATAAAGCGAATAGACTGATTTTGTTGAAAGTAGAGCTTTTTTAAGGGAAAAATTGAAGTGCAGACTTGGCGGAGCCAGGAATAGTTTAAGCCTGTTTAACCAGTGCTGCGCTATGTGCACAATCGCGCAAAGCCGCGCAAATGTGGATTTTAAACAGGGAACTTCAAAAGAGCTGGAAATGGTCCAAAACTACCAATTACTACAAGCTCTTGTGCTGAGGTCACTCCTTCAGGGACAGATAGGCTGCTCAAGGCTCCCCACTCCCACTGGTGAGCAAAGAAACTTCCTTCTATCCAAGTAAGGCAATGGACAACACAGGAACTACACCACATTCCAGAATACAGCAAAGCCTGTATACTGGTCTAAACTAGTCGAGAAAGGCGGGAAAACAAGGATATTTTTTTTTTTTTTTTTTTTTTAGGTTAAAAAGTACACAGAAATGCAGGAAAAACAGTAATAAATCACTTACACAGGCTAGCTCACTTTAGTGGGTAGCCTCAACAGTTAAATTTAACAACAAACTTTTGACCAAATGTAACTTTAAGTGCAGATAATGTACAATGCAAAAAACAGGTAATAAAGCAGTTTAAACTTATTCAAAGTAAGAAAAGGAAGGTCTCTCAGGTAAAAACAGCAAAAAAAATACTTAGATCAGGAAAGTAGTCGCCTTTCTCAGTTCTCTGCTGCTAGCATCACTCTGCAGGACCATGAAGAGCTGTTTCTGAGTAGTATAGCCAGAAAAAAATGCTCAGGGGCGGATTTTAAACAGGGAACTTCAAAAGAGCTGGAAATGGTCCGAAATGACCAATTACTACAAGCTCTTGTGCTGAGGTCACTCCTTCAGGGACAGATATGCTGCTCAAGGCTCCCCACTCCCACTGGTGAGCAAAGAAACTTCGTTCTATCCAAGTAAGGCAATGGACAACACAGGAACTACACCACAGTCCAGAATACAGCAAAGCCTGTATACTGATCTAAACTAGTCGAGAAAGGCGGGAAAACAAGGATATTTTTTTTTTTTTTTTAGGTTAAAAAGTACACAGAAATGCAGGAAAAACAGTAATAAATCACTTACACCGGCTAGCTCACTTTAGTGGGTAGCCTCAACAATTAAATTTAACAACAAACTTTCAACCAAATGTAACTTTAAGTGCAGATAATGTACAATGCAAAAAACAGGTAATAAAGCAATTTAAACTTGTTCAAAGTAAGAAAAGGAAGGTCTCTCAGGTAAAAACTGCAAAAAAATACTTAGATCAGGAAAGTAGTCGCTTTTCTCAGTTCTCTGCTGCTAGCACCACTCTGCAGGACCACGAGGAGCTGTTTCTGAGTAGTATAGCCAGAAAAAACGCTCGGGGTGGATTTTAAACAGGGAACTTCAAAAGAGATGGAAATGGTCCAAAACGACCAATTACTACAAGCTCTTGTGCTGAGGTCACTCCTTCAGGGACAGATAGGCTGCTCAAGGCTCCCCACTCCCACTGGTGAGCAAAGAAACTTCCTTCTATCCAAGTAAGGCAATGGACAACACAGGAACTACACCACAGTCCAGAATACAGCAAAACCTGTCTACTGGTCTAAACTAGTCGAGAAAGGCGGGAAAACAAGGATATATTTTTTTTTTTGTTCTTTAGGTTAAAAAGTACACAGAAATGCAGGAAAAACAGTAAGAAATCACTTACACAGGCTAGCTCACTTTAGTGGGTAGCCTCCACAGTTAAATTTAACAACAAACTTTCGACCAAATGTAACTTTAAGTGCAGATAATGTACAATACAAAAAACAGGTAATAAAGCAGTTTAAACTTGTTCAAAGTAAGAAAAGGAAGGTCTCTCAGGTAAAAACAGCAAAAAAATACTTAGATCAGGAAAGTAGTCACTTTTCTCAGTTCTCTGCTGCTAGCACCACTCTGCAGGACCACGAGGAGCTGTTTCTGAGTAGTATAGCCAGAAAAAACTGCTCAGGGACGGATTTTAAACAGGGAACTTTAAAAGAGCTGGAAATGGTCCAAAATGACCAATTACTACAAGCTCTTGTGCTGAGATCACTCCTTCAGGGACAGATAGGCTGCTCAAGGCTACCCACTCCCACAGGTGAGCAAAGAAACTTCCTTCTATCCAAGTAAGGCAATGGACAACACAGGAACTACACCACAGTCCAGAATACAGCAAAGCCTGTATACTGGTCTAAACTAGTCGAGAAAGGCAGGAAAACAAGGATTTTTTTGGGGGGGGGTTTTGTTTTTTACATTTAACAACAAACTTTCGACCAAATGTAACTTTAAGTGCAGATAATTTACAATGCAAAAAACAGGTAATAAAGCAGTTTAAGCTTGTTCAAAGTAAGAAAAGGAAGGTCTCTCAGGTAAAAACAGCAAAAAAAATATTTAGATCAGGAAAGTAGTCGCTTTTCTCAGTTCTCTGCTGCTAGCACCACTCTGCAGGACCATGAGGAGCTGTTTCTGAGTAGTATAGCCAGAAAAAAAAATGCTCAGGGGCGGATTTTAAACAGGGAACTTCAAAAGAGCTGGAAATGGTCTGAAATGACCAATTACTACAAGCTCTTGTGCTGAGGTCACTCCTTCAGGGACAGATAGGCTGCTCAAGGCTCCCCACTCCCACTGGTGAGCAAAGAAACTTCCGCCTATCCAGGTAAGGCAATGGACAACACAGGAACTACACCACAGTCCAGAATACAGCAAAGCCTGTATACTGGTCTAAACTAGTCGAGAAAGGCGGGAAAACAAGGATATTTCTTTTGTTTTTTTTTTTTTTTTTTAGGTTAAAAAGTACACAGAAATGCAGGAAAAACAGTAATAAATCACTTACATAGGCTAGCTCACTTTAGTGGGTAACCTCAACAGTTAAATTAAACAACAAACTTTCGACCAAATGTAACTTTAAGTGCAGATAATGTACAATGCAAAAAACAGGTAATAAAGCAGTTTAAACTTGTTTAAAGTAAGAAAAGGAAGGTATGTCAGGTAAAAGCAGCAAAAAATACTTAGATCAGGAAAGTAGTCACTTTTCTCAGTTCTCTGCTGCTAGCACCACTCTGCAGGACCACGTGGAGCTGTTTCTTAGTAGTATAGCCAGAAAAAAAACGCTCAGGGGCAGATTTTAAACAGGGAACTTCAAAAGAGCTGGAAATGGTCCAAAACGACCAATTACTACAAGCTCTTGTGCTGAAGTCACTCCTTCAGGGATAGATAGGCTGCTCAAGGCTCCCCACTCCCACTGGTGAGCAAAGAAACTTCCTTCTATCCAAGTAAGGCAATGGACAACACAGGAACTACAACATAGTCCAGAATACAGCAAAGCCTGTATACTGGTCTAAACTACTTGAGAAAGGTGGGAAAACAAGGATATTTTTTTGTTTTTTAGGTTAAAAAATACACAGAAATGCAGGAAAAACAGTAATAAATCACTTACACAGGCTAGCTCACTTTAGTGGGTAGCCTCAACAGTTAAATTTAACAACAAACTTTCGACCAAATGTAACTTTAAGTGCAGATAATGTACAATGCAAAAAACAAGTAATAAATCAGTTTAAACTTGCTCAAAGTAAGAAAAGGAAGGTCTCTCAGGTAAAAACAGCAAAAAAATACTTAGATCAGGAAAGTAGTCACTTTTCTCAGTTCTCTGCTGCTAGCACCACGCTGCAGGACCACGAGGAGCTGTTTCTGAGTATAGTATATATATATATATATATATATATATATATATATATATATATATACGTATATATATCACTCTCTCTCTCTCTTATATATATATATATATATATATATATATATATATATATATATATATATGTATATATATATACATATATACAGGTATATATACACATACTTGTAAACATCCATTGCTGTACATATAATGCACATATAGGCACATATACTGGCCACCTTTCATGTTGGGAATATGAATCATTAAACGGTTGTGAGACATACTATTTTGTAAAAATATTGCACAGTGTTGTGTAGAATGCATTTTGCTGTCCTCAGGCCATATAGCTGTAGCAGGCCTCACTGTCTCAGTCCCACAGCATTTAACCACCACATGACATATACTTGCACTGCTTGCTGTTTTCAATGCCACACACTACAACCTACATAGATATGTGCTCATAGTAACCTTCAACTACATATATATGTGTAGCCTTCACTAACAGTTGCAGTATGTACCTTGCCCTATGCACATCTGCATTTACATATAAATATGGACTGCGCACACATATGGAGGTTTCACAGTATGTGCAGTACCCTTCATACACATCATTCGCATCCCACCAAATACATATCTGTTACATACCTTACCTTTGTATTTCTTACCTCTGTCTGTTGTACCTGTTAACGTTTATTTTTCTTTTTAAATATTTTTTTTGGTTTCTACAGACACCTCTGTTTGTTTGTTTGTTCACTTTTTTGTCTGTCTCTCTCGCTTGCTTGCTTGCTCTCTCTCTCTCCATATGCTGCAATGATATAATTGCATGTGTGGACAGCAAGTACAGGCTGCCTTTGTAGGCATCTGCACATGTGCATGTGATGGCCTCTGCACCAATTGGTGCCCACCATTTAGTAATTGCATGCAGCCTGCTGTGTGCTAATTGCAGTTCTCACTGTGATTTCAGAACACTGCTATAAAATGATAGGTTAGGTAGGCATAGGCCTTTCAGTTTTGCAAGGTGGGGACCATGCTTGTTTGCTGTGGACACTGTTGTGTGAGTCAGAAGGTTGATATATGTCTCATATCTGAAGCTGGGCTGTAGACAGTGAAATGCATGTTGTACTGAAACCTGACTGTTGCTTCTTCCAGTACACTCTTCTCAGTGTGTCAGTTTACTCACACCTCCTAATGCTAACACTGGATACATGGGAGTATGTACTTTGTTTTGGAATTAGGAAATTAACTAGCATACAACAGTGGTTATTCCAATGTATTGCTCTGGCTTTCCTATATTCCCTTCACATTCACTCCTTTTAATGCATGTTATATTTCTGTCTGTCTTGAAATGTATTGCTCTGGCTTTCATAGTTTCCCTTTACATTCACTCCTTGTAATGCATGTTACATTTCTTTTTTGAAATGTATTGCTCTGGCTTTCGTATTTCCCCTTTACATTCACTCCTTTTAATGCATGTTATATTTCTGTCTTGAAATGTATTGCTCTGGCTTTCATATTTTCCCTTTACATTCACTCCTTTTAATGCATGTTATATTTCTTGCAGCACCAAGTTATTGTATATCTTTTGTGGCTTAGTGGTATGTCATGCAGACTGGTGAGTCCAAGGTGTGGGGAGTGAGACTGACAAGGATATTTTATTTTGCTGCTGAGCAGTACAAGGACCTAGTCATACAGAGTGACTAAGGCACTTTTAAGCAGTTGTAAGCGGGTTTGCGCGAGTTTGTGCTGCGCTTAGCGATGCTTAGCTAAGCGCACACAAGCTCACACTCACGCACTCACGTAAAGTGCTGCCAAAGTCTGGGCAACTGTATTTAGCTGGATAAAGTGCTGCTACACTTTGGGCAACTGTATTTAGATGGGTAAAGCGCTGTTACACTCTGGGCAACTGTATTTAGCTGGGTAAAGCACTGCTACACTCTGGGCAACTGTATTTAGCTGGGTAAAGCACTGCTACACTCTGGGCAACTGTATTTAGCTGGGTAGAGCACTGCTTAAATCCTTATATCACATCAAAATAGTCAAATCATAGCATTCCACATAACCTGCTGGTAAAGACCCACAGGACAAGATTTGTGTTATGGCATTCCTATTTTCCCTTTACATTCACTCACAGTAATGCATGATATATTTATTACAGCACCAAGTTATTGTATATCTGCTGTGGCCCAGTGGTAATCCATGCAGTCTAGTGTGTCCGGGATTCGAGACTGACAGGGGTATTTTATTTTGCTGATGAGCAGACTACAGGCCTTGTCATACAGAGTGACTAAGGCACTTTTAAGCAGTTGTAAGCGGGTTTGCGCGAGTTTGAGCAACGCTTAGCTACGCTTATCTATGCTTAGCTAAGCGCACACAAGCGCACACATGCCTACAACTGCTTAAAAGTGCTTACTCCCGCTAACACCTGCGCTATTTTCTTTTAAAGAAAAGAAAATGGGGAAATAGGAAAGTGGTGAAAAAGGGGGCACAAAGAGGGTAGGACAGTAGGAAAACAAGCTCGGGATGTGTAGGAAGGATGTAGGGAAGGCCCATATCTGCCCAATTCTTTACCAGCAACAGCTGTGCATATGTTAGAAATTTAGAGTGAGATTCCTTCCACCCCTGAGAGAGGAGTGAGGACAACAAAGTATGTTGTAGAGCCAATTGTAATTATCAATTTACATGTCCAGCAGACATGTGTGCGAAATGGGCAACTATGTATGGGGCGTAATTTTTTTGTGGGAACAGAGTGCCCTTTTTTTTTTCAGGTGAGAGTGGAATGTGAGGTACAGGAAGTAGGTATATTTGGGGAGGTAGGTTGGGGAGGTTAACAGACAAGACAAACAAGACACATACAGGGGTGGAGTATGACACATGTGGGGGGTAAACACAATTGACAGGGATGGATGTTTGGATATCGCAAGCCCATGAGCCCACAGATAGCAACAGTGGAACTGAGATCCCCACCCATGGGCAGTTACCACTGCACTGCCAGGGCTGTGCTGGGAGCTGGATAGATAGGACAGGCAGGCACACCCATGAGTTGCGCCACTCTTGCCTCAAGCTGGCGTAGGGGATCAGTCACGGAACGCCTGATCTCACTACGCACCACAGACCGGACCCTTTGGAGGGTGAGTGGAGGCTCTCCTCTGGCCACACTTGCAGAGGGGGGAGCGAGCCCCATCCCCTGCAGCGCTTCCATCCAAAGGTGGCACAGGGCCACCGGAGGAGGAGGTCCCGGCCTGGGCACTGGTGCCAGGTGCACTCGCCAGCTGAGGTGGGAGAGGTGGGTCCGCTGGCACCCGCCTTCCCAGTTGTCCTATGTTTAGCAGTATTTAATGGCATTTTGGGTTAGTAACAAACAACACTATTCCAAATTAGTTGTAACAGCATGCATTAGTATTCCCATTCACCAAACACACATGGATTCCAAAAGTTGAACAGCAAGCATAACACATGCATATTTAGGACAACAGTGGACATTCCAACAGCATGCAGGGTTGATTGGTGGCAACAGGCCATCAGGTCTGAATATATGAACAGGGCACATGCATCAACGTACATGCAGATATGTATAAACCAACAGGACAAATGTCCATAGGAATTAATTGTGAATACACATACCCAGTTTGGTGCGGAATAGCATCATTTGTGAACATAAAGTAGGGTGATAAAATATTACATTAACAACTTAAAATACCTATACGTATACTATACATTCCTACTAGATGCAGATATATATCCCCTACATGTATTAGTACAGTTTCCTGTATGTAACCTTACAAATGTTGGTGATGGTGATGTTACTGCTACATTAATATACATTCCATTTGTATTCATCCTGCTACATTTGAACAGTTACATACAGTTCTAGCAGCACACTGACATTTGTGGGATCACAAGCACAAGCTGCTCATGTACCGGATTAACAGGTAAATACTATACATGACACAATTGAGGACTATAAATATTCTTCTGACATACTGGCATTCCCATCAGCCAGTTTATATGGGCCTAGACAACTGTGGATGTTCAGCATTTCATGCAACCATACTATCTCCATAATGCAAGGGTACAACAACATATCCGAAATGTGGGACAGACACAGTCCAGGTATTGTACTTTATTAAAACATTTCACTCTTTGGTTGTGGCTGTCTCATTCATTTCATTATGTTTTGCATGCAGTATACCTTTATTACAGACTTCAAGGTCTTTCTCACACTCTCTCACTTATTTTATATTTACATTTCAGGATGGTACTTAATTCTAGGCTTTATTAACATTTATTACTGGGTTACAACAATCCTTTCCAGCTGACTCACTTATTTCATATGACAGTATATACAAGGATGTATTCAATACTTGTCTGCCCTTTATTGATAGATTAGAACACTCATTTTTAGGCTGAAGCAGTTATCTGATATTACAATACAGGTGGAAACTCTATTTGAGACTTGTTTACTCTTTATTAATGGATTACAATACTCCTTTTCAGGCTGCATCACTTATCTGATCTTAGAATACTAGCAGAAGCTTTATTCTAGGCTGATTTGACCTTTATTACTGGGTTACAACACTGAACTATTTTACAGGCTGTCTCACTTATATTCTATAATAATACCAGCTGAATAATTACTAACCTGCCTGGTGGCACAGCCTTACCAGCCTATCAGCATAGGCTTGCTGATTCGCGGAACGAACACCTGCAGCTGTAATATAAATGAAGGGATATTGGAACATACCTATCCATACTATAGGCTAGGATAGCATTTCTTACATACTTAATTACATGTATACTTACTCAGTAGTGGGGCATTGGGCATTTGATGGGCCTCCTGGATCCATCAGTTCAGTTGGTCCTCCTTTCGTTGCTTTAGGTCCGCATGGTGGTGATGGACCTGTTCACCAGTCCTCGGAATGCCTGTGGCACTGTTGAGATCATGTGCCAACTGGTTCCACGCCTCTGCCTTATACGCACCCCATTGAACCTGGCCCTGCATGAGTCGGCCTTCATGATGATCGACTAGGAGCAGTCCAAATGACCAAAAATCTATCAAGGGACACTTTGTTGGGTTATAAATCCAAAGTTGCTAGTTCTTCTGTACAGACACCTAGGTTAGTAACCACATTTGGTAGGAACACCTATTAATTGATGGACATTATTAATAATCATTGGAATATATTAACAACAAACACACATCAGGCAAACTGGTTGGACAACAGATGTCTGTTTTCATACCGTAAAGGTAAAAGCCTGAGGTCACACTTTTCTTATTACAAAAGAACTACACCATTGGATGTCTCTATTACTCAGACAACCTTGTTGGGAGACAAACTTATTGGCAATCACCCTTGTGGTCATTGCTCTTTTTGCAAATATGTATTTACCACCAAGGAATTCACAAGCAAGAACACAGGCAAGGTATATAATATAAATTTCTTTGCCAATTGTAGCACAGATTGGGTGATTTATTTGGCCACATGTACATGCAGGGCATTTTATATTGGACAAACATCCAGAGAGTTTAGAATTCGTATTTCCGAACATTTGGGTGATATAAGGAATGCCAGGTCCACCAATGCTTTGTACAAACATTCTTTGATACGTAAAACGGCCCAGTTTTCTTTTATTAGTATTGATAAGATTTCTAGCAATAGAAATTTTAAAACTGGATGGCACAAATTGCTTAACCAAAAAGAAACGAAATGGATTGTAAAACTAGGTGGTTTATTTCCATCTGGCCTTAATGATAAATTGTGAGGGGTTATTTCCCCTAATAACTGTAATCCATTTATATGTTACAATGCCATTTTTGTTCTACTTGTTATACTGAACTACAGGATTGTTGTTATATTACAAATTTATTGAAGCACTATTTCAATTTTGATATACATTTTAGTATCAATATTCTTAGTATACTTTCTATATACTAATTGATTTTTGTACCTTTCAGGTTTATTCATATATATTTACATGTTTTGGTGATTTTTTCATGAACACAGGAAATGATGTCATACTGCCTAGTTCAAAATATTAATAAATATGGCCTATGGTTGTGTAGTTATCAAAACCACTGAAGAAAGCTGATTGCTGAAACTGTTCTGGTTTAATAAAATAACTTTAAGCTACTACTGCTCCGGGTGCCGGATTTCTTTTCTTTTGTACATGTTTGGTTTATCCGTGCACCAACCGTACTTGCTAGCCTGTTCTTTCTTTACAGACTAGGAGCCAAACCATATATTTGGACTCCTCAATGCCCCACCTTTGCGCTCTAAAGCGGTTTCCCTCTCTGACACCTGCCATCCTGACTGCAAATGGGTACCACAATCAGTTATGGTGTGTATTCCCACCTATGGAGCTTATATATGCCGGTTTTCCCGAACTTATTTGTGATTGGCCGTTTTGGAAATTTCACAGCTAAGAGCAAACCTGCTTTGTCATGGTTATATTTTCATTCATTCCTATATGTATGGTAATACTGGATTTCTAGGTACAAGTGTCATGGCTTAGTGGTTCAGTACTTTGACTATGGTGCACAGTATCCCGGGTTCGACCCTTGTCATTGCTTTTTTATTTTACTACTGTCTAGACAGGCTAGGAGGTGTGTCTGTGTAAAGGCGACTTTGCTACACGTTGCCCAACGTTGCCCGACGGTTAGCTGGTTGGCGCATTGCGCAGCTCTGCGCAAACGGCTTACGCTGGGTAAAGCATTATTTAGTTATGTGCCATCATATTAAGCTGGGTTCAGTGCTGTTTGGCTATGGGCACTCATTTTAAGTTGGGTAAAGCACTGCTTGGCTATGGGCACTCATATTAAGTTAGGAAGAGCGCTGCTTAGCTACGGGCACCCATATTAAGCTTGTTAATGCGCTGCTAAGCTACGGGCAACTATGATCCTTTTTATATATACATAATATAGGTTTTGTTCACAAATACATGGACCATTTCATTACATTTTACTTAAATTAAATTTATATATATCGGGGAATTGTATCATACCTATTTAAAGAAAAATGGAGGGGGATGTTGTGGGGCTCGAACCGTGACTACCTATTCTTTGGGCAATGTCTCTACTGGTACGCTATTGCTACTTTGCTTAATTTGCATATGTAGATCTTATATGCTTTTCAGTGTCATATCTGCTAATTGTGGTTGAGCGAAGGGCATACCCGCGCAAACGAGCGCAAATGCAAGCAAACATATTGGAAATTATAAAAAAAAATTAAACGGTTATTTTCACTTTTTAAACACTTTCACTAGGGTTTAGTCTGTGGGGATGTGTGGTGTATTTCTTAACATTTCGGTGGACTCGCTCGTGGGTGTTTACTATCAGGACTCTAACTCTTCTGGGGGTGTGTCCCTTTGCAGTACTCGGCAATCGGACACGCCCCCTACTTTCCTACATGGACCGTGTTAGACTAGAGTATGAGACAGCATGCCCTCATGAATATGCATGGCATGCTGATGTCATACCGTTCAACTGTAGCTTCCGTGTAAGACTTATTTAGTCTTACACGGAGGATTGCTGAATCCGGGGGTGTGTCTGTATCTGAAGGTAACATGTACCTAAGAAATTACACCTGCTCTCTAGCATGAAACATAATTGTAAATTGTTCTTCTTTTCTATATTGTATCTGTATCTAAACTTTGTAACATGGAGCTTTTCTCCCTGGGCCTCCACTAAAAACGGGCTCTCTGAGCCCAGTAGACCCCCCAGTCATCAAACTGGAAATAAATAAAATAAATAATAAGCAAATAAATAATGATAAAGTATTACTCATTAGGTGAGAAAAATGAAAGTTATATAAAAAATTGAGGAACACACATAGTTGGCATAATGGTTAAGGGCTTTGCCTCCCATGAACATGGTACAAGGTTTGAGCTTGACACTGAGTGAGTGTCTGTGTACAGTTTGCATGTTTTTCATGTATCTCTGTAGGGTACCACTCAATCAATCTCATACTGGGTGTTTCCACCTAAAACTCACCCAAGAATGAACCTGTGGGTAGCACCACAGACTCTAGATTATACCTATTGGGGGAAAGTTGCATAGACCAGCAGCTTTGGCCATCAACTGTGGAGTGCAGTATCCTCTAGATAGAAGAACATGGATCACAGGCCATGGACTTTGTCAAGGCTAGTCATTCACTGATGTAAAAATTGGCTCTAGGTAATTTGGTCACATTCATTAATGTTGCCAAAAATGGGCATGGGTATGTGCTAGTGATAAGTGGATTGAGGACTCAACCTATGCCAGAGAACCACGCTAATGGTGGAAGGGGTCTATGTGCCCCTGCTGGCCAGTCAGTTTGTGTCTATGCCATAAAGCCCAGCAGCCCCAGGTTAATAAGCTACTGGCCATCCAGTGTCCAGATGCCCAGCTTGTGTTACATGGATCATACCATTTAACCTGCCGCCATTGAAAATAGGAGCAAAGGTCATTAAAAAATGGGAACATCCAACTAAAAATCTGAACATTTAATTATCATACAATTTGAATACCCAATAGCACATAACTCTTATTTCTTCCAATAGTAATGTGGAATACTACTCTGAAACACTTTAAAAAAACAGTGACAAATAAGCAATTTAAGCTTGTGGATTCTTTATTCAAAGGTATAATTTCACATTTTAATTTTTTTCATGATGGAAAAGTATAAGCTCATTATCAAAGAGACTATAAAATCTGTAGACTTTAATGAACTGCATTTCAAAATTCTACTACACAGGATCATTTATTTTTGCTTCAGAAAATGGGGGTTGTAAGATGTGTGTGTCCTCTTTCTTTACATTATTGTGGTCACTAGTACTTTGGCTATTTAGGGTTGTTTTCTATGTACTAGATAGATTCAAATGTCACACGTGATAAGGGAGATTCAGAAAATTGTGTAAAAGGGTGAATCAAGCTTGGAAAATAAGGACATCCTAAATCAGGCCTGAAAATAGGAACATTCCTCCAAAATAGGGACAGTTGAGAGTTTTGCCTGTGATAGCTGCATTGAGTGAAAACTGGATGTTGAACCAATCAACCTGCTAAACATGAACTAAGGATTGCTACATTCAATATATGCTCATTGACAGTATATAGGATGCAGGTTGGAATTGGATGACATTCTCCTTATCCAGGAGACAAGCTGGTGGGCAGTACAACAAAGCTACTTGACTTGGGATCCACAGTCTACTACATAGGGAGAGGACAGACTAGAAATGGTGTGGGAATTGTGGTGAGGAAGGGGCTTCAGAAGACAGTGTGGGATATCATCAGAATTAGTGACAGATTCATGGCAATCGGACTTCAGTGTAAGGATAGGAAACCATTCATAATCTCAACTTATGCCCCACAGTAGGGTTTTTATAGCATGGAAAAGAGTGCATTCAGGAAGCAGCACCAAGACATTCTAGACAAGGCAAGACAACATGAGATGGTATTCGTAATGGGGACCCAAAGGCACACATCAGAAAAGGCATAACAGGATATGAGGACTACCTGGATCCACATGGGTGAGGCAACAATAATAAAGAAGAAAGGCAATTCTAGACTTCTGTCTGGCAAATGGCTTGATGGTGGCCAATGATTCAGCAAGAAAGGCAGTCTGACAAAAGTGCTCAATTTTTTTGTCTTCACAAATTTCATTAAAGTTTTCAGGGTTTGCTTGCCATTGAGGACTACAGAGTTGGTATGTGGCTGAGCTAGATATAGAAATAAGATACATAAGGAAAACTGTGGTGATAGAATACAGAAGTCCAGGAAGACATCCAAAGAAAGGGATATGGGGGAAAAATGGGTAATATAAAAGGCTGACCAGATGAAGAAGGAATACTGGCTGGCTAATAAAGGAGCTAAGGGAGCAGTTGCAATAGCAAATAACAAGGCATTAGAGGCACTCTACCAACTTCTGAAAAGTGGTTCTGCAGATGACACAAAGAACTTCATTAGGCTGCAAGGCAAAGACACAAGGAAAAAGAAGATAGTCATCAGACACTCTTCATAAGGGATGCCAACAGCAACCTGTTCACCAGTCCACAGGACATCAAAAACGGATGGAATAAGTATTTCCAGCAGCTTATGAAGGAAGATAATCCCCACAGAAGCTGTACTGCCACATACACAGCCTACAATGAAAGAAGAACAGAAGCCCACCCTAGAAGAAGTAAGAACAGCAGTAAGGAAAATTAAGTCAAGAAAAGCAGCAGACTCAGATGAGGACACAGCAGATGTGATCAAGACATTGGGTGAGTTAGGGAAGAAATAGGTCCAGATGGTATGCATAGCAGTGTGGAGAGAAAGGAGTATCCCAGATGGCTGGAGAATACGCATACTCATGCCAGTGTTCAAGAACAAAGGGGACATACACAAATGAAGGTAGTATAGAGGTATCAAACTCCTATCATACTTCATGAAGGTTCTGCAGAATGTGATTAATGAACCAATATGCAGAGTAGCAGAAAGTAAGATGGTTGATGAGCATTTCAGATTTAGATCAAGATGCAGCACAAGGCACCAGATGTTTGTAGTGAGACAGATAGTTGAGGAGACACTAAAGAAGAGGAAAGAGTCCAAATGCACATTCCTAGACTTGGAGAAAGCATATGACAAGATAGCAAGAAAGCTTGTTTGGGAAGTCCTGTGATGACTTTAAGTTCAAGAAACACTTATAGAATATGTGCAGGTTATATAGAAGGACCCAATGGTATGAACAGTGTTTGGAATCACAGTGGAATTCCCAGTAACAGTGGTTGTGTGTTAGCAAAGATGTAGAAAGGGATAGATCAAAAAAGCTATTATTTGTAGATGATGTGGCATTACAGGCAGACTCTTTACTGAAAAAGCTCATTCAGCCTCTGCCATAGATTAATGAGAGGGAAAGGTTAGTTTGCTTTTCTTGTATTGCTTTATTGTCATTTATATTCATTCCCTTCCTCTGCTTTGTATGTTGTGTTGTATTTTCATTACACTGTATTTTTATTGCATTCTGTTTTCAATTGCATATTTAAATTTGGAAAGGACCAGAGCTATGTCTCTTGTAAGTTACACAGAAATTAGAATAGGTCAGTTGAGGATAATTACATGTGAAATGTGAGAGGAAATGAGAACTAAACCTTGTATTTAAGGGATAAAATAAAACATTTTAAGGCTTTACAGGAAAAGTTCACACAGACTCTGCTATATACCGATGTGAGGGAAAAGGAAGGTTTGTATTTCTTATTTTGCTTTTTTGTAACTTGTATTATTAATTCACTATCCTCTTTTATTTTGGGCATTGTGATGTATTTTCATTACACTGTGTTTTAACTGTATTCTGCTTTCAACTGTATATTTAACTAGGAAAGAGACCAGAGCTGTATCTCTTGTGAGTCACACAGAAATTAGAACAGGTCAGTTAAGGATAATTATCTGTAAACTGTGGGAGGAGATAGGAACAAAACCTTGTATTTAAGAGATAAACTACAACATTTCAAGGCTTTATTGGAAAAGCTCACTTAGACACTGTGCTTTAATGGCATTCTGTTTTCAATTACATATTTAAACTAAGAAAGAATCTAGAGTTGTGTCTTTTGTGAGGCAACTCTCTCTCTCTCTCTCTCTCTCTCTAGTTGATCGCCCTTCATATCAATTTAGCCACATATTTCCTTTACTCTCCTCTTTTGTTGCCTATTGTTAGTAAGCACAAAATTATCATTTTGTGAAGTCACCTCAGCTGTTTAATTTTATTGGTTATCCCACTGTATTCCATAGAGTCAGAATACTAAGTGCCCACCCTCATCCAGTCTATCTTGCTGTTTTAAAATTAGAGCCTCTCCCCTTAGACTATTGAAGCTCAAGTTAACCCCTCTTTCAGCTAGCTGCTTAGTGCACAATGCAACTCTTAGGATATTAACCCATTTTTTCCACCTTATCATTAAAATCTCAAGCATTTAATCCAAGACCACCAATTATTGTAGAGCTCAAGTTTCTGCCTCTCAGTAGTCATTAGTGTTCTGCTTTGCTCCTGGTGAGAGAAGGAGCGTAGAAATATTGTTTCCTGGAAACTGCTGATCACCAGAAAACCTAACTGATTCATAGGTGTCGGCCTGGAATTTCTGCACTACTTTCCTCTTGGTGAGAGGAGAAGCAGAGGCCATTAATTCCTGGTTTTCTCTGACTGGGCAGTGTATGTTTATGTGGGAAATTCCAGACTGATCTAGCTGCTATTTAAATCATCTACCAGGAAAAGGCTACAACAAGCCTACAGACCCCTGCATTATCTAGGACAGTCTGTTGACCAGTGAAGAGCATGTGGCCAGGTTGTCATCTTGGGATTGGCGCTACTGTTAGCTTCTGGTGAGAGAAGAAACAAAGGGGCATTTTATCTCAGCAGCATGAATCTGTGGTGAGGCCAGCAGTCGAAGTATCCATGTAGCAGCCAATTAAGTAAATCCCTACTATTCATCATTCTTGACAAAGCTATTTCTTTCTTTTCAGTAAGTACTGCTTGATTAGCTGCTGTCTAACCAACTTCAGAATATCTCCCAAAATACTTCATCCATAAATCATGAGGTTCTGCTTTAGAGTTTCCCCCTCAAGTGCTTGGCACTGTTCTGTACAGATACAGGCAACTTAAGCTGACATTTTTCCTGTAAAAGCCCCTTTTACATTTCACCAATACTTATTGCACACAGGTCGACTAGTTTGCAGTAATAACCACTGTCCCCAGAGTTGCAATCCAGATAATCCTGTCATTACTTTATATTCTCACTGGAATCATCTAATCAGTGAAAAAGGGCCCACTGTCATGGATATGAACTTTTCCACTACCACCATTACCAGCTTGGAGGGTATGGGCATCTTGAGGTAATGTAGAAAGTGCCTCACATTTACTGACAAATAGTTAATTCTAAAACAAATAGATAAGGTATGTGAGAGATGTATTTACTCATTGTCACTGGAAGCAAAGCTCTCACATAAAAAACACTCCTAATGTCAATAAGGTTGTCAGTAGCAAACACACAGTGCACCTATCATACACAGTACAAAGCACACACACAGACCCACATATGCTGAGGCACTTAAATGTAACCTTCCTAAACCTCAAAGAGAACCTAGATGAAGTACATGTAACAAATACCCTCAGCAACCTGGGTTCCTAGTACGTGGTCGAGGTTTTGAAACTTCGAACACGACAATATCGAGCTTGTATTTTCGAAGTTTTAAAATTTTGAACACGGCAAAAAAAAAAAAAGATACAACAGTAAACTAACTGTTGCAAGCAGGGGGGCAAGCCCCCCTGCACCCCCACACCCCCCGATCTTTAAATATACCAACTCCGTGATCGCACTACAGTGCAGTAGAGGGAAAAATTCCCTTTTCACACTATAGTGCTGTCTCGAAGTTGGTATATTTAAAGAGCGGGGGTGTGGGGGTTGAAGTGGGGCTTGCCCGCCTGCTTGAAAGTTAGTTTACTGTTGCATCTTTTATTTTTATTTTTTTTTCTGTGCTCGAACTTCAGTAAGTTCGACTATATGGTTTCGACAGGGGCAGCAATATCCCAGACCTGGTCATTACCAACATGGCAACTGGTGTTCCACATCAGAGGTCAATTCCTCATTGGTCAGATCCAACCACAAGCTAATCACCCTAGAAATTCACATCCCGCCCCCACCCCCCATTAGGGAAACTACCGTAAAAAATTCTCCAAAGCCAACTTCACGCTTCTTAAGACAGAAGTGGCAAACTTCACGACACCCATGCAGACAGACAATAGAAGTACGACTGCTGAATCCTACAAAAACGCACTTTATAAGCACTTACACAAGTGCATGGATCGTGCAATCCCTAACAGAACCAAGATGTTATCTTCTAAAAAAAAGGAAGCCAATCTGGTGGTCCCCTGCCATAAACAAACTCTACAACAGAAGAAAGAAACTGTTGCAAAAAAGATCCCATGATTGGAGGAACTCCCTGGTCAGCCTCAGTAAGAAGCTGAGAGCCCTCATAAAATTCTCCAAAGCAAGTTATGAAAACAAAATCATTACTTATTCTAAAGACAACCACAAAGCATTCTATAGCTATGTCAAGAATCTCAATGTCAACACTCAGATCTGCTCTGAGTTATAGCACAATGGCACTAAATATACGGAACCAACTGATACTGCCAACATCCTGGCAGATAGGTTCAGTGCTAACTTTACCCCCCTCTCACCCCCTAAAGGGCCCATCTCTATACTGGAAGAATGCAAAGTTCCTGTAATCATGGCTGCACAGGTAAAATACCACACTGTCCAAAGCTAAGAACACAGCATCCGTGGGACCTGACAATATCCCAGGCTGCGTTCTACACGAACTACAGAATGAACTGGCACCCCACCTAAGTACCATGTTCAGTCATAGCCTCACTTCAGGTTTTGTACCCACTGAATGGTGCACAGCAATGATTATCCCACTCCACAAAGGAAGAACCACCACAGACCCTGGGAACTACCACCCCATTAGCCTGATGAACCTGGTCTGTAAGGCTATGAAACGTATCATCATGGAACTTATAAACAATTACACTGGCAATCTCCAAACTCTGGACCCCACCCAGTTCAGGTTTGTAAAAGGTAGATCATGTCTCCTAAACCTGATAGACTTCTTTGAAGTGGTCACCAAAGCCATAGATGAGTGTAAGGTGGTTCACACAGTCTATCTAGATCTCGCCAAGGCTGTTAACACCATCCCCCACTCTGGAATTATAGATAAAATCACTAAACTAGGTATAAATCCCTATGTCACAAGATGAGTTGTCAGCTGGCTCACTGACAGAACCCACACTGTGAAAGCAGCAGACTCCAAATCCGACTTCAGACCAGTGACAAGTGGAGTACCACAGGGTTCAGTCCTGGGTCCTGTCCTGTTTGGTATCTACTTCTCTGAAGTACAGGCTAACACAGAAGGTGTTTGGCTAATGAAGTTCAGAGATGACTGCAAACTAGGAGCCATAATCAAAACTCCTAAAGATGTGGACATCCTACAAAAGGGCCTCACTGAGACAGATGCCTGATGTTAAAGCCATGGCCTCAAGCTCAATGCTAAAAAGTGCATTGTCATCCCTTTTGGTAAAAACTCTGTACCCATGAACTACCAAATAGGAGGTAGTCTACTTAACACCAAAAGTATATATGAGAGCCCTTGGGACACAGGTGGACAGTAGTCTCTCCTTTGATAATCATATCGCCACAGTAGTAAGGAAATCCTTCTATGTGGCACACCTCATCACAAAAGGTTTCGCATCCAGGAAAAAAGAGGTCATTGTTCCCCTCTACTTGTCACTCATTAGACCCATTATAGAATACAGAGCCCCTTTTGGTATGTACCTCACAAGACATCTACAGCAACTGGAAAGGTCACAGAAATACCTCACAAAGAGGATTACTGGTCTCAAACAGATGCCCTATGCAGACCATCTCAAAAAACTCCAGCTTTACTCCCTCACATATCGCTTACTCAAAGGTGATCTCTGCCTAACATACAAAGCTATGTCAAACCCAGAGCTGTTGGACATGCTCCACTTAAAGAAATCCCAATCCTTCCGAGCTACACGCTCTAGGGACCTAAACCTTGTCACCACAATAAACAGAACATACTGGAGGGATAGAGTCTTTTCCCAGAGACTTCCCATACTCTAGAACAAACTACCTATCTATATCAAACAAAGCTCCTCATTAGCACTCTTCAAGAAAAATCTTGATGACTGGATGGGATATAGGAAATTCACCCCGGGGATCAATTCTGTGGCTCTGTTCGACAGGGGCACAGGAAAATAATTTTCTTGGGTGGTGAAAGCCAGGGTACCTTTTTGGCTAGGCTTATATAGACCCTAGGGCCAATAGCCTAGTACATACCTATGAACCTATGAATATACATCAAGGCTGGTAAAACAGGATGGCGCACTTGAGGTTCTAAAGGTACAAATCACCATAAGCAAAATCAAGTACCATTTCCTTGCAAGCTATAGATTCCCCCTCTATGACACAGGAAACCCATAACACATATTTAAGCTTACTGGAAACATTCGCCATCCAATCCAATACCATATTCATGAGTGAATTAATTATCCCACTATTAACTGGGAATTATATATGACAGCAAATGTGCAGGCACAGAGATTCCAGGATTTTGTAAACACAGACTTCCTGGAACAGACTGTCAATACACCAACCAGGGGTGTAAGCACATAGGATCGAGTCTTCACTAATATGGGAGACCACTGCACACCCCTAGAGTAATGGTCCTCTCTGGTACGTTCAGACCACAAAACGGTCTCTTTTGAACTAAAAATAAAACCTGGCTTTACAGCTAACCCTGGAATGTTCAGAAACTACTCTAAGGCTATTTTCCTATTATTAAGTGATAACCTGTCAAAATATTAGCCTCCTGTAAACCCTGAGAACACTGCTGCCTACACAGAACTGTTCACAGAAACCCTAGACAAGCATGTTAATAGCTGCATAAAGGCAGCTATACCCTCAAGGAGGAAGTGCACAACTAATTCAAAAAACCACCCTGGTGGAATCACAATATCAATAGGCTGTATAACAGAAAGAAGAAAATCATGTAAAAAAACAGAAGGTATAGCACCCAGCAGGATAAATCACTTTTATCAATCTAAACAAAAAGCTCAGAGGAAAAATAAAGTCTATCAAAGCCAAATTTGAGGGAAATTTGGACTCTTAGGCCAAGTACAACCACAAGGCATTCCTCAGCTATATCCACAATCACTAAGGCAATACATAATTGTGTGCAGAGGTCATTGTTAATGGAGTCATCTATACTAAGACAGAGGATACAGCAAATCTATTGGTAGAAAAATTCCGCTGTAACTTTACCCCTCTCTCCCCACTCAACTGCCCCTGAGAAAATACCATCAAATATTACTCCTCCAACTATCATTAGGGAACAGCTCCACAATGCTCTCTCTAAGGCCAAAAACACTGCATCAATGGGCCCACCTTCTAAGCAGCATGAGATATGACCTATTAGGCCCCCCGGAATTGCTATCTAACCATAGCCTCCAAACACGCTGTGACAAGGTGAGGTATTGTCAGCTATGCCAGTAGAAGGAGGGCAGTGGATGTGTAACACCTGCCAGCTTAACTAGGTGGAGTTTTGTAAAGAATTTTATGTCATTTGTATATAAAACTGATTTCTACACGTGCTTGTGTTGAAAATGTATTTGTAAAGCTGCTTGTGTTAAAATATGTACCAACAGTGGGTTCTGCTGGACAGAAAAAAGAAATACACTTGTATGTCAGACTGTATTATAACTGTTGAAATTAATATTGTAACAGAGGGTACTGGAAGAAAGGAAGTTAAGCTCATCCCCAGCTAATTTTTAGAAAAATAACCTGAAATTAAATAATTTAATTTAGGCCATAAAAGTGTATCTCACAGGTCTCATTGCATCCTGAGACAAAAAGTTTGTAATAGGAAGCCTTCTGTGTTTTTCTTAGGGGTGAATTAATTGCTACTCTGGAAAGGTGAAAGTTTGAAATTGTCTTATGATGTCCAGTAGCTACAACAGATCTCAGCAAAGCTCTAGGTATGTAAGGCAACATATCTGTGCTAAATCCCGACAGCCTCTAGTAAAAGGGGGGAGTATGGGGACCAGAAGTCAGATGACCAGATGTATGTGATATCATTCTGTAATACAGCACATAAATGATGTTTTAATACTAGATGAGACTGAAGTATCAGAGCAGTCTGTTTTTGGAACCTGACATAGAAGGATCACTCACCCACATCATCTTGCCTTGCTTTAGTAAGTAACCAGCGAATAGTAATGCTTTAGATCAGTCAGGAAAATAATGTGCGATTAGTTAAGTACTGTTTTCCTATATCTGTGCGAATCTATTCATCTGTGTTATTTTAGTATTTCCTGTGGTAAAAACTCTGGTGTTTATTGTAAATAGATATTTAGTATTTTTCATGTTCTTTTATTATTTATTATTAAATATATTTAAAAGTGCCACGGTGGTACGGCGGTAGCATTGTTACCTTACAGCCAGAAGTTCTCCCATTCGATTCTCGGCTTGGCTTGGGAGTGCCTTCTGTGTGGAGTCTGCATGTCCTCCCCGCAGTTGGGTAGTGTTCGAAAGACATGCGTGCGTAAATGGGTGTGCCTTCATTGAAGGTTGGGAGTCGAGCTGGCACCTCGGCGTTTCATAAAAATCTACTGCCAATCATTAGCGGACCAGAGTTCCGCTGTGGCGACCCCTTACCGGGAAAAGCCGAAAGACAAACAACAACAACAACATTAAATATATTTAAACTTTTCATTGTGGTTGGTCTTTTAGGGAATATTTTAACCTTTGAGAGTACTTATTTATTTATTTTTTTATTTTATTTGTCATTTGTTTACCGGGAAAGTCCATTGGGGCCAAAAATAAGCCCATTTTCAATGGAGGCCCAGGAAGAAAAGCTCCTAATCCAGTGTTACAATACAAATCACAGTTTTACAGTATAAGTCATCAGTCTATAATTTATACATAGTTCATTAATAAAATCAAAAACAGTGTGTAACTTATATACATATTTAACAGTGGAAATCAAAGCAGTTTGTCACTTATACATAGTTTAAAGTATGAATGGAACTTATATTTATTTGGTGACACTATGGCTACTCCTGAAAGCCTTGCTGTTTGGTCAACATTACCCTTTGTATTAGTATTATTTCACTTAGTGTAATTGGGTACCCTTGTAACAGCCTTAGAGTACCTGGCTTTGCAGTGTCTGGTGGCAGTAACTACCTTATAGTCTGGGAAAAGGGTAACAGAGCAAGTACATTTGTGCCAGCCTTTTGTGTGTGTGTGTGTGTGTGTGTGTGTGTGTGTGTGTGTGTGTGTGTGTGTGTGTGTGTGTGTGTGTGTGTGTGTGTGCACAGAGCATTGGTTTCACAGAGACAGTGGTGGAGGACTTGACTTGGACACTCAGCTGAGGACTCAGCTCTACAGCTGTGCCAGTGGGGAGTCTTACTGGGGGCCTGGAGAGAGAGAAAGAGAAACCCAGACCCCATACTAAGTGTGTTCTCTGTGTGCTCTTAAGCAAAATTGTGCTTAATGCAGAGAGCTGCATCTAGAAATACTGTGTGTATCTATTTTTGTTCCAAGTGAACGTCCGTCTCCAGTGTCAGTGGTGAGGATTCAGGGTCCTTGATTACTGGCCCAGAAGAGTGACATCACACAGGCTTTATGCCTCATGAATGGAGAATAGCAACAGTCATCCCTCTGCACAAAGGTGGGCCATCTACACACCCTGGAAACTACAAACTTACAAGTCTTGCTAGTCTCGTATGTAAAGCCATGGAAAGAATTATCATGGAAATAATAAAGAATGATATGGGAAACCTCCAAACATGGGACCGACCCAATTTGGCTTTGTCAAGGGCAGGTTATGCCTACTCAGCCTGATGGACTTCCTTCATAGAAGATCACCATAGCAATGGATGAGGGTAAAATGGTTCACGCTGCCTCCCTTCACCTGGCTAAGTTATTTGACACAATACCCCACTCAGGCATTGTTGCCAAACTCAAGTGGTTAGCTAAAAGCCCTTATGTCATCCGGTGGATAGCTAGCTGGCTCACAGATAAGACTCAGGAAGTTAGAATTGGGAAGGCCAGCTCTACAAAGAGGCTAGCCACAAGCAGAGTCCCTCAGGAACTGGTCCGGTGACTTTTACTTTTTGGGGTTTACTTCTCAAAAGTGAAGGCCAGTGTCAAGGGCCTCTGGATGACCAAAATTTGCAGATAAATGCAAATTAGGAGCAGTCATAGAATCCACCACCAACACTAATGTTCCCCAGGAAGGGCTGACACAGATAAATAACTTGTGTCACAGCCATGAACTAAAACTAAATGCCAAGAAATGCATAATTATATCCTTCAGGAAGTCATCCATCCAAAGTAACTATCATATTGACAGCATACCCAAAAGATTCAACCCATTAGTCAGGAATTTGGGGAAATGTGTAGATAGTAATCTAGCCTTTGACCATCATGTGTCTACAGTAATGAGGAAATCATACTATACTGTGCAACTTGTAAACAAAGGCATGACACCTAAGTCCAAGGAGATCATTGTTCCACTGTATTCAGCATTCATCAGGCCTATAATTGAGTACAATACCCTCATTGGTATGTACCTAACCAGTCACATTCAACAACTGGAACATTCACAGACTTTCCTCATTAAAAGAATACAGGGAGTAAGTAACATGTCCTATGCAGACTACCTCAAAACCCTATCTCTGTGTTCTGTATCCTATAAGCTGTTGAGGAGAGTTCTATGCTTGGCATACAAAGCATTGTTGGACCTCACCCTGATGGATTTCATGTATAACCACAAAACAAACAGCACCAGAAGTACCCATTCTAAAGACTTAAACCTTCCTTGTGATATAAATTGAATCTGCTGGAGAGTCACATATGTATCCCAGAGACTACCCTTTCTTTGGAACAGGCTTTCCATCCATGTGAAACAGAGTTCTTCCCTAACCCAATTCAAGTGTAACTTCAACAACTGGATGGGGAAGAGGAAACTCATTCTTTGTTTGGCACCTATGTCTCTAATAGACAAGGCATCCTTTAAATGTTTTATCTCCCAAGCCCCTGCTTAAGCCTATCAAGGGTACCAGAACTTGTCAGATATTTGGGATGCATGGCTAGGCTTAAAAAAGACCTAGTGGTCGGTAGCCTAGTACACACTTATGAACCAATAAGAACTTTAGCAAATCATAGAGGAATGGAATGCAAAATTGAATGACACCAGATGAAACTGAGTACATATAAGACATTTATAATGGCAGCAAATAGGGGAAATCAGAAGAAGCAGAAAATTGACATAGACGGGAAAATAGTCGAACAGGTTAAGAGCTTTAAATATCTGAGAGGAATAGTTGAGTTGAAGGAAAGTCTGAATGAGGAGTTCAAAGCTATAATCAGAGAGGCTGCATCCAACTGGCATAGCATGTCAGAGGTAGTATATGATAGAAGAATGCCAAAAAAAGCTGAAAAGTAAGGTGTACAAAACCATGGTGTGACCAGTACCAATGTATGCTACAGAACCTTGGCAGTGAAGACAGAGCAGTTGAGGAGGCCAGAGCTGATGGAGATGAAGTTCCTGAGATGGGTGGTAGGATACACACTGCAGGACATGTAAAGAAATAATGACATCAGAGGAGAAGTTTAAATACCTCCAATTATAGAGAAGGTCAAAGAGAACAGATTATGGTGGTTTGGGCACATGTGGAGGAAAGCAAAAAGCAATCTAGTGAAGAAAATTTGGGACAGGCAGGATGAAGGCAAGAGGAAATGAATATAGCACAGAGATGGCTGGACTGAGTGACAGAAGACATGACTGTCAAAGAAGATTGAAGAGTGACATTGAATTAGGAAAGATAGTGGCAGCTGACATGACTCCCAACCACATGCAGAAAACATTGTTAAATAACAAATGTATAGTGGTCTTGAGCTGGTAAAAGATGGCTACTAAAAGGCTAGAAGATTACTTGAGAATGACTAGGAGGCAATGCTTAAAGTGCCACAGTTGAACTGGTGACCTCTAAATTGTCCCCAGGTATGTGTGCTATTTGGTAGTGAGGCATGTACGGGCCTCCTACAGTGGATTAGTACCCTGTTCTCACTGACTACTGGGATAGGCTCTGGATCTCTCATGGTTCTGTACTGAATTAAGCAAGTAAATGGAGAATAAATGAATAAAGTGTTTAAAATAAGCTTGCATTATCAAATTCTTTCTGCTCATACCATGAAACTATCTTATACCACTTCATCATACATACAGGAAGGGGTAAATAATGTTGTGTTTTACCTTGTAGGTAAAAGATACGGGTTGCACATTCTGCCCTTCACTCTATTTGGATAGATTTACAGGTTTCAGTTTGCTTGTAATTTAATTTTAACTGCTCAAATAAGCTTAATGTGGAATATCGGGTCCATTTCACATGAATGAATCTCAAAATACTGAATTTCATTTGACTGAAACCACAGTACCTAATTTTCAAAATACTGAAAACTCATTTGGCTGAATCTCATTATACTGAAAGCTTACAATCCTGAATGGGCCCCAGAAATATCTAAGTAAATTAGATTTCTGTATTTTAACAAACCCTGTCTGAAGGAGAAAGAAGAAAGGCTATCTGGGATACATTTACCCTAGTCAAGGGGTATCAGTTATATTGCTAACTTTTAGCCATTTAGCCAGTACTGTCATAACTTTTTTGCAGCCACAATTAAGCAGAGGTAGCAGTAATTAAAAATTATGAGCTGATTTTTCTGTTTTTTTACAGGAAGGTATGCTGTTTATTTCCCTGAGGGTAGACCTAAGTTTTCATTCTGGTAAGAGTTAAACAGTATTAATAGAAAGGGGTAGCATTTCAAATTCAATCAACTTATATAAGTCCTTGTTAATATAGCTGGGCCATTTATTTTACATAGCTTAATGGATATAATGACACCCAGAACTTCCTTCAGATTAAATGAAGCCATTAACCCAGGCCTCTGGAATTCAGCCCAGTGACAGATTTAAGCATGGGCACAGGGACACGAGCTGCCCTCTGTTTAAAGCTGTCAGTTCCAGTATCTGTCCTACTCAGACAGTGTATTACATATATTTTAACAACCTTACTAAATGAAACTTTCACTGAAAGAGTTGCACTGTTAATTGTCGAAAAGAAAATGCACTGAATCAGTGCATTTTCTTTTCCATGATTAACAGCTCAGTTGTGACTGCACTGTGTTGAAAATGGAAGCTGTACCACAAAAATGGGACATTTATCGGTTTCAACTTACATTTTCAGTGAAATGTGAATCAGAGATGCAATTTGAGGTTGCAGTCAGGTGATCTATACAGCAATCACAAATTGCTCCTCCATAGTTGAGTTAGGTGAGTTACAGTGCAGAGGATTTCTTCATTGAATCAAGGCTTTTGAGAAAAAAAATAAGCCTATTTGTCAGACCGTCTGGACTCTTGGAGTGCCAAGCATTTTTTTCCTGAGTAAAGGTTAGCATTCAGGTCACTGCTGCAATTCGTATTTGAGAGACCCAATGCTGTGTTGACCAGTAAGCTATTTTTTTTAAGCTGTAGGGCTTGAAGGTACCAAAGTAGTACAGTTAATAGGCTCATTTGTTAGTTTAAAAGTATCGATTTGGCACTTTCAAGCCCTACAACTGCAGTGGATAATAACCAACTATATATTAGATAGGTCCAACCAGGAAAACGGATAAACAGATTTTCTTCTTCTTCCATCATGCTGTGTAATTTAACTAGATAAAGCACAAAGAGCCAAGGGGAGATGTCAGGAATGCATATTGATATCTTCAGTAATGTTTTTAAAAGGGATGGAGGGAGACCGAGACATGAAGTCAATGAGTCAGTACATTAAAACAGAGAGAGAGAGAGTGTTTGGCCCTGTAGCTGAGATGAGCTGAGATGAAATCAGAAGGAAATTAGGCTAAATGAAATTATGCTGCATAAAGCATGGAGTTCACAAGCTTTCAGTAGATCTGCACCCCCCCCCCGAAGGATAAGTTATACATGAAGTCACTCATCTTACCCATGAGAACCTCTCCCTATCGATCTCCTTTTGAGTTCTTGCTCACAGCAATACCACCAGCCATTTTACAGTTTCAGTAGTCTTCAATGTGCTTCTGAGTCAAAGGTGTTATTACCCAGACCTGAAAATGCACTTTTCAAGTTTTCCAGATGTACTTTAGTTTGTTTGTATCTGAAGCATTAACATTCCATAAAGCTGCCATACCTGCATTTCCTGTTTCTCCTGTTAGAACTGGGATTGTGAAAATACCTAATTTAATTAATATTTTAAAGTAAATAATGGCACCTTTAAAGTTTAGAGAGAGATTCAGGTTTGGTCAGGGTGTGTTAGTGGTTCTGAGACGCGCAAACTAAATTGCATGTTGAGAACCTGAGAAGTGAATTTACTATATTAGAAGAGTATTCACAATAGGTCTGAAGTCTTTTTACATCATAGATTTAAAAATATTATATCTGGAAACAAAAAGAAAGGTGTGCATTTGTGTGTGTGTGTGTGTGTGTGTGTGTGTGTGTGTGTGTGTGTGTGTGTGTGTGTGTGTGTGTGTGTGTGTGTGTGTGTGTGAGTGTGTGCGTGCGTGTGTGTGTGTGTGTGTGTGTGTGTGTGTGTGTGTGTGTGTGTGTGTGTGTGTGTGTGTGTGTGTGTGTGTGTCTATGTTTTGAGGTCTGGTAATTTGGTTATGTTATAATAACGTGCAGATCTAGGAAAAGCAGAAATATGTTTTTAGATAACCAAAGCTTATAGTTAAATTACCAAAACAGATGCAGTAGCAGTTTGTTGATGTAACATTTATTGTTCCACATGACCTTTATATCACTTAAGTGATGAAGAGGGCACCCTGTGTCAGCATAGCCTAAATTATTTTAAAAACAGTAAGAGTCTAGTGTTTGTCATTGATTCAGTTGACATAGAATAAACTGATGTTGGCGCTAATGATAAAAAGTACCAGAAGAGGGGGTGGAGGAACAGAATACGTTTTTCATTTATGTGTAGTGTTTAAGGTCTCATCAGTGTGCATCTGTGTATTAGGGGGTCTACTTCATATGATAGAAAGTTCATTTAATAGAAATTCATTTGAACAAGACCATAACACCGAAAGTTCAAAACACTGAAAACCCATTTGACTGAAATTCATAACACTGAAACATTACAGTAAAATGTATATGCCCTTTTCTCCACTGTAGTGCGATCCTGGAGTTAGTATATATAGTAAGGGGGGGCACAGCCCCCCACATTGGTAGTTTAGGTAAATATTGTTTTCTGCAAAGAGTTATTCATTGCAGTTATAAATATCCATGTGTATGGTTTAAAATGTATGAAGTATGTGGGGGGGCTATGCTCCCCACACCCCCTAACTATATATACTAACTCCAGGATCGCACTACAGTGGGGAAAAGGGCATAATCCTTTTAATTTAATGTTTCAGTGTTATGAGTTTCAGTCAAATGGGTTTTCAGTGTTTTGAACTTTCGGTGTTATGTTCTCGGTGAAATGAATTTCTATCAAATGAACTTTCTATCATATGAAGTAGACCTGTATTAGGAGAGGGGATTACACAGCCCAAAATATATGGGAAAGCAATCTTGTTTTGTGAAGAAGGCCAACATTATGCTAAAATGTATAAAGTATCCTCACATCACAGCAAAGCTAATTTATTTGCTTCTTAAAAGGCATCAGTCCCCCTTTTTTTTCTTGAGGGGGTGTTCATGGAAGATGGTATACAAGTTTAATTGTGATGGCAGGATGGTATATAACAGCACAAATATGCGTACTGTCCAGCCTACACAGCTGCTCACCACTGACTTGGGAGCATTTTTGGCACTTTGTGTTAAAGGTTGTCCCTTTGGTTAGTAGTTATAAAACAGGGGGTTCTACTGAAAAGATATCTTGGTAACTGGAAGTAAGTTGATTCTTGTGCAAAGGGACAATATCAGTCTCTTTCTATAAAGTAACCCCTTATTGGTACAATTAAATGAGAATTTCTTAATGCAGTCAGTGACTGAAAATCTGTGCTACTATATCTTTTTATCTCTTTCAAATGAATCATTACAAATGTGACCTGTTTCTGTTACTGTATTGAGTATATTTGTTCTGTAGGTGTGTTAGGATGAGGGCCGAGAGAGCAAGAGGAAAATAGGGACACATACACTGTCATGTGCAACACATTGACCCTTCCTGTTGCCACCTGCTTTCTATTTGTACATATACACGTGGCAATAGCCATGCATGGGAGAGCATCCTCCCTCCTACTCTGACAAATGAAGTCCTTTTTGCCTACTGGCATTTTGGAATGCAACCTATATACTTTTCCCTTGGTCTAGCTCCTAGTAAACCTTAAGTAAATTATTTTAATGTTTCCTTTCTTCAAACAGATTTATGTATTAGTAGGTTTCCACAAATCTGTTTATCTTTTGTAATTTAATGGTGATGGCAGCACCACTGTTGAAAGATGCAAGAATTGAACTTAGTCACCTAGTTTCATCCTAAATTGAGCACTATATGCCTTCTTGAGGTGATCTTTCCACAACCACCAAACCCAGTTTTGCACTTTCCTACTCCCACCCGAGTAGTCAGCCAATCAGATTGCTCCTCCCATTTTGCAAATTCCTGGATCTGCCACTGCACCAGTGTAGAAATTGTAAGGAAGAGATTAACTTTAAGTTATTAGATGAAGGTGGGCTGAAATGTACTTCACTGAAAAAAAAAATTCTGCTAAGGTTAATAATGTGTCATCTTCCAAAACCATTGTGACTGCAGTCACTGGGTTCTGTATTTCAGGCAGAGTTAAGAAAACATGGCTTGTCATGTTGAACACCAAACATTATTAAAATTAATAAATCCCACTTGCAATTTCTTATGTAAACATATAGAGCTAGGGAAAAGTCCTGAAATTCTTAAAGTTATTCAGATTATCAGGTCCCAACCAACCCAACACTTCTTTTTATGAAAGCTTTCCTTCCATTTCTTAAGTGTTCCTTAATCGTAACCATTTTTATCCGTATTAAAAATAAATAAATACAATTAGACTACTGGAATGATTTAAAATCCTGTACATCCCTATGAATAAGATATAGGTTTCAAACTGGAGATGCTACAGACCTGAACTATTTTAAATAGCTTATTACCACCACAAGTACTTGTAACAAGTTACAAAAACACGTAGACATTTTTACATGATAACATATTTCTTACTATATGGCAACACAGTTATAGTTTGGGTAGTGCAGATACTCTCCTAGCATGGCTGTATTTCCAAATACTTCATGACTTGGCAGCTTCTAGTAGTTCTTATTATGTCCGTGTTAATAAGTAAGCAGGACAATTTCCTATACCTTCAGAATATTATTACATTAATGCTATTAACTTACTCTCTTATCAACAATAAAAATGGTTAATATCATCCTACTTTTTCCATTACTTAGAAAACAGTTACTTCCTACCAGCTTCTCTGAAATACATGAGAAAGAAAGTTACAAATTTTGCCTAATGCTGAAAAAAAAAATGAAAATCTTTCTTACACCCAAAAAGACTGCTAACTTACTTACATGGGGGATATTTGCCTTCTGGAAATCTGTCCAGAGGCACTTTTACAATTCTTGAAGATAGGTCTTTGTTTCATAATCTCAAATCACTAATAGCTGGGAATGTCTTACTCTAAAATTGTATTCATTGAGTATAAACTCTGGTCATGGCCTTGTCAGAAAGTATTTATTGTAGCATTTGGACAACTTTAACATCTCCTTTACCTTAAAGGAACTAATAAGAATCATGACATTTTATTTTCTCTCTATGGGATATGACATATTGGAAAAACAGCTTGACAAATAATTTCTAAACACAATTATACTACTCAGCAAAAGAACTAAAATTCCGTCACACCCTACTAACACAGATCTGTATAGCATACTGAATTTCATTAATAATCTAAATAGTTCAATACTTAATTAAATTTAAAAATCATTTCATTTCTAAATTGATGATTTGGTTACAAATGCCTGGCACAACATCCTACATTTTAGAAAAAATGTTCCTACTATAAACATATACACAGTTTTACACTGTAATATATTTTTACCAAACAGCACCACAGCTATTCTTTGGATGAAACAGATGCTCTCCTGGGCTGGCTGTTTCCTAAAATACTTCATGACGCAGCAGCTCACAGTGGTTTTCATTATGTCTGTATAATAATTAAGCAGGAAGAATTCTAACCCATCAAAATATTCTTCAGAGAATTTTAATGCTGACGTGACACCCCAAGCCCATGTGCAAATATGGAAACAAGGAGTTGTGGATGGATGGATATACATATATAATTTTATATATATATATATAAAGAGAGAGAGAGAGAGAGAGATCTCCTAGGGTGTTCTCTGAGGTTAGAGACTACAGTTGGATAGTGTTATTATATGGTATTAAGTGCTGTTTGATGAGTAGGCAAGCTGCTCTAAACGTAACACTGCACAACACATCATTAAGTTATAGGTTAGAGTCCTAATACTAATTTTATAGGTAGATTTTGTTGTCCAAGTATTTGCATTTGTACAGGGAACTGCCAACCACTGCTGCATGGTGAGCAGCTTTACACAAATGCACCTAATGTATAGAAGCATAAATTAAACTGCAGTCTAACTCCTGAAGCCTCTGGCCAATACAGCACTACATTCTAAACCCTTCTGGACCAGGCAAACACCTTCTGCCTCAAGATGGATGACCTCAGTCCTCTTAATGTAGAAGCACAGCAAAAATGACCTTCAAGTGCAATGCAACAATAAACAATATCCCTAGCTAAATCACCCCCCTGCAAGGCAAATACAAAGGCAATCAGATCAAATAACAAGCAGCTGAGGAGAAAACACAATTTTATTTATATATAAAACACTTTAAAGGCTCAGAAACTGCTAAAAAAAAGTAGCAATCACTTAAACAATGAAAAACAAGTGCAATAAAATCAAAGCAAGAACTTACCTTTGCACAGATGGCACTGGATGCAATGGGAACACTTCTTGAACAGACACAAATATGGCAAGCTTTGCTATGCTCTGTATATATATATATATATTTATATAGCCCAGTCCTCAAATTGCCCACCCTTATACATGACTGGACAACATGGATATGCAATTTCCTAATGTCTCTATTGCCAGCTTGGTAGACACGGGCATCCCGAGACTGTATAGCAATTCTCTTGTGTTCACTGACAAACTTTTAATCCTTAAAGAAACTAACACAGTATTAGAGAGGTGTATATACACGGTTTCCTTGGAGGCAAAAATGTTACTTACAAACAAGGTTGTCAAGAACATTCACACTGCATCCACCACACATAGTGTCCACTACACACACAGTCCATCTTATACTAAGGCTCTAAAAACAATCTTCCCAAATTTCAAAGACCACCTAAGCTGACAAACAACAATATCTGTCCTCTAAAGCACTCACCAAACTTAACACCACACACCACACATACTCCTACATACAGTGGAGCCCCAAGATCAAGACACTTAAGGCAAGCCAATATATTACCCAGGACTTCTGTCATAGGGGACTTGATCATACAACATGCAGATGCCTCCAGTCACCAAAGTGGACAAAAAGAAGATAACAGTGATTATATGGAGCCACAACCCACCAGGTTACACAAGCACTGAAGTCAATGTACCATAAAACCAGTATGATTTTATCATAGTCCATGTAGGCGTAAATGACCTGAGACATACCTCACTGGACTATATGGAAAGAGACATCATGGATCTCTCTCTCTGAATATGTGTCTCAGACAGGTATGTGCCTTGCATCGATCAACATTCTATCTTCACCAAGGATGATGCCACAGTTGGAATAAAAAATTATTGACTTTAACAGTTGACTTAGCTTCTGGTGTCAGTCCATTGAGGTCTACTTTTGAATTTTGAACTTTTGCGAGTTCAGATTGCTTATGCTCGAGACCAGAAGATTGAACTTGTGAAAGTTTGAAATTTAAATAAAAAATAAATAAAAACAAGAAGTTCTGTTTTATTAAATTTGGAACAAAAGCGCTAAAGTTTTGGTGTCCGTTTTTCCTTCATTGCATTGCCTACAATTTGGTTACTCAAATCTTTTTTTTTTTTTTTTTTTTTTACATTTTTTTTACATTTTGCAGGGGGGGCACCTCCACACCCCCTGCTAATTAAATACAACAACTTCGAGATCGCACTACAATGAGGAAAATGGTAAATATACTCACAAAACAAAAATAATAAAACTAGTAAAAAGACTTAGATATGAAAAGAAGGAGTCTATATTAAAAGCATGAAGGTGTACTTACCTGAATACATAAACGCCGACACATATTCTGCAAACTGCAAATACATCGAATGTCCTAAACTGCGAAATTCAAAATCTTGAACCATCATAGTTGTCCCACTCCACCGCCCGCTACATACTACCTACCCAAACAAACTAAATAAACCACATACATACACTAACCAAAACCCTACTTCTAACCCTACACTAAATCTTGCATATACCACCATGGATGCACTTACCCTAACCTGCACCCTACCATGGCCTCAAGCTAAACGCCAAAAAAGTGTATAGTCATCCCCTTTGGCAAAAACAAAGTGCCCACAAATTACCACATAGGTGGTAATCCATTAAGTATGGAAGAACTAATTAGGGACCTGGGGACCCAAGTTGACAGCAATCTTGAAAACCACATGGCCAAAGTGGTTAGAAAAACATTTTATATAGCCCACCTAATCATGAAGGGATTCACATCTAGATCAGGGGAGGTCATCATGCCTCTTTACTCATCCCTCATCAGGCCCATAATTGAGTACAATGTCCCTTTTGGGATGTACTTTACCAGACACCTGCAGCAACTGGAAAGACCCCAAAAGTACCTCACCAAGAGGATCAAAGGGCTCAAACAGATGCCATATGCTGCCCAGTTAAAGAAACTCCAGCTCTACTCAGTGGCATACTGCCTGCTCAGAGGCGATCTGTGCCTGACGTATAAATCCATGTCCAACCCGAAATTAATGGGCATGCTGCACCTCAGAAAATCCAAATCCCATTGAGCTACACACTCAAGAGACTTGAACCTCAGTACTGAAATAAATAGGATATGCTGGAGGGACAGATTCATAACCCAGAGGCTCCCTTCACTCTGGAATAAAATCCCAGTCCAGGTTAGGCACAGTCCCTCATTGACTCTCTTCAAGAGGAATCTTGATGAGTGGATGGGAGATCATAGGTTTACCCCGGGTATCACTTCTGTGTCACTGTTAGACAGAGGCACAGTATACTAACCTCGAAAAAGGGCATAGCAAAATTCATTTAAAATGGGTGGCGAAAGCCAAACACACTCTGGCTAGGCTTATAAATGCCCTAGGGCAGATAGCCTAGTATGAACCTATGAACCTAACCCTAAGGTCCGTAATGATCACACACTTACCTTAAGAAGCTATACCCAAACCAATTAAATAATCCACACACATACACTTAACAAAATCCTACTTCTAACCCTACACTAAATCTCACATACATTACCATCTATGCACTTACCTTAACCTGCACCCTAACCCTAAGGTCCGTAACTATCGCACACTTACCTTATGGAGCTATACCGCAGAAGGGCCAACCATGACGATTCAACTTTTCAGATTTCGCACTTCAGGACGATCGATGTTTTCGCAGTTCAATGAAGACGTGTAAGCGTTTACGTATTTGGGTAAGTACACCTTCGTGCTTTTAATATAGACCTGAAATGAAGCAGAGATACTAGTCTGCCAGCTTTTAATAAAATAAAAACTTTTTATTAAGCACTTTCTACTTAATAAGCACTTCCTCAGAAGGACAACTGATGTGTGTAACCTATTTTCTGTGATACCCCATCAACAAGTGTTAGAATGGTTTTATGATTTTTTTGTGCAATAACACAGACCTGGACCACATTAGTATACTTACTGTTAGGTCCTGCATGGAATTGGTTCTGGAGAACAATTTCTTAACCTTTGAAAATCAAATATTCAGACAAGTCAAAGGTGTTGCAATGGGAGCAATTTGTGCTCCTATTTTTGCCAACATTGTTCTAGCCCATTGGGAGGATCTTTCTGTGTTTAGGTCCCAGTACAGTAACTGCTGACCCTGTATGGTAGATATCTGGATGACACTGTAGTATTCTGGAAGGATACCATGAAAAGTTGACAGAATTTTTCAATTATTTTAATTCAACCACATAATTTTTGATATTCACTATGACTGTGGATAGAGACACAGTCAATTATCTTGATGTTACTATCAGCAAGAACTACCGCACTAAAAATGTTTTGTCATCCCTCTACAGGAAACTAACTTACTCTAATTCATTCTTGCACTTTACTAGTTGGTACCCTTATCACCAAAATAGTCTTTAGTAAAAGGGCAATATGTAAGGCTGGCTAGAATGATGTCCCAACAAATCTATGTTTGTGGACAAATGTGTTAAATTCTTATATATGTTTAGGAGGAGAGGTTACCCTGAATGATTTGTAATGGATATTATGAATGAAGTCAAAATTAAGAGACAAACTGGAGTCGTTAAACCCCTTTTAGGTGCTAGCTTAGACTTCCAGGCTCTGACCCTATGCTAAAAGAACAAACTATATAAAACCACAACTCCACAAAAACAAAAAAGCTCCGTGAATCAGGGTCTGACCCTACGCTATTTAGAGGATGATTTCAACTGGGCTTTGTTTTTACCCTTTAATTTACAGTTTTTTGACATTAACAACATTATACTGAGCAATTGGAACATCTTTAATGTAGTTCATGAACACCTGGCACTGGTAGGTGACGAACCAAAAATTGTGTATAAGAAAGATGTGAATATTAAGATGTTACTTGAGAGATCTATTACTAAAACAAAAGGGGGGCATGAAAAAATGTGGACGTTGCACCCAATGTAGATATATTTTGGAACAGGATTCTGTATTCGTTTAGGGGCTTGATACTGCTAGACCTGCAGTAAATTACTATTGTTACACTAAAAGTGTAGTTTATATCACTACCTGTCAATTATGTGAAAGTTTCTATATAGGGAAAACCAGAAATGCACTAAGGAGCCAAGTGTACCAGCACATCTATGATATTAGGACCAAGGTAGAGAGCAATGCCTTGTATAAACATATTAAGAAATTTCCACAACAATATTTTTTAACTTTTTGTTATTGACTATGGTGATCTAGGTTGCAGGGGGGAACCTATGGATGATTTCCTGAAATACAAAGAGTTTAAATGGCAGATTAGAACTAATGCCTGTGACCCCCTCCCTGGACTTAATGATCATCATTTGTCACTTAGTGCAGTTTTAAAGCTTAAAGTGACTTATTTTTTATAGGAGGTTTATTCTGCAATATGGCTAGTCTTTTATCTGATGACTGTTTATAGTATATACATGATTTAAACTGCTGTTTTTTTTTGGAATAGTTATTTATTTATTTTTTATGTGTTCATCAAAGTTTAGGGGTACCCGGTTTGATCACTGGGTTTTTGGTTTATGGTTTGTCTCTGGTGATTGGTTGATTGTTTCATTAACTTCAATTATGCTAGCTGAACTATCAGTATTTAAATTGTAACTGGTGTGTGGTTTTCATTCTGAGGAAGTCCAGTATATTGGGATAAAAATGGTAACTATACCATTCCACGCTGTACAGCAATCTCCATTTAAATGCTTCGAACTTTCACAGGTTCGATCTTATGGTCTCGACCATAAGCAATTCGAACTTGAGAAAGTTCGAAATTTAGAAGTAGACTCATCCAGAGAGATACAATATTTGTCAGCGTGGGAGGACATGGTTAACAGATCACATTTCTTTGCCAAGGATGGCCCCCTGGGCCTCTTGATAGTGGCTATAATTTTAGTGACCCCCCAGAGCCTTTTTGAAACAATGCCAAATTGAAAAACTACCAACATAGCAAAACCAGCCCATGGGAACCTAAATCTGTTACTGCTCAGTGCTAGGAGTGTTAACAACAAACTCCATACTTTACAAGCTCTTCTCACTCTGGAGAAAATAGACATCTGTGCCATTACTGAGACATGGTTTAAAGCTGTAGAAAGTACTCTGGCAGTGCAAGGCTTCAGCAGCTTCCACACGTTTATACCATCAGCTACACAGCCAGGGACAAAAGGTGAAAGCATCTCAATCTATATTAGTAACAAGTATACCTGTATGTTGATTAACATGGATGATGGCCTATGGTTCATCTATGCACACATCACCATAGATAATTTCTGTTACCATATCATAGATAGCTATAGATCACCATCTGTGCCACAAGAATCCCATAACTCATACCTAAACCTACTGGAGGCACTCACCATACAACCAAATACGCTATTCAGGGGAGATGTTAACTACGCATCTATAAAGTGGGACACATACAAGACCTCCAGCTTGCAGGCATAACATTTCCTGGACTTTATTAACACAAATTGACCAGATAGTGCATCCCAACCAAAGGTTCAAACATACTGGACATGTTGCTCACCAATACAGGAGAGAACTGCACCCCTCCTACAGTGGTGAGGTTGGTTAACAAAGCTATCTTCCTTGAAATAAAAATCAACTTGGAAAACATAGCATAACCTGTAACAGCTAGGAAGTATTCTAAAGCAAACTACATCCTGTTAAGCAACAGTTTGTCAAAAGTGAATGCCCCTCCAAACCCTCTGTTCACAGCAACCTATGTGGAATCATTCAAAGAAGCCCTGTACAACCATGTAAATGGTTGCATAGAGGCTGCTGTACCTATCAGAAGTAAGCCCCAAAAACAAATCATACTGGTAGAATCCTACGCTTAACACAGCATATAACAAAGGAAAAAAGTAATGGCCAAAATCAGAAATAGCAACTCTCATAATGACAAGAACTCACTAATTAAACTAAACAGGAAACTAACAGGAATAATTAAATCCAACAAGGACAATTACGAGGTCAATACAGCCTTTCAGGCTCAAGGCAACCACAAGGTCTTCTACAGCTATGTGTGAAACCTTAATGGTGACACACAGCAGTGTACTGAGATGGTAATAAATGGTACCACCTTCAATGAGCAGCATAACATAGCAAATCTTCTGGCTGACAAATTCCCCTCTAACTTCACCCTCCACTCCCCCCACACCCCCATGAAATCCATACTAGCATTACTACACCCACAACTATTAGCAGGGAGCAGGTCATGGCAGCACTTGCAAAGGCCAAAAACACTGCCTCAATGGATCCTGACATTATCCTGGGTTGCCTTCTATTAGCTTGAAACATGAACTATCAGGACTACTTGAGTCACCTTTGAGTCACAGCCTCAAAACAGGCTAAGTATTAAGTGAATGGAGGACTGCAACAGTTATCCTTCTTCACATAAGTGAACCATCCACTGACCCTAGAAACTACAGACCCATTAGTGTGACTAGTTTAATCTGAAAAGCCATGGAATGAATTAACATGTAAATGATCAACAAAGACATTGGCAACCTACAGTCTCTGGACCCATCCCATTTTGCTTTTGTCAAAGGAGGGTCATTCCTACTTATCTTTGTAGATTTCTTTGAGAAGTTGACAAGGAAATGAACGAGGGGAAATGGTACATACCACCTACCCAAACTTGGCTAGGTATTTGATACAATACCTCACTCGGGTATTGTTAACAATGTCAACAAAGTAGGCATAAATCCCTACATAACTCACTGGATTGCCAGCTCTGCTCACACACAGGACCCAGGAAGTGAGAAGTGGTGAGACAACCTCCACCAAGAGTCCAGTCTGTAGTGGAGTACCTCAAGTTTCTGTGCTGGGCCCATTCCTGTTTGGCATCTACCTCTTTGACATCAAGACAAATGCCAAGGGCCTCTGGCTCACCAAGTTCACAGATGACTGCAAACTGAGAGCTATCACAGATTCCCCCCATGACAATAACATCTTGCAAGAGGGTCTAACCTTTCTTCATCAAACCCTAATCATTGAACTTTCATTTCAGTGAATGTTCTCATCAAAAATAAATTTAAACAGGGAAACTAAACACTTGGCAAAAACCAGAACAGACACCACAGTATGTAAAACCCACCAAAGTGGGGGGCTTAGCCCACCACACCTGCCAATATGGGGGATGCACCCCAACACCCACCCTAACTACATATACCAACTCTGAGATCACACTACAGTGGAGAAAAGTGCAAATTTGTGCTGCTGGCCAACTGCTTCCTTTGCCTACCTACATTTTTTGCAGATATGAACATTTGCTGAAATGAACATTCAATAGTTAGGGTTCAATGAAAAAAGGTTCACTGAATTGGACCTTCGATTAATTAATACAGACCTGGATCTAACACAGACAAATGACTGGTGCCAATGCCATTAATTAAAACTCAATTCCAAGAAGAGTATTATAGTAGCTTTTGTGAAAACATCCACCTAGATTAATTACTCCATTGATAAGACACCCCTAAGAGTTGACCTGATGGTTAGGGATATAGGAAAATATGAAGACAGTAATCTGGCCTTTGAATAACTCATAGCCAAGGTAGTAAAAAATCATTCTTTATCACCCAACTTATAAGTAAGAGTATGAAATCCAGGTCCATAGAAGTCATAGTACCATTTTTCTTGGCCCTGATCAGACCCATCATTGAGTAAAATGCCCCCTTTGGTATGCACCTAACCATACATATGCAACAGTTGGAACACCCACAAAGGTTTCTCAACAAGAGAATCCAGGGCATTAACACATTGTCCTATATAGATTGCCTTAAAGCCTATCTCTATACTCAGTGTCCTACAGGTTACTCAGAGGTGATCTATGCCTGGTATATAAGGCATCCTTAGTTCCAGCCCTGATGGACTTTCTGTACATCTGCAAAATGAACAATGCCAGAAACACTAGATCCAAGGATTTAAATATTGTTTGCAATATAAATATAACATGCTGGTGAGGCAGATATATGTCTCAAAGGATTCCCATGCTCTGGAATAGACTTCCCATCGCTGTGAAGCAGAGTTCGTCCTTAACCCTATTCAAATGTAACCCTGATCATTGAATAGGAAATCAAAAATTCATCCCCAGTCTGGTCTCTATATATCTGAGGCCAAAAGTAAATACTCCCTAAATAACATACCCTCCCCACAAAACCTTTATCAACCTCTTAAGATACCTCTCCAAATAGATGTCCATGTTATGTGGGGACACAATTGAGTTGGGTTGCACAGCTAGGCTTATAAAGACCCTTGTGATCATTAGCCTAGTATACGCCTCTGAACCTATGAACCTATAATATGCTCATCAAGGCTGATTGACACAAAACTGACTTCCTGCAACTGTCCCTCCTCCACATTCCCCATCCCTCTAAACCTCTCCCACAACATGCCTACCTCATCATTTATTAAAAGACTCAGTGGTTTTGCATCCCACTACCCAGTCAGGATGCCTGTCCCACCTGTCCACCCCCCCATTAAATTTTAAAATGATTCTAAACTGTGTGCATTGTTTGCACGTTATGGTAATTCTAACCCCTTCCAGTTTATATTATTTACTCATATACAAGGATCACTTCGTCCCATGTGCAGCACTGTGCATTTATTTCCACAAAACCAACATGCCATCTCTTGCCAGTTCAGCCAGCTTACTCAAGAGTCTATTTTTACTGAAATTCTTCTGTCCTCTCACACAGCAAGACTCACAAGTGTCCTAATTTAAGCAGAACATCCAAATTTAAATATCAAATCACCATGTTGTCTCCCCATCCTGATTTTGCATAATGCCCTTCCTAAGTCAGTCTTCCACTGCTCGCCCTGGCCACAAGCTGTGATTGATACTTAGAATTCACCCAGCCATATGTCTTCAAATCATTTTTTCCTTACTTAATCATCTTAGATTCTCATAATCGATGTATCTTGACAGATTTTTGCTTTATAGGTTCATAGGTTCATAGGTTTATACTAGGCTATCTGCCCGAGGGTATTTACAAGCCTAGCCCATAGTTTTGTGGCTTACGCCACCCCTTTAGTTTGGAGAAACTATGCCCATTATTTTGCAGTGCCTCTGTCGAGCAGAGACACTGAGGTAATCCCTGGGGTATATCTGCGATCTCCCATCCATTGGTCAAGATTCCTCTTGAACAAAGCCAGCGAGGTGCTCTGCCTCACATATACTGGGATTTTGTTCCACAGCATAGGGAGTCTTTGGGTGATGAATCTATCCCTCCAGCACGTCCTATTAATAGCTGTGTCTAGGTTTAGGTCTCCTGCCCTTGTGGCTCTAAGAGATTTCGATTTTTTGAGGTGAAGCATGTTCATCAAATCTGGGTTTGACATGGCCTTGTATGTCAGGCACAGGTCACCTCTGAGCAGGTGGCGACTGAATAGAGCTGGAGTTCTTTCAGCCGGGCAGCATAAGACATATCTTTGAGACCTTTTATCCTTTTGGTGAGGAACTTTTGGGGCCTCTCCAGCTGCTGCAAGTGTCGGGTCAGATACATTCCGAATGGGGCATTGTACTCAATCATTGGTCTGATGAGTGATGAGTACAGGGAGACTATGACCTCCCTTGATCTAGATGTGAAACCCTTCAGGATCAGGTGGGCAATGTAGAAGGTATTCCTAACTATTTTAGCAACATGAGTGTCGAATGAAAGGTTACTGTCAACCTGGGTCCCCAGGTCCCTGATAACTTCTTCTGTGCTCAGTGGATTGCCTCTTATATGGTAGCTAGGGGTAACATTGATTTTCCCGAAGGGTATGACTATGCATTTTTTGGCATTTAACTTTAGGCCATGGCTCTGGCACCAGTTATCCGTTTCTGTGAGGCCCTTCTGAAGGATATCTGTGTCAGATGTGTTTTCGACTATGGCGCCCAGTTTGCAGTTATCTGCAAACTTGGTCAGCCATAACCCTCCTGTGTTTGCTTGTACTTCGGAGAAGTAGATGCCGAACAAGAGTGGGCCCAGGACTGAGCCCTGTGGGACACCACTTGTGACAGGCATTGAGTCTGACATGGCGCCAGCAACTCTGACCCTGTGGGTTCTGTCACTCAGCCAGTTTGCAACCCATCTTGTGACGTATGGGTTTACCTTTAGGCTGATGAGTTTTTCAATGATACCCAAGTGGGGTATTGTATCGAAGGCCTTTGCTAAGTCCAGGTAGGCTGTATGGACTGCCTTACCCTCATCAATGGCCTTGGTGACCGTTTCAAAGAAGTCAACCAAGTTTAGAAGGCATGATCTGCCTTTGACAAAGCCAAACTGGGTTTGATCCAGAGTCTGCAAATTCCCTATGTCTTTATTTATGAGATCCATTATGATCCTTTCCATGGCTTTGCAGATAAGGCTTGTCAAGCTAATGGGATGGTAATTTCCAGGGTCGGTGGAGGCACCGCCTTTGTGAAGTGGGACCACAGTCACTGTGCGCCACTCCCTGGGTACGTATCCAGAGGTGAGACTGAGATTAAACAGCTGTCCTAACTGTGGGTTTAATTCCTCGTTGAGTTCATGGAGTACACATCCGGGGACACCATCAGGTCCCATGGATGCAGTGTTTTTTGCCTTGGAGAGAGCAGTTTTCACCTGGGCATTAGAGATGTTTGGGGGGCTACTATCATTTGATATAGATATATCTCCTTTTGGTCAGGAGGGTGGGGTGAAGTTTGCACTGAACCTGTCAGCCAGTATGTTGGCAATGTCTGTAGGATCAGTAATCTTCACATCGTTTTGAACTAATTCTGAGCATATCTGGGAGCTTCCTCCCAGGTTTCTAACTTATAGCTAAAGAAGGCCTTATGATTGTCTTTTGAGTCCTTAGCTATTTTTTTCTCAAAATTTGCTTTGGATGATTTTATGAGAGCTCTTAGCTTTTTACTTATAATGATCAAAGGTGTCTTACCTCTTAAGGATTTAGCTCTATCTTGTAGTAGCTTCCTCCTTTTGTTGTAGAGTTTGTTTATGGCTGGGGTCCACCAGACTGGACGCCTGCCTTTGGTACAGAGAGTCTTTGTTTTGTTTGGGATTGCCTGATCCATGCAGTCCTGCAGGTGCTGGTAGAAGGCATTTGTAAGTGATTCAGCGGCTTGCGTAGTGTTTACCGCAGGCTCGGGGGCCTTAAAGGAGACCACACTAGTCTTTAGAAGTGTGAAGTCAGCTTTTGAGAAGTTCTTTACTGTGGTTTTGAACTAATTCTGAGCATATCTGGGAGCTTCCTCCCAGGTTTCTAACATAGCTAAAGAAGGCCTTATGATTGTCTTTTGAGTCCTTAGCTATTTTTTTCTCAAAATTTGCTTTGGATGATTTTATGAGAGCTCTTAGCTTTTTACTTATAATGATCAAAGGTGTCTTACCTCTTAAGGATTTAGCTCTATCTTGTAGTAGCTTCCTCCTTTTGTTGTAGAGTTTGTTTATGGCTGGGGTCCACCAGACTGGACGCCTGCCTTTGGTACAGAGAGTCTTTGTTTTGTTTGGGATTGCCTGATCCATGCAGTCCTGCAGGTGCTGGTAGAAGGCATTTGTAAGTGATTCAGCGGCTTGCGTAGTGTTTACCGCAGGCTCGGGGCCTTAAAGGAGACCACACTAGTCTTTAGAAGTGTGAAGTCAGCTTTTGAGAAGTTCTTTACTGTGGTTTTTTTTGTTTCAGGTGGGGTGGGATGAGGACCTCCAGCAAGATTAGCTTGTGATCTGATCTCACCAGTGAGGGGTATACTTCAGGTGTTGAACATTGTGCTCCCATGTTCGTGATGATGAGATCAAGTATGTTTTCTCCTCTTGTGGGGATGGTGACTAGTTGTTCCATGGCATTTAAGTTTATGAATTCCAGGAACTTTTGGGCCAGAGTGTTTGGGCTTGAGTAGTGTTCCCAGTCTATATTTGGGTAATTGAAGTCACCTAGTATAATGGTGTTTGGAGATACATTTATCCCCTCCAGTGTTTTCAGGAAAACCATGTGAGGTTCCTGGGTTTGCGAGGGTGGCCTGTAACATGCTACAAATTGCAGAGCAGTCTTGCCTATGGTTAATTGCACCTGGATGGTCTCCGATGCATCGTGCGTTGCCACCAATCTTGAGGTGTGGGTGTCCTTGATGAATATGGACACCCCCCCTCCTTTCTTGGTATTGTCCGAATTTTGGGGCTGGAACGCATGATATGAGGTAAAACCTGATAGTGCTGGGGTGCTCTCAGGAGCCTTGAACCAGGTTTCTGTCACAGCACAGACATCGATGTTCTCCATACTGAGAAGGGCCTCAAGTGCGTGCATTTTGAGATTGAGACTTCTGGCATTGAGCAGCATTACCCTTAGTTTTTTTTTCATTATTGAGTTCTAGGGTGGTAGGTTTAGAATTTGAGCCTTGCCTAAAAAAGGCACTATGGGGGTGGCAATAGCCTTTGCCAATATCCGGAATCCCAGGGTGACAGGTGCAAGCCATCCCTAGCGAAGCAGCGCGGCTTGTCCAGCATGTCATCCCAGGCAGACAGACATTGGATCCCCTTTGAATGACACCAGAATTTAAGCCAATTGTTAAAGCTGATCATCTTATCTCTGTATTGTGGCATCATTTTTGGTGAAGGTAGGATACTGCTCAATGTCAGGGTCATACCTGCCTGGGCTACATAATCAGAGAGCTCCTCAATGTCTCTTTTCATGTAGTCCAAGGAGGTACATCTCAGGTCGTTTACACCAGCGTGGACAATGACTGAGTCATACTTGTACCTGCTGTTGAGAGACCTGAGTGCTTGCGTTATGTGGCGGATTCTAGCGCCCGACAGGCAGCTTACTGTGACCTTCTCCTTATTCAATCTGGTGAGCGGGACGTCAGTGTGTCTGACTATTGAGTCACCAATGACGAGTATGTTTGGCATTGTGTTTGTCCTTGAGGGCTGTGACTGTTTGACACTCTGACTATGTGGTCTATGTGTTGCAGGTGTTGTGTTCTGAGGTGGTAGTTGTTTGGGTGTCTGCTTTGGTGGCCTCTGCTGTTTTGGTAGATTTTTGGTCAGAGCCTTCGAGTATGTCTTTGTGTGATTATGTGTATGATTTGAAGTTGTGATGGTACTATGTGTGACTGGGTATGTAATGTGTGTGGTTACCTTCTCCTCCTGTCTGGTCTTGCCAGTCCTATGTTGAGAGAGCTCAGCCTCCAGTTTGGCCGTATAAGTGCATCTCTCACATGTATTTGTGTTTGGTGGGAGGAGGAGAGGGTTGTCTGTGTACATGAGGCAATTGTAACATTGCCTCAATATTCCCAGGTTCACCAGCTGACCAGGAGAGGACACTAGCAACTGTTCCCACGTCATACTAGAATGAATAGACAAAAAAACTTAAAAAGATTTCAGGGGATGTGGGTGACCGAGAAATGGGGTTAGGTTTTTTTGGGGGTACTGTCTCCAACAAGAGTGCTAACAAGGTGATAAGTACTGTAGTAGCAAGTGCTAGGCTTTACAGATAGAGAATAGTCTACTTGGAGTCAAGTAGAGATGAATTTTTTAGTTATAGGATACGCCTATTAGATCAGTAGTATAGCTTGAGGAAGGTAGTTTTAAGGGAAAATTTGGAGAGTGGACTTTAGATGGCCTGAATAGTTTAAACTTAGCTAACCGCCGCTGCCCTAGTGTGCAACGGTTGCAACTCCGCGCTAAATCGTGCTAACGCGCGTTTAGCGCGTTTTATACCAGGGGGCTGGAAAAAGCTAGAAACTGGCCCAAAACGACCAATAAACTACCAGTTACCGGCTGAAGCCTCACAAAACTGGACAAAAGGCAGCTCAATGCTTCCCACTCCCACTGGTAAGCAAGGTAACTTCCTCTCCCCCAAATAAGGCAAGGAAACAGTACACAGGAACTACAACCAAAGCCCAGGAGTCAGCAACTCTGAAACTGGACTAAACTACCTCAGTAAAGCGGGAAAAACAAGAGATATATTTTTTTTGGGTTTTTTTTTTTTTTTAAATAGGCAGAAACAGGTACAGCAAACACTTATAAATGCTATAAATCAGCTATTATAGCTTACACAGAAGAATTGCTACAAATACAGTCAAAAAGTAACAAACAAGGATTCCAAGTCCAATATTAAGTTAAATGCAGTAAAAACAGTTTCAATGTAACAGAAAGGCAGGCGAAATACAGTCGCTAGGTATTCAGATGTGGAAAGCAACAGAAAATATACTTAGTATCAAGAAAAGTCGCTTATTCAGCTCTCTGTAGCCTGGATTACTCTGCTGGCCCACGTGGAGTCTGTGCTGAGTAGGTACAAGCTGGAAAACGCGCGTTTAGCACGTTTTATACCAGGGGGCTGGAAAAAGCTAGAAACTGGCCCACAACGACCAATAAACTACCAGTTACCGGCTGAAGCCTCACAAAACTGGACAAAGGCAGCTCAATGCTTCCCACTCCCACTGGTAAGCAAGGTAACTTCCTCTCCCCCAAATAAGGCAAGGAAACAGTACACAGGAACTACAACCAAAGCCCAGGAGTCAGCAACTCTGAAACTGGACTAAACTACCTCAGTAAAGCGGGAAAAACAAGAGATATATTTATTTCGTTTTTTTTTTTTAAAAATAGGCAGAAACAGGTACAGCAAACACTTATAAATGCTATAAATCAGCTATTATAGCTTACACAGAAGAATTGCTACAAATACAGTCAAAACGTAACAAACAAGTATTCCAAGTGCAATATTAAGTTAAATGCAGTAAAAACAGTTTCAATGTAACAGAAAGGCAGGCGAAATACAGTCGCTAGGTATTCAGATGTGGAAAGCAACAGAAAATATACTTAGTATCAAGAAAAGTCGCTTATTCAGCTCTCTGCAGCCTGGATTACTCTGCTGGCCCATGTGGAGTCTGTGCTGAGTAGGTACAAGCTGGAAAAGCAGCGTTTAGCGTTTTATACCAGGGGGCTGGAAAAAGCTAGAAACTGGCCCAAAACGACCAATAAACTACCAGTTACCGGCTGAAGCCTCACAAAACTGGACAAAAGGCAGCTCAATGCTTCCCACTCCCACTGGTAAGCAAGGTAACTTCCTCTCCCCCAAATAAGGCAAGGAAACAGTACACAGGAACTACAACCAAAGCCCAGGAGTCAGCAACTCTGAAACTGGACTAAACTACCTCAGTAAAGCGGGAAAAACAAGAGATATATTTTTTTCGTTTTTTTTTTTTTTTTAAAAATAGGCAGAAACAGGTACAGCAAACACTTATAAATGCTATAAATCAGCTATTATAGCTTACACAGAAGAATTGCTACAAATACAGTCAAAAAGTAACAAACAAGGATTCCAAGTGCAATATTAAGTTAAATGCAGTAAAAACAGTTTCAATGTAACAGAAAGGCAGGCGAAATACAGTCGCTAGGTATTCAGATATGGAAAGCAACAGAAAATATACTTAGTATCAAGAAAAGTCACTTATTCAGCTCTCTGTAGCCTGGATTACTCTGCTGGCCCACGTGGAGTCTGTGCTGAGTATTTAGGAATGGAGACAGAAGGAGAGAGTTCAGAAGATTCAAAGTCTAGCTCACATTTTCACATGTCACTTGTACTCAGCTAAGCTAGCCCAAAAATAAAAATTAAAAGACAATCATTATTGCTGTTTCCTTTTTTTACATTTAGGTGGGTTTACAGTTTGGCAGATTTTATTATAATTATACATTATATTTCACTGATGAGTGGTCACTCAGTTTTACTGACTTTGTGAAAGGTGTCTCTGCTATTATGCTATGGCACTGTCACTGAGAGATGGGCCAATTCTCATCAGTTGCATATGCTTGGAATAATTTACAAGCCAGTATTATATTGCAATGTTCCCAAAGAAACCTATGCACTTTTTTTTTTTTTTTTTTTTTTTTTTGCAAACACAGAGATTCTGACAGTTTAGCTATCTCAATGAAACAGTTCCAAAGATGCTGTGCTCATATGTGCTTTAGTACTGTCTGGACACAAGTCAATGACTGCTTCTCAGCATTAAGAATGCAGAAACTGTAAGGCAGTATATTGATATTTTTAGCCTGCCCTCACTCCAACCAAAGATGTAATTTCAAAAGAATGTTTAAAATCCACTTCTAAAGCTTTCTCTCTGGATTTATAAAGTGAAGATGGAGTTAAACTGTTTATTAGAAAGAGCTGAAATTTGCTGGGTAGTCAGGCACTGCAACCTGTGAGTAGTCCTAAAGAGCTAAAAGGAAAATTCTTAGTTGTCCCATCCCCCCTTGAATGACTACACTACACACAAAAAGACATTTGACGACCTTTATTAAACTGTATTATACAATGAACTATGTACACAAAAACTAACATTAGTTAACTTCTTCAGCAACGATGATCTCCGGGCAGCATCACCACTCACCCTGGATGAACTTTACCTGAAGGCACCGTACCAACTCACCTTGATACCTTCTCCACCGGGGCAGCGTACCTACTCACCTCACACCATACCAAAACCATAAACCAATACACCTTCTTTAGAGGGGGAACAGAAGAGGACAATCCTGTCCCTCTTCTCCACCACCAGCCTGATCCCAGGTTGTTCCCCCTCCTAAACCTTAGCCGCAATCATATCCTCTAAAAAGAGTTTCAGTTGCAAATTAAAAAGTTCCAGACCCACATCATTAAGGTGTACTCCATCCGATCGATACCAAGACTTCTCTCCATCCCCAAAATCTCTATGGTCAATAGTATGCATCCCCAAAATCCTTAATTGTCTAGTCAACCTTTGATTAACACACTTTCTAACCCTTTCAATTGCCTTATGACTATATGCAGCCCTCCAACACAAATGTGGAACCAACTCTGACCACACAATTTCCATACCCGGGTATGATGCCTGTAATCTCATCAAATCTTGCAGCATAATGTCCACCAATTGCCCAAGTCATTACCCCCTAAATGAATGATTAATATACATGGACAACCCACCTTCAGTTTAGCCCTCTCAAATTCATGTAACAAGCCATCCCACCTAAGCCCCCTAGCACCATGCGAGGACACTGACCACCCTAAATGTGCTAAACCCAAATTTACCCCATCATCGCTTCTCTGCTCAATGGATGAACAAATGCCCCAAGATGATAATGTGCTTCCCTAAAAGAAAAGAAGAAAAATTAATAATCAGACCACAACTTATCTAATATGACAAAAATGCATTTGAAGACCACCTCCCCACTCTTTTAATCAATTCAATAAAACTACCCTCTCTAGCTAAATCTGAAGCCCTACCTATCCTGAACAAATGAGCTGCAAACCTCTCCACCAGAAATCCCATACAACGTAAAACCTTCCTCACCAAAAGTATGACTCTACTACTCAACACCACCTTCCCATTCACTGAACAAAAAAATTAACTGATCCACACTCCCCTTTCGCCTCCTCACAAATTCTTTTGCCCACATTACTGGACAAATGCAATGATTCCTGTCAGTTTTAAGTACCACCACACATCCCCTACCCAACTGATCTGTCTTACTCCTCCTTAGTGCAATAGTAACCTCGTCCTCCCCTATAATGACATCCTTCCAATATAATGAGTCTAATAACTCCGAAATACGAAATGCGCCAAAATATAACCATGTACATAACGTATTCCACATAAAATAACCCATAGACCCCTTTTGCAACAAACCTAACCCTTTCAACAAAACTTTTAATATAACCCTCGTAATTGGCCATCTAATATCCTTACATTCCACAACCATTCTACCCCAAACCCTTAACATACACCCTAATGTCCAAGACTTACTGAAATCCTGCAACCTCGCTACCTTAACGAAAATGCTAATCGCAGTCAAATCCACCTTAACCATCTGCAAAGCCCTGCCTAACCCCCAAGCACGAGCTACATATTGCAGTAGTAATTCCTCTGATCATACCCCTTCCTCCTCTGGCAGCTGCAAAATAAACTGATTAAAATCAGAAAGAGCCCTACTATACGCCTTTCTTGTAGAAGGAGCCCAGGAATGCCGTACCAACCACCTGGCTACATCGACCTAAGATTCCACACCTCCTCTGGCAGGATTTCTGGCACATCCTCTGCCCATAGAACCAACCCTCAAAACCTGCGAAACTGAAATTGGGACAAGCTATCAGCAATCTCATTCCTTACACCAGGCACATGCACTCCTGTAAAAGAAAAATTTATTAGAAGGCTCTGCAAAACCAATTTATGTAATACCAACAATAACAAGCCTGACTTAGCTGTCTTCTTTTGCAACACCCTCACTACAGTCATATTGTCTGAGTGAAAAACTACTCGTTTGCCCCTCAATTGCTCCTTCCACACCAACGAAGCTGCCCATATAGGCATCAATTCCAGAAAGGCCATGTCCTGCTTCCATACCTCCTCCCAATCCCGAGGCCATTCAGCCACAAACCACCGACCCCTAAAATAGGCCCCCATGCCAGCACCCCCAGCTGTGTCTGTAAACAACTGAAGTTCCTCCTGCCCCACCCAGTCTGACTGCCAAAAAGATATCCCATTAAATTGTTGCAAAAACCCGTTCCACAACCCCAAGTCCTCCCGCACCAGTTGGGTTACCCTAACCCAATGGTGTTTGCTCTTACCCCCTTTCAGCAAGTACGCCAGTGAACTGCAAAAAGCTCACCCTGGGTGTACCGCTCGGCAGGCAAAATTCAAAAGCCCAAGCAACTCCATAACTGAACGAATCCCAATCTTATCCTTACCCAACACCGAACGTATTACCGACCTAAGCCTCTCTATTTTATTCTCTGGTAAACAAAACAGCCCCCACTCTGCATCAACTGTTAATCCAAGAAATTCTAATGCCCTTGCCGGACCCTCCATCTTATGCTGAGCCAATGGTACCCCTAACTCCTCACACATAATCGTAAACTCCTGCAAACCCTCCTGTGCTCCTACCCTTCCTTTGCCCACCAACAGAAAATCATCTAAATAATGCACTGCCTTTTGAGTCCCCACTTTCTGCTGCCAAATCCAACACAATACTGTACTGAACTTCTCAAAAATTGCACATGCCACTGAACAACCCATGGGCATTGCTTTATCAAAGTAGTACTTATCTCCTACCCGCATCCCCAATAGGGCCCAATCCTCCCTCCTAAAAGGCAACAATCGAAAAGCCGACTCAGTGTCGACCTTAACCAACCATGGCTCCCTAAATTCCCTAATCACTTTTACTGCATCATCTAAGGAAGCGTAATGCACCCTAATCTCCTCTTCTGCAATAAAATCATTTACTGAATTCCCTTCCGGATAAGACAAGTGATGTATCACTCTGAATTCCCCTTCTCGCTTCTTCGGCACCAACCCCAAAGGCGACACCCTGTAAGTACTAAAAGGCGGACTATCAAAAGGACCCAATAACCACCCCGCCCTACTCTCTTTCTCCAATAAAACCTCCAAGATGTCCTCTTTACCTTGAACAGATTGTAAATTCTTGCAACCCCCCAACCCCTTCCCACTGTGGACTTAATAGGAAACCCCTTTTGAAAATCCTGTATTATCTCCTCTTTGATGACTAAGCCAGGAAACCGATGAAGCTTATCCTGGAGAACCTCCACCTTAATAGGGAATGTCACCCCTCCCTCTATTGCCTCTAAAGAACCCGAGTCCAAATCCCCAGGACCCATGAAAATTACCCCTCCCCTGGGCCAGCTGAAAGCCTTGCCCACCAAAACCACCTTCACGACCCATTACATTGGTGTTCCAGGACAAATCTTGCCAACCACAGCTAGTGGCCAAATGACCCCCACCACATCTTGAACCAACATGGGCAAATTTGCACCCCACCCATGAACAAGAGCCACTATTAAATGACCAACACACACCCGCTGTTTCTGGTTCACTCAACCTTCTGTTAAAGCCCCCATAACTATCCATCATCGTAGCCAACCATAGATCTGGGTGATGCACCTCCCAATGAAGTGACTGGTCCACAGCCTTCTGTTTACGGAAAAGCTGATCATACCAGAGTCACGCATTACCCGGCCTTAACCGCTGCACCTCACGAATGGTAAGGAAATAGCTTAGCAGCAGCAGAGCCAAGGACCAGTTCTTCTCCAGCTGCACTGCCATAAAATAAATAAAGCCAACCACCCAATTATCCCATATCCTAGGGTGAAGCTTACCTACCCTCTGCCTTCCCAATGCTGCTAAGGCCGCTAACAAGTCCTTACTGTTAGAGGACTCTGCTTCCACTAGCCATTGGACCCCTTCCACATCGATCAGCTCAAACAAATCCACATACTCCCCTTTCCAAATGTTTTCCTTAACCGGACCCGAAATGTGAGGAGTCAGAATAAATTCTCCTGTCCCCTGTCCCAAAGACTGGGTAGCCAACCAATCCGCAGGCTGCAGCCCAAAATCAGACCCTACCTCCGAGCCCAAGCCCAAACTGTCCCTGGAACCCCACCCCCCCCGTTGCATCTCTAACTGGGTACCTGGCACCCTGTGCTAGTTGCCTCTGCACCTCCTCTATCCCTTGCACACCGCCCCCGAGATCCCCAACTGCCAAGTCGTCATCCCTCCCCACCCCACCATCTTCAATCCCTAGCTCCCCTGACAATGCTGCTGTAATAAAACTATTATCTGCACCTTCGTCTTGTGATGTGCTGGGAACCGGTGTCTCCACTGCTATCACCTGCTGCAATGCCTGCTGCTTTTTCCCCCCGGCTGGAGTTCTCACCGCCGTGCATCGCCTCCTCCGACCTGGGGTCTGCTCAGGTTCCTGTACCACCTCCAATGTTGTCGACTCCTGGAACAGCTCCTCCACCTGGGCCACAATTGCTTGCCACCTCTGCTTCAGCTCTGTTAATTTGGCCATCTGTAAAAGCGAAACAAAATATTAGCACTATTCTATAAGCCCGACTACCCTACTCCCCCACAACCCCTGGTATTGCCTTGCCCCACACCTTAACTTATCCCTGCCTGCCCACTGTCACCTTTCACCCATCCTGTCAGCCACACCTCCTTCCATTAGTACCCCATTCTACCTTAGCATATCCCCTATGAATATCCCTCCCTCTATGTATCTATGAGGAGAAAAAAAAATTAATTAATTAATTAATTAATTAATTAATTAATTAAGTCCCTCTAACTATCTCCCTATCAGTCAGCCACCCAATCCCCTCACCATTCACACAAACAAGGCTAAACACACTTACCTTCCCTCCCAGCATGATCCTCTATCTAAGTAACGGTTATTCCACATAGTGAGCATGCGCGAACCGGCGCTAGGACCTAACGGCCAAAAGACCGGCAACAGCAACCCACTACACCACCAGGGAGGACAGAGAAGCTATATCACCACCACCACCACCGAAAACTGGGACAGAGGGACACCCAACCAGCCACGATGCCATCCTGAAGGACAAGAAGACTGACCAACACCCACAAACCCACCAGGGAGCACGGACCACCAACCGCCACTATACCACTGATGAAGAAGATAACGGACCCCCAAACCCATGCTGGAAACACCGGGGAAGCGACACGGACACATCAGCCCATGAACCCACCAGGGATAAGATACTCCGGACAACCACAATGCCATTCTGAAGGGGAACCGGAGAGAAAATGGTCACCCATGAACACCCCAGGGAGAGCGAACTGCAAACACCACCACTACCACCAACAAAATGGAGCCTGGAACATGCTGGACCCCAGAGGAGCTGATCCGCCACTATACCCCAACGCTATCACCAACCACGACCACCGGGAGAACATCTACCCCAGGAACGAACACAACCAGCCCACGAACCCACCAGGGAGCATGAGGGGATGATCAACTACTACCCCCAACCAAACTGGGAATGTATTACACCGATGGACCCCCCTTTGCCTACCACGACCACCTGGAGAATGTCTTACTGTTTTTTTTTTAACTGTACCCCGACTGCATGGCACCGATGGTCTGCTACCTGACGGAGCTAAGGACAGGCCCAGCCTCCCCCCACGGATGTCACTCAACTGCATAGCCCCAACAAAACAAGGCCCGACGAATCCCCAGGAGACCCTCGGATGACAGGGAGCAAGGAAAACCTCAACCACCCAGGTAAGCCTAGCACTATTCCCATCAACTTTATTATCTATAGCTACATTATTCTATTTTTTTTTGTCCACCCCCCAACCGTTCACCCACACACATACACACCCACACACACAGTACTTTCCTATCAGTAAGCTCAAACTATATTCCCAGACTCCAGCCCCCCTTAACCTAAACCCTAGAAAACACCAAAGGGGGGACTGACCCAGACCACCTAACCCCTTCTCTCCCCACAATCCAATGCCTACCTTCATCCACGATACCTACAGGTCGTCTGGACGTAAGCTAGTTATCACTCCACCAACTCACTCCAAATGTGCCTACTTCCTCTAATCCCAAACCCTTAGTACTGTCAGAAGTCCCACCTACTACTACCTCACTTCCTTTTACATCTCCTCTCTCCTTAACCCTTTCATCACCAGAAACCCACTATCCTAACCAAATGCAATCCTTACCTTCCTTTCTACCACTATACCCTCCCCACTCCCCTACTCGAGGGACCGGGACAACTTAGTTTGTCCCAAACTGCATTTGTCATGGACTGTAGAATAGCTGTTACATTCATGTCCTATTATATGATGTGTTTTCAATTGTCCTTTGCATGTTCAGTAAGATTAAGGTTTACAGATGAGGTGAAGGAGAGCACTCCTCTCATTCATTTATTCTAAACTGAAATAGGACTAAGTTTTGATATGAATATGTGACTTGTTCAGTCTGCAAATGAGCATCTGAAAACAGGTGTAATTAAACCAACGTATACAAGATACATGTACTTCATAGGTCACTACCAAAAACACCTGTGCTGTATTATCACAATTTTTAGAGAAGAACTCAAAATAGTATTTATGCATTCATATGTTGGTCACTGGAGTAGAACACTAGCCACAACCTGACTTATATTCAAAAATAGTAGCAACAAAACTATAACAAATACAACCAACAGAAGAACACAAAGGTAATACAAACTGGTCACAAAAAAAAAATGAAAGATACTATGTACACATTTTACATTATGTTGAGGTAGTCATTTTACAAGCAGAAAAGTGAAATCAGAGGAGTAGCAAAACAAAGTGAAGCAGGATTAGCCTTGGAAATTGTAGGGAATAGCACAAACTGTTAAGAGGAGAAAGTGAGAGATAAGTAATGGTAAAGACAGAGTCCAAAGAGACAGAGGAACAGAGAAAGATAAATGTTGTCAGAAAATATTGATCGAGGAAAAGAAGAAGCTATATACAGATGTACAAAAAGCAGAATCATAGTGGTAACCGGCTGAGTAGTGGTAAAAATGAGGTAACGTGTGAGGAAATTAACCTAGTACAGAGTAATGTCTATTATGTGATATAGCGTACATTCTGGCATTTACACTGGTATTGCTCAAAAAGTCTCTGTTTGACTGGAGCCTTAATGTACTGTATTTAGTATGGTCAGTTAGACAGTGAGGAAGGGATTGCCACAGTTTTCGGGCAAGTACAGAGAAATTAGCCTCATAGCTCTGAAGTTTAGTAGATGGCATTAAGAGAGTAGGGCCTATTGTACTGTGACACCTAAGATTGTAGGCTGAAGTGTTAGTGATAAGTTCCATTGCAAGTGGAGAAGGGGTATCTTGGATGAGTATTATGAATACTGGGGGCCCAGAAGTAGGTTGGATTTGACTTGTACTGGAAGCCAGTTTGCCTTGGATAAAGTAATGCAATGGTGTTTAAGATCATAAAGTGGCATACTGTATTAGTGAAGGTTTGTTGCAGTGATGTAGTCGCTCATATGTTAAGGTGAATTGCAGTCTTTAAATATACTGGTTATTTTTTTACATCGCAGTAGTTACTAATACTTCAACATTCATAGAGTCTTTGTCCAGCTTCTATAGTGGAACATTTGGTGACTGTTGACTCAGTGATTTACAAGTGTGTGTTTTGTCATGAAGATGTTGCACCTTTAAGTGATGAACATAAAGCTAGGTGTAGTCATTAGCCTCCCCTTTGGCCTTGCCCAAATGCAACATACATCTGTGTGTTATGGTTATAAAAAGTTGCCTAGAAATAGTAAGTTATTCATTTTGTGAAATGCAATATTTTATTCACTTCTGTGGTATTTCTGAGTTAACACTGAGCAAGGGGAAAAACAAGCTATATACATAATGTACAACCAAGCAGTGGCAGAAATGGGGGGACGTTTGAGGAAATGGAAGGTGGAAATGTAGATTGTGCAGAAAACAGTTTGTTTTTGCAAAATATTTCACTTTTAGGCACTGAAACAGTTAAAGATCATACAGTGTGAAACATGAAACATTGCTGGAATTTAAAAAAAATGTACGATAGCAACGTGAATGTTAGTTTCTACAATTTACTTGAGTATCATATAAACCTCTCTCTATACTTTCCATTTTCTCCATTTCTGTCACTGCTCCATAACTGCACTCCTTCTTCTCCTCCTGTTTCATCATGACCTCACCTCCATTCCACCAACACTCTTTTTCCTTTCTCAAAATGTCACTCCCAAAAATAGCACATCATTATTTTTCCACTTTTACCTCACTACATATTACATCCTACCTCTATCCTCCAAAAGCGATGCCAGGTTAGCCTGTGGCCACAATTCTTATTGTTCAGACTTATTATAACAAGATACTAGAAGCTGCAATGTTTAGTAGCCAGTAGCTGCACTGAAAAAATAAATATTGCAGCTATCAGCTACTCAGAAGTTTACATTTAAAAAACAAGAAAAAAAAAAAAGTAGATACTGAGTTGAACTGCACAAGCATCTATACACACATGCTGAATGCATGTGCAGTACATTGTTTACATTCCACATAACCCGCGTAATAGAGAAAACATAAAAGAACATTGAAAACATAAAGGAACACTGAAATGCTTTTATTCAGTGACATTATTTAGAAAAAAGTAAGCATTTATTTCTTAAATAATGTCATTATATAATAGCAATAATCCACTCTTGTGTGCAAGCAATGCAAGATTTACCCATGATTGGTTTTGTCTGATCAAAAGAGTGAATCCAGTCATGGGTAAAGTATGTATTACCCGCATTTAGTCACAAATTATTGCTAAAAGGTCCTATTAAAACCATATCAATTAACACAGCAGTTTGTACCATGCTATACTAGCATACTGCATGCTGCATCAGGCAGGATAAGAAAATAAATAGTAATGAAACTCATAAATACTTACTATGGGAAACTTTTTATCCTACACAATTAAATTATTACCACTGCAATATCTGACTTTGACAAGTACTTTTGTAATCTGCTCTAATCATACACCAATATATAATTTATTTATCCTGCCTTTTTTCCTTTTTTTTCCAAAAACATTTTTATTTTGTTTTCATTATAAAAATACACAAATGTACATATAACAAATACAATGAAACAATAAAAAAACTATTTACAATATTTACATTCATCCATGATAAACAATCATTTTATCCATGAGAAGTTATCAGTATTTGTTCAAAAGGTTTTCCAATTTTTGCCATGCTATTTTTTTATGAGTAATGTCATGAGTTCTATAACAAATGATTTGAAGTTCTTTTTTAAAACAACTTTTGCTAAATTAATAATTTCTTAAAACATTAAATCTTGTTTACTTTTCCATTTCAAAGTATTGACCAGAGCAACTGAATCTGAGATTTAGGTATTACATTAGGTATAGAAACATTGACTAGGATTAGTGAGTTAGAAATATGACAGTTATCATTTATACATTCAAAGAACATGTGAACCCAGTTGGCCTCTAGTAATTCATCACATTTCCGACATTTACTTTCACTGTTTTTGAGTATAATATTTATTTTATGTGGAGTATAGAAACTCCTATTCATAAATTTCCATGTATACAATCTCCAATATAATGAAGAAGAGGTACCATATGTAGATTTTAATAACATTTTTTGGATTCATCAGATATTTGTTCTCCATTAATCTTTACATAGTAATTCCAAAAATCTGAGTCAAACTTTAGAGTGTCCTCTCTTAGTATCTTATAGATAGGTGAGATATTTAATATTTGATCATCTGTCTTTTCAAGACACCTAATAAAAAGCTGGATCAAACTAGGTATATATTCAGTCTCTAGGTTGATTGATACTCTCATTTTGTTTTCTATAAACTGCCATAATGAGTATATAAACAACCGACTGTCATGACTATTATCAAAACTACATAGAAGAGAGTTTAGTAGATTAATACTCTTATTTTCAATAAACTAATGTCAGAATATCAAGCTATTTTTGCATCGCATTGATGTTGAAAGAATCTAGGCAATCAGGGGAGTATGCTATACAGAATATAAGAAATAGGAATTGATTAATGTTGTAATTACAATCAATTATATTTTTAAAGTTATTAAATATTTGATTAATGCCATAAGAAAAATTATCAAACTTCTTATTAAATAAACAAAATTCACGTAAAAGCCAATTAATTCTACTTATTCCATATTGTTTCTTAAATTGATTTTCTATAGTTCTGATATCAGTTATATGAATCTCATGTATTATTTTCCAGCCAGATATATAGGTAGGTGAGATCCAGTGTAATATTATATTAATTATAACTGATTTGGAATAAAGATCTAAGCTAGGAATGCTATCACATTACTGTTCCAAGCTCTAATGCATCATTTATATGCAATCCTAGGTTTTAAGGGGAACCATAAGCATTTAAGTAGCATGGAATCTAATTTTTTAAATACGTTTTTGGGAGGGGGGGTAGTATCAATGACTATATATAAAACAAAGTTTTAGGTAAAATTATCATTTTAATTAAAGAGAGTCTATCCTCTGTTGTGAAGAAAATTTTATTCCATCTTTTGATTAGTTTACTAATGGTGGTCATTAAATTATTATAATTTAGTTTAACAGACTCTTTCCATGTACTCTTTATACTGACACCCAAATATTCTAATACATCATTCTTTCAATTAAACAGTCTATTCTGTCTTAGGTTTTTGTTGATCTTTTTGTTACTTAGTAATGTTTTGGATTTATTATCATTAAATTTAAGCCCTGAAATTCTTTTGAACTTGCTTAAGGTATTTATAACATGATGCAAAGAACCATCAATATCACCCAATGTTAACAACATATCATCAGCAAATAAGTGTATCTTAGGACAATAGTCCTTATTAACTTGAAAGCCTTTTATATTTTGCTTGTTTCTGAGATATGTAGCAAAAGGTTCCATTGAAAGAGCAAACAATAATGGTGACAAAGGACAACATTGTCTAGTTCCCTTGAGCATTTCTAGTGGGGAGGATAGACATGATCAGATTTTCACATAAGCTTGTGCCCCACTATAAATTTTCATTAATAAGATGACAAAATCTGAGGAGAATTCAAAACCAATCAGAATTCTTTGTAGATAAGACCAACTAATAGAATCAAAAGCCTTTTCTATGTCTAGGCCGATAATAGTTTTTTTTTTTTGTTTTTTTTTTGTATTTACATGCTATGTCTATTAATGATAGTAACTTAATAATGTTATCTTGCACTTTTCTATGAAGAATGAACCCTGTCTGATCATTATGTATTAGATTAGGTAATAGTTTCTTTATCCTATTAGCTAATATTATCATGCACATTTTATAATCAGTGTTTAGTAACAAAATTGGCCTATATGAAACATAAGATTTGGGGTCCTTACCTTGTTTTAAAATGGGGGAGATAACTGAATATTTCCACAATGGGGGTGTTATACATTTTTGCTTAACCATAGTAAAGGCACTCAGCATTTTCTTTAGTATATATTCAGAAAAAATCTTATATAGTTCAGGAATTATTCCATCCAGTCCTGGAGCTTTATTATCTTTTCAATTTTGTATTTGCTCTTTCACTTCTGTCAGTGTTATATGTTTATTTAATGTGCTATTTTGTTGCATTGACACCTTAGTAGTTATATTTTCTTGAATAAAAGTATTTATTACATTATCTGTCTCCAAAAGTGGTGTGTTATTCTTTATATCTTTATATCTTTATAGTAGTCTTTGAACACTTCTAATATGCCCATTAAGTTAGACATACTCTTAACTGAACCATCACTTTTATATTTAATCTCATTAATAAGATTTTGATTGTTTATTTTTTTTTTTATCTTACTGCTATTTTATGTAGATATTTAGGATTTACAGCATAAGATTGTAATTAAAATTTTTCCAGGTTTGTGGCTACCTTATGATTCAGAACTTCTAAGTATTTTTGATTTAACTTAGTAATTTCGTTATGTGCTACTTTATTTGGTTTTATATCCATTTTTATCTTGTCTATGTTTTTTGCAAGTCTAAAAGTTTTTGTCCCACTCTCTCCTTTTTTTAAGGTACCAATATTTTATTCTACCATATATATAAATTTTAAAGGTGTCCCATAGTATAAGTTACTTCACCATTATTATTTGTTTCTATAAACATGTCTGTTTCTTTCATTATCCATTCCCTAAAGTCTTTTAACTTAGTTATATAAGCAGGAATTCCCTGTAGAAATCTTAACTCATCTGTATGCATAGTTAATGTAAAGTTTATAGCATTATGGTCTGAAAGTGGACAAGTCATTACAGATATGTCACTTATTTTTGAGTATATATTATTTGATACAAAGACCTTATCGATGTTTGTTTGTGTACCAAATGTATATGAATAGTGAGTATATAATAAGGAATAATGTTCTCTTAGACCATGTACATCTTTAAGGTTCATCTGGTTTGTAAAGTCATTTAACTTCTTGGCTTGAGATGTTAGTTTTATTTTACCATTTTTAGAAGTATAATTGCCTGATAATAGGCAGTTAAAATCACCTGTTGCTATAATTTCCCCTTTTTGCATTTAAAGTAATCAGATCCAGATATTTGTCAACATATTTACTACTTAGTCCTGGTATCCAGTATGTATTAATCAAAGTATAATACTTCCTATTGATTTCCAAAATAACCATGCTTAGCATCCCATCTTTATCTGAAATTGTATCTATAATTATTGGCATAGTATAAGTATTTTTCCATAGAATAAGAGTGTCCCTTTTCTTAGTCTTAAAACATCAATCAGCCATAATGGTATTGCCATTAAATGATTTTTGTAGGTCTTTTTTAATAGATGGGTTTCCTGTAAAAAAGATGATCTAGGCTTTATGCATTTTGATATTAATATTTAATGATAAACATTTATAAGTCATTGACTATAATGTGTATGTTGTTACTTACTGAAAGACCTTTCTTCCATGTTGACTTGAAATCTACTGAAAACTTATTTATCATGGATGTATAACATGTATTAAGCACAACTTTCAAAAACCCCAAACTATTTACAAACACATACATGAAACATAAAGTTTTTGGTTTAGTTAAAAACTTAACTAAACCATCCATTCACCACCTCTCCAACACCAAAAGACACAAATTATCAATATCTGCTTAGTATATAGTATAAAAACAAAAAAGAAAAGCATTATGAAAGCAACTAAAGAAATCTAAGTCCATGAAATATACATTAAAATGAGAGTGTCTGATATAACTGAAGCTATATGAATATGTCACATATAATAATAGCATCTCTGATAAAAAGATATGTCAGAAATACACATCACATGAAAGTATGTATAAACATTAGAAGCTGAAGGTTAAGAAGATTGCCAATATTTCCAAATATTTTCAAGAAACATCAGATGTTTTAACCATTTTGTCAGTCTTCTATCTAACATTTGTCATGTAAGGATCTGTTGACTCTCTCTCTCTCTCTCTCTCTCTATATATATATATATATATATATATATATATATATATATATATATAAACACATTACAAAAAAGCCTCACAACCCTTTGTTTAGTTACTAAAGGTTTAGTTATGTAACATAAGTCAAATGTTAATATGCATAATGAGTTTTCTAATGCAGCTCCTAGTTCATTTGATGTCATTCAGTTACTAAAAGTGTCATTGAATCTGCAGAATGTATGCATCTATAAAAGAACATAGGTATTTTCAAACACTTTTATTAGAACTAATTATTTACCATATAAAGTCTCTAAGTGAAGGATAACAGAATTTCAAGAGAAAAGAATTCCAAACACAGCCATTTAACAAGTTCCAAAGGTTAAGTGATGTCATCACTGTTGTTTCCTCAAGCTGCAGCTACATAAACTTGTTAAAAAGAATCTAAATAGGCGCATGCATAGCAGAGGTTGTCTCTAATGAGGAAAAAGCATTTTCAGTGGGAAATCAAATCTTGAAGCTTTTAGAGTTTACAGAAAGCAAAAAAAAAAAAAAAACACTCAAGCTGCCTTGTCAGTGCATGTCATGAATCTCTACAATGAGAACAATCACACAGACTACCAGTTTCCTCACAAAACATCAACATCATGAAAAAGTAACCCTTTCATATAAAAAAATTATTTAGAAGTACCAACAGCTGCCTCAAATCAGAAATTATTTTATAACATTTCAATCATTTACCCACCAATTAACCAGATCAGAAGAAAAAAAAGAACCAAGTATATATTATGTATATATATATATATATATATATATATATATATATATATATATATATGTGTGTGTGTACATGTGTGCATGTGTGTGTGTGTGTGTGTGTGTGTGTGTGTGTGTGTGTGTGTGTGTGTGTGTGTGTGTGTATGTGTGTGTATGTGTATATATATATATATATATATATATATATATATATATATATATATATATATTATATAAAACTTATATTTAGCCATCTATAAAACATCATTAATGTATTGTATTAATGTTTATGTGTGTCTAAACAAAGAGTCTAAAACATCTGCCCCCGGATTTACCAATCTTCCATGCAAGACTAGCTTAGTCCAGCATGGAATCGGCCGTTTGGGAGCAGGATGGCAGCACACCATGCATATTAATAAGGCGAGCTGCTTGAGCTCCTAATCTTACAAGGAGCATGTAAGAGTGCAGGGGGCATGTCTGAGAACAGAGCTCACAGAATATACACGCCCCCGCAATGAAGAACAGCAGCAAGGCCCAGGAAATAAGTGAGACCGCTCATATGTGTCTGGATATCCCCACCAACATTCCCCCTGGTGTACAACAGCAAGTAAATACAAATAATATGAACAAACCTGTATTTCTTTATTTTTTAAAAAATCCGAGTAAAGCTAACCGTAGGAGTGTGGGTGTGCCCATCACTTAGCTATGGTTAATGCAGCTTAAATGGCTGAAGAGGATAACAAGGAAGATATACGCAAATGAAGCAACATAGCAATGGTGTAGTGGGCAGAACATTTGGCTTACAAGCAGGCATTCCCGGTTCGAGTCCCACTGCAGCATATTCCACTTTCCATGGCAAAGCACGTTATGACCAATATTTTTTAACCCACTAAATAACATATATTTGTGAACTGGAGTACTGCAGTAAATTCACATGTGAGGTGTCAGTGTCATAATGAATAAAGCACTAGTAATCAGGTTTAAGCATCAGTAAGCAGTAGTGAGCACATTTAAGCACTGGTAAGTGTGTTTTAGCCCATTTGCATGGGGGTAAGCAATGCGCACACAGGTTAAGCAATTTTGAAGCTAAATCTCTGTAAGCATATATAACCGGAGGTTAGCATTGCTTACCTTCATGCAAACTCGCTTACAAATGCTCAAAAGGGCCTTAATCACTCTGTATCCAAAGGCTCTTGTTCTGCCCATCAACAAAAAAAACTGCATTGCAAATCTTGAACCCAGGACCCTATACACTATAACCACAGTAGTTAACCACAAAGCCATCACAGTAGTACAGAAGAATGAGGTATCAGCAAACACATTTTCACTATAGTAAAATCAAACTGAACCTTTGAAAAGAATCAGTATACATACATATGTTCCATAACCCAATACATAACATAGATATGTGGACTTGAGTACAGCAGTAAGCCCAGAAGTCAGGTGTAATTGTAACAGACTGTTGAAGTCTCAAGAGCCCCATACAGTGGACATACACATGAATCATGGATACCAGGCATACATATAAGATGTAATGAATAACAAATCAATGTCAAAAAGGAAATATAATGCAAAGTCAAATGTAAGCAATGCTAAGCATTGCACAGACCAGCTTAGGAGGTGTAAGCAATGTGTAGGCCAGCTAACTCAATGTGCCCAGTGTTATATCCCTTTAAACAATGCCAGCCTTAGATAAGCAGGTTTGCCCATAACTTAGCCTTTTCAAAACCAGCCAATCATGAAAAAATGTGGAAAATTGGCCCTACTTAAACCCAAGAGGCAAGAATACATCTCATAACTGGTTGTAGCTTCCCTTGCAGGCACTATGTCAGGAACAGGAGCGAGTGTGCACTTTCAGGTGCAGCACTGGTGCATCCAGGAGTCCAGAGTCATGGCAGGACTCCTTGTCAAAGACCATGAACAGAGACTGCTGCAGGGCCAGTACCAGGGCTCCCAATATAAGGTGGATGCCTAGGACCGTCTCGCCTGTGACCTCACCAATGCCACTGGCATACCCCGAACTGGAGAGCAGGTCAGGCATCACTATGCCAACCGGAAGCTGCCTTGGAGCAGTGGATCCAAGAGGCTAGAATGGCAGTGGGATGTCTCAGATGTGTGTATCACCTCACTAAGTGTGTAATAATTGCCAGCTCATGTATATCATGGATAGGTATGGCTAAATATTCCTCTTATGTCCTCCACAGCTGCAATTGAGTGGGCAGTGAACCAGGAGGCCCATGGCAGTCACCTGGAGAGGTTGCGATGGGAGGCAGGTCAGTAAAGCTCTTGCATGTACTGTCATAGAAAATAAATCTAAAAGTATTAGTAAATTAATTGCCTGTATATAACCTGTATTGTTTAAGGCAAGTACTGCATACACCAGAGAATATGGCAGAAAAAGACTCATATAACATGTATGTAAATAAAGGCATAATAGCCTGACAATAAAGGTCTAACTGCTGGACTGCATGTGTATACTCTGGTATCATATGGTAATATAGATTTGCATTCATGTAATAGTACTGTTGTAATAAGCACTGTTACCCACACTGTGCACCATAAATAGAATGTGTAGGGATGCCTGTATATGACTGGTCTAATCCCCAGAGACCATTTAGTACAACTGAGAGACACATAGACAGAATACAGGGAAAAGGCAGACAAACAAAACCTAAATAGCACATGCAACTGAGATGTGAACTGTTGTTTTTTTAGCACACACAGCCATGGTTCGAATCCTGCCAGTGGTAGTAGTCTGCATAGAGAATCATACCCCACAACTGTACAGATATGTCCAGTAGAGTGGCCCATATCTGTTGCCTGTCAACGTGTCCCCCTGGGAAATCAGTGGGATGATCCCAGACGTATAAGCAGCAAACAGGAAATACAACTGATTGACACACATCTATGAGAACAAAGCTGTCACACTAGCAATTCCCCAAAACCTTATGAGACGAAGAAGCCATGTATGTCCCATTTACACACCCATCTTGTCAAGCTGTGGCCAGAGTGTGTACAGTAACAGAGTGAGATGTATGTGCCTAATACCAATGTGGAATTTGGTACTCTGTGTGGCAACATTCAGGTAGTGCTAACAAACATTTCTCATACAGGTCTGTCAGATACCAACACTGTGCCCAGAAATACAAGAATGATACCCTGTACTGGTACTGTTTACATTGGTATTGTATGGCATTGTGAGTGATGCAGTTGCTCTGAATAATGAGGTAGTAGTCATCTCTGTCACCCACACTGTCCTACAAAATATAACTGTCTAGGAAATCTGTATAAGAGTGTTGTAATACAAGGTCAGAATGCAAAAGCACAGGAGAATTATAACACAGAAAGCAGATAGGAGATATACAACAATATCTATATAGCACACACAACTCTGATGGACAGTGTTTAAGTTGTAGCAGACACAGCCATGGTCTGAATCCTGGGAGTAGAAGTAGGCTGCATATAGAAACATACCCCACAACTGTACAGATAAGACCAGAATGTCCAGTATATGGGCCCAAATCTGCTGCCTGTCCCCTCGGTAGGTCTGTGGGATGATCCCAGATGTTTAGCCAGCAAACAGGGAATACAAGTGATTGTCAAACATCTATGAGAACAAACTGGTCACTGTAGCAACTTCTGAAACTGCTAGGAGAGTAATAAACCAAGTATGTCCCATCTACACCCCCATGTTGTCAAGCCGTGGCCAGAGTGTGTACAGTAACAGAGTGAGATGTATGTGCATAATACTAATGTGTAATCTGAAACTTTGAGTGGCAACATTCAGGTAGTGCTAACAAACATTGCTCCCACAGGTACGTCGGATACGAAGACTGTGCTGAGAAATAAAAACCACTATACCCTGTACTGGTACTGTTTACTCTGGTATTGTAAAGAATTGTGAGTGTTGCAGTTTCTCTGAATAATAAAGTATCACTGATCACTGTCACCCACACTGTGCTACATAATATAACTGCACAGGAAAGCATGTGTATATGTGTGTCAAGTCGCTAAAGGTTGAAGAGGGCAATAGTCTAGATATGTCCTGCATGTAGTCAACACATGGCTAGAGTCTGTGCAGAAAGAGCTGCATAGCTATGTGCACGGTAGTGTAGTAAGACTTGTAAGGTACAGATAACAGCACTGACTAGGAAAGTAATGTGAAGTACAGGAATATACTAGTTGTTAATTGACATCTCCCTCCCCCCACCATATCTCCAACAATAAGCAACATACCCACCCCAACCGGTATGTAATAACTCCAATGTTCTGATAAAGTCCAATTGCTTGATAAATATTTTAATTGTTCCCATGCATGTGCTATATTGAATTATTCCAACATTGGTGGCATGGTGCCATCAATGTACCTGCATGCTGTTCGTATTACCACTGTGGTCCCATATATGCATGTGTTCTGTTTGCTATGCAACTGTTCCATATCTGGTGTCTGGGTTAATGGGAATATCTATGTATGCTGTTATACTTAATCCCAGAATGTGTTGACTATTACTAACCCACATATGATGATAAAATCTAAACACTATAGCACGTTTGGGAAGGCCAGTCCCAACGGATCCACCTGTCCCACCTTAGCTGCCCATGGCACCGGGCACCAGCATGTCTTGGGCCCAACCCGGGACCTCCCTGTCCATTGGTCCTGCACCACCTTCAAGTGGAACCACTTCAGGGGATGGGGCTTACTCCCCCTGGGAGTGGGCATGGACAGGAACCTGTCACATGTCGCCAGGTCCAGGTCATGGTGCGTAGCAAGCTCAACCAGCAGCTTGGTGATCTTCTACACCAGCTCGAGGGCCGTGTGTCATGACTAGAGGGTTAGGCTAGCTCTGAGACTCAGCCCCCAGTACAGCCACCTTCGGGGCTGTGAAGGTGCAGTGTTGACTGCCTATGGGTGGGGACCTCAGTCACACTGATTCCACTAGGGGGCTCATGGGCTTCCAATTTCTCAACACCCCTCCCCATCAAGATGTTTACCCCCCACATGTGTCACATATCGCCCCTGTCTTGTTTGTCTTGTCTGTTAACCTACCCAATCTACCTTCCCAAATATACCTACTATACCTCCCCAACACCCCACTCTCACCTGAAAAACAAAAGAAAAAAAAGGGCAATCTGTTCCCAAAAAAAAATCTCATCCCATACATAGCTGTCTATTTCACACACATGTCCACTGGACACATAATCAGGTCTAATTGGCATCACAACTTATTATTGTTGTCCTCACTCCCTCCCAGGGGTTTGAGTGTCCAAATCTACCACCAAATTCAGTGTATATGCACAGCTGTTGCTGTAGAAAAAATGGGCAACTATGGATCTTCCCCACACCCTTCCTGCTCATCCCTAGCTATTTTCCCTACTGTCATTCCCTCTTTGTGCCCCTTTTTTACCACTTTCCTGTCAACCCTTTTTTCTTTTCTTTTAAAGAAATTACATGGGGGTAAGCGGGAGTAAGCACTTTTAAGTAGCAGTAAGCAGGTTTTACACCTGTTTGTACGGGGATAAGCAATGCCTACACAAGTTAAGCAATTTAGAGGTTAACTGAATATAAGAAACAGCAGTGCTTACCTCCACGCAAACCTGTGCAAACCCACTTACAACTGCTCAAAAGTGCCTTAATCACTCTGTATCCAACTGCCCTTGTTCTGCCCAGCAACAAAATAAACAGCCTCTGTAAGGCTCAAACCCAGGACCTTGCATACCATAGCGACTTACCACTAAGCCATGTCAGATATACATAACCCTGATGTTTATACAAACATATTATCTAGCCCAGTCATTCAAAAGTACAGGGAATGTATTCCAACATGTAGATATATGTGTGTGTGTGTGTGTGTGTGTGTGTGTGTGTGTGTGTGTGTGTGTGTGTGTGTGTGTGTGTGTGTGTGTGTGTGTTGTGTATACATTAATATCTAAACAGAAAAAAAACATGTCTATATATGGTATATATATATATATATATATATATATATATATATATACATATAAATATATATATATATATATATATATATATATATATATACACACACACACACACACATACATAAAAAACTATAAACATATATACATACAAATCCATACATCTGTAGATATATATGTCTACATCTATATGTCTATGTATGTATATATATACATATATATACAGCAAGTGATATATATGTAAGTATATATATATATATATATATATATATATATATATATATATATATATATATATATATATATAGGTATATATGGACATACATCTGTAGATAACAATGGGAACATAACAAAAACATACATGTCCACATGCACTATTAATGGAGTTGAGAGGCCCCAATCAACATACATCTTGTAAAAATAGGTATACCCCCCACAGCCAAACACGCCTGCCCTGCAATACCCTACGAACTGTTGCAGATCCCATAATCAGGCCCTGACATGATATGGGCACAAGATGTTTACAGTACTCCATCCCACCTGTATGATGCCAGGCTGGTATCAGTAACATATCATGCAGTACAGTCTGGCTCCAATAGGGAATGTACAATGGAGAAGATATCAACATCCCTAGGATACATATACACAGACACATATATGCAGATACAGATATACATATATATGTATACACATGCAGAGATATTTATAGTAAGATACAGATGTAGAAGGTGCACACAATATGGAACAGCCACTATGCCTACAGTTACCACCTTAACAACTGGACACTGTATGAGCCACCCATACAAATGGCAATCATTGCCTGCAACATATAACCACAGAGAGGTCAAAGGATATAACACCACACACAGGTTTGCATAAATGAAGAAGCTTTATTTGTGTACTATTAAAGTTGTATATCCCATGGCACATAGCTGTTTAGACACTGACATCCATATAAACAGAGTAATATAACTGTGAAACAGTTATACTAATACAGTAGTCCAGAAAGGTTTACAAATGTTGCTGTTCAGGCTGAGGCCTTCAAGTAGCACAATAGTAAAGACAGACAGGGTCACAGGATACCAACAATCAACAGTAAGTAATGCAGATGTATAGTTCAGCAGCTACACGCTGTACATAGTCCCTAGGGGGTAAAGAACTCAGTTGACACAATGGGATGTAACTGTTACATAACAAGGCATAACTGACACCATCACAAGCACATTGACAGACAGAACAGTCTGTATGGCAGGAGGTGGTAGGCCTGCATTTACCCAAGGTGGATTGTATGGTAATGTACATCCAGATACCTTAAGGCAGCATAGACATGGTGTGTGTGGGTGGTCACATATGCTTATATCATGTGCATCATTGGCTACTGACAGACATCCTAAGGACATCATACGACAATACCACTGTTAGCACGTAATGCTCCTGTGGACTACAGCAGAGATATTGGCCAATATATCTGGACAGTCTGACACACTCTGGACAGTCCAGAGGTATACACAGAACCCTTTAGTACAAGACATGTGTTCCAAGCCTGACAATGTGGATGATAACAGCCATGTAGATGGATATAACATGTAACTATTGGTACACATTTGCCCCCATAGGTTATGAATTCACACACCCCTGTCTATCCTGACACATGATAACCACTGGTACGGCGGTGCCATGGCCACATACTAGCCACTAGATATTGACATACATCTGTACAGCATCCCACTGCTCCATCTGACATACATGACTGTTATGGTGGCCCAGCAGTAGTACATCTGGCAAGTATCTGGACATGACATCTCCCTGGGTAAGTACACTAAGCTGCTAGGCATGTAACAACACACTGTGCAGGCTACAGGCAGATTGGCTCAACACTGGCCTACACTTCCTATGGGGGAATGCACATGTACCAGCATGTATAGCAGGCTCTACAGGCATGTCACAGCACATAGTATGATACATCTGTGTGAAAGTGCATAACCACAACCAATGTGAACACAGCCACAGCAACATATGGTAAGCTAGCGTAATATTACAGTATATGGACTATCTGTGCAACACCATCCTCATATGTGCCACTCAAACACTAACTCTACATATATTGGGCCACACCACAGTGTTGTCCGAAGCCTGACTGTGGTATGGGACATGTGTGTGTATGGCCCTACAAACATGTAAGCCAGTAGGATAACATATAGTGGAGCAGCGTGTAACATCAGATAGAACAGGACCATGAACAATGACACCTACCACAGTCTGTACACAGGCCAAAATACATATGAACAATACACACAGTGTTGACAATCACCATGAGTACACAGACCTCAATACTGTACACACAACCACATAATGTTCAGGTTATGTCATAAATTGTAACCCCTACTACACATAACATGTGTAGAAGTCTGATTACTCACTGGCTTGTTATCAGATATGATGACACTAATTATGGTGTACAGCATGTATGCACCTCTTACTGCATGACATATATACAAAGGGTGACAGAATTGTGGCTGGAGGCACATACACAGGGCCAGTATTGACATGTTGCTGTGATACCCTCATACATTTACTGTTGTAACAGGGATTGTTGCAACATATGTCCTATGAGGGGTATGAAGTCAGTAACTCTCATGGCTGTCACCATCTACAGACTGCAATCCTCTTACTACCTTCTGCAGTTCACAAACAGGTGCTCTGTGAGTAACACAGAGCGCAGCGATGGCTGCTTGGATGTAGGCTAGCAACGCCAACAGCTGGTAGTCAACATGGAAGCACTAGGACACCAAGGGGCTCCAGTAACAGCAGTACAAGCCCTGACACTGTGGGGGATGCTGTTCACACCACACCACAGCACACCATGAGCAGATGGTCCTGACCAGTCCCAGGAGGGACCTGGTACCAGCGGACATTTGTCATCATCAGGTAAGAGTGGCACATCAAGGCCTGTACCTGTATGTGCCCATGGAACCCCTGGTAGGCACAGTCCACGTGTCCATGGCCGGAGGCAGTGAACTGAACACACTGCCAGGTATAGTCTGCAGCTGTCCATAAACACCTGTGTAGTGCATCCACATGGCAGAACTGTGTGCATGCATACCCACACACTATGCAAACACACCTAGGACAACCTCATACCTACACACACCACATCACCATGCCCAGCTCACCACAGTAACCCCTCACCCACACACATGGTGTCAAATGTATGGCCGACCCTTGGCCTCGGGCAAACCAACATCACACCCTGTGCATATGATGATACTTGTGCCACATCCCTCTCATCCATACCATCAATGCAGGGACAGGCTAACATGGTTCTGATGCATATGGTGACTGTACAACAGTGTAACCCAGTACTATAGTGCAACATGTTGTAAGGAGTAAAGTGTAATGCATAAATGGCAGGTAGTGTAGCCACCCAGCAATGATGCCTTATAGCTGTTAGTAACACTGGTTGGTTGTGGTCTCTATATTGTTATCCATTTCTGTTGTAGGTGTACATGTGTCAGCACAAGGATGCCCTGTGCATATGATGATACCTGTGCCACATCCCTGTCATCCATACCATCAATGCAGGGACAGGCTAATATGGTTCTGATACACATGGTGACTGTACTACAGTGTACTACAGGACTACAGTGTAACATGTTGTATGGAGTAAAGTGTAATGCATAAATAGCAGGTAGTGTAGCCATCCAGCACTGATGCCTTACAGCTGTTAGTAACACTGGTTGATTGCGGTCCATATAATGTTATCCATTTGTGTTGTAGGTTGTACATGTGTCAGTACAAGGATGCCCTGTGCATATGATGATATCTGTGCTACATCCCTGTCATTCATATCATCAATGTAGGGACAGGCTAATATGGTTCTGATGCACATGGTGACTGTACTACAGTGTTTCACAGTACTGCAGTGTAACATGTTGTAAGGAGTAAAGTGTAATACATAAATGGCAGGTAGTGTAGCCGTCCAGCAATGATGCATTATAGTTATTAGTAACACTGGTTGATTGCGGTCCATATAATGTTATCCATTTGTGTTGTAGGTGTACATGTGTCAGCACGAGGATGGTCTACAGTCACATTCCACAATGGGGTATAGCACTGTAGTGACACCATGGCTGTGGCATATCTGGGGTACAGTTGAACACATGTCACAGGTTACTAAAATGATTATTGTCTGTGCCACATGGTCAGGTGACCTGCTGAGGCATGTATACCCTGCAACCTGATGTAGACCCATCCACATACATGCACACTGTTACTTGGCAACACTGGGACTAGACCCCTACATAGCTATGTAGTGATACTGAAGTGTGTGGCTTACATTGCACACACCACACAGCGTTTAGGATGAGGTGTGTCCCAGGTTACATGTTACATGCAGAACATCTCCAGACATGTACAGTATGCTAATGGGGGATGTAATGGGTGTATATGGACAATACGTAGTGTGACATACCATCATAAACACATTAACAGACACATAACAGCTAGACACACATCAGAGATACCAGAGCCTATCACTGCTAACTAACTTGACCGTGTGTCCAATGTGTTACAGGTAGGCTGCACACAGCACATGCATAACTTGCTTGGATTGTCATATCAGTTACCTGTATGGTTGATGGTGACAGTGGTAATCATAACGTGGTACATATGACATATAACAGGTGTACCTTAATGTAATGACAGTGTACACAGCACCCATATCCTCCAGTGGATACTGTACTCCCTGAAACCCATGATGACACTCTGCCATACCCACCATCATACATTGGCTGTGACTGCAATACTACCCATAGTATACTCCAACAGTGGTACTACAGGGATATGCATCAAATGCACAACACACGTGTAGTAGGGTGTTGCAATGTCATGCCTCACCTATGGGCAGCAACAACACTATCTGTACTACTGTATGGCAATGGTTATTGTAATAGGAGTATGTGGCTTTAGAATGATGTACCCTACAGATATATGTATATGCACAACTACACACACATGCCAGAACACAATTGGTATCCCATGCCTATCAACCCATTTGTAAAACACTGTTGTGCTGGTACTGCAAGGCTCATGTAGCCGGTATGGATGGGAGCTTAACAGTGTACATGTAATGTCTCATACAGCAGCAGCCACAACTGACTATGGCAATGGGTGTTGCATTGGTTGTGAAGGACCTCATGGAATTCCCAAGTACAGGTGTGCTAACACACAGACATTGCTATACTCAGTCATGCACACGTACACATGTGTAAGTACAGGGGTGCATTGCTGCAGGTGGTCATAGCTGTGTACCTAGCTATTGCCCAAAGGGAGATGGGTTGTGTAGGGGTCATGTGTACAGTGGTATCCTGACACCTCCGCATGGCAGCAGGCAATCTATCGACAGACACTACTGTGGTGACCCTCAGGGTGAGAATGACATGCATCAGCCAATCCTCCAGATGCCTCCTGCACATGGCCACTGAGGTGATCAAATTGACATGTACGCAACATGCATTACAATACATGGTTAGTGTCTGTGATGGAGACCTGTACCCAAGTATGTACTGTCGACTGTGGTAGTGTAGTGGAGGTACCTGTGGCATGTGGTGCATACAGGGTGACATCTCCTATATGTGCCAGTTCTTACACAGCTGGGCAGACATGCCAGTGTCAATCAACCTTAGGTTGCCTGTACATATCCCAGCTGGATACCTGACATCTGCACATCTGCACTGGGACTGACAGTCATCAGCTTGGCAAGTAGCTATGCAGTAGCATGAGCGTGTTGACAGATAGATGTCTGACAACAATATGTATGCCATAACTACATGTCGGAAGCCATCACTAACATGTGCTGTACAGACAGTAGTCTACAGTTACATTCTACATGATGGATCATTACTCAGTAAGGGGTATATACTGTGACACTGCTCACACACCAGTGATACAACAGGGAGGCCTTGGTGTCCAGCTATGCCCACAGGTGTGCCTGTTATCAGTACTACATTTAGCACTCTGCTCTTGCCTGGGTTAGCACTGTCAACAGTCGTACTGCCATGATACACTACATGCCAGTGTGATAGCATGTACCCTGGGCTACTACACCTGTATGTAACACATTCACATGGATAACAGTGCTGTACAGATCTCATATATGTCTGTGTCCCACACATGACACTCACACCCCTTGTTACAGTAATGATAGCACATAGGAGCATGTATTGTACATGGAATTACATACACTTATTACAGATTATCAGACTGGGTGGTGTGACCTGGTTACCAGGGTTAAGCCATGCTTAGCAAGCATCAACATTGCTGCAATATCACAGCTGAGCTGATATGCACACTGGTAAGCAAAGCCTACACTGTGTAAGTGCCCGTACGTTTACCCATAGCTCAGCACTGCTTAGCTTCATGCAAACCCGTGCAAACCCACTTAAAGCTGCTCAAAACTGCCTTAACCACTCTGTATCTGACAGTCCTTGTTCTGCCCAGCAACAAAATGAACAGCCCTTGCAGGACTTGAACCCAGGACCCTGTACAATGAAGTCACAGCAATTAACCACTATGCCATGACCACTGTGAAGACAGCTGTTGTTTTACCAATATAGCTGTCAATACACATATTGAGTAGTATTGAACAATTGCCTTTAGTTCCTGAATTGTGTAGTCCCTGTTATAAATATGACTGTTGCATCACATATGTTGTTTTATCATAATGTGCACATAGCAGATACATACGGTGAGATACATCTGGGAGGGTATACACAACCATGAGTTTACTCATGACAGGAATATGGTTGTATACATATAACAGGTCTATATATGTCTACATGTACATACATGTGTATACTCATACATATGTCTGTATACACATCTGCACAGTGCTGCATGTATATGGCCATGTGTACATATCTTCGTATGTACATACACACACACACACACACACATATATATATATATATATATATATATATATATATATATATATATATATATATATATATATATATATATATATATATATATATACACACATGCATGTATGTATATATAGATATATGTTGTTGTTGTGTCTTTTGGCTTTTCCCGGTTAGGGGTCGCCACAGCGGAACTCCGGTCCGCTAATGATTGGCAGCAGATTTTTATGTACTGAGTTGCCAGCCCTGATGCACAACCTTCAACAAAGGTACACCCATTCACGCATGTCTCCACACAGAAGACGCTTTAGCTGAGACTCAAACAGGACAACGTCTTACTGTGAGGTGACAACGCTACAGCAGCACCACCACCGCATATGTATATATAGATATACGTATATGTATATTTAGATATATGACTACATAGCTATATATCTATGCACATCCTATGTGTACAGATATGCCTAATTATGTTGGTATATATGTAGATATCTGTAACTATATGTGCATACATATCTATTCTGATATACCTGCTACTGTCAATATATATGTAGATAATCATACATATATGTAAATATGTATCACTATCTGTATATGTGTAGACATATATTGCTCTGTATATGTATATATTTGGGTGTTGATATGTATATATGCATATATATATATATATATATATATATATATATATATATATATATATATATACATGTACGTATACATACCCATCTGTATATGTCGATATGTATATGTGTATATATCTATATAGATATCTGGATAATTATATATAGATATATTTTCACCATATGTCCTGAACATGGAGTGTAGCCCAACCTCAGCCCCTATAGTCCCAACTTCGTAGTGCAAGGGGATGTGAGATGTGTATAGCAGGTATATTTGTAGAGTATTGCTACTGTAATAGGGATCATCTTCACAGACATGGTGTGTGTGGGAGGCCACATTTGCTTTTAACATGTGTGCCATTGGCTACTGACAAACACCATAAGGACATCATAGTACAGTACCGCTGCTAGCATCTAATGCTCCTGTGGACTACAGCAGAGATATTGGCCAATATATGTGGACATACTGACACACTCTGTACAGTCCAAAGGTATACAAAGAACCCCTTAGTGCAAGACATGTGGACCAAGCCTGACAATGTGGATATTAACAGCCATGTAGATGGGAATAACATGTAATGACTGGTATACATTTGCCCCCATAGGTTATGCATTCACACACCCCTGTCTGTCCTGACACATAATAACTGCTGGTACAGAGGTGCCATGGCTACATACTACCCACTAGATATTGACATACATCTTCACAGCATCCCACTGCTCTATATGACTTACATGACTGTTAGGAGAGGCCCGGCAGCAGTACATCTGGTAAGTATCTGAACATAACATCCCACCGGGTAAGTACACTAAGCTGCTAGGCATGTAACAAAGCACTGTGCAGGCTACAGGCAGACTGGCTCAACACTGGCCTACATTTCCTATGGGGGAATGCACATTTACCTGCATATATATCAGGCTCTACAGGCATGTCACAGCACAGAGTACGATACATCAGTGTGAAAGTGCATAACCACAGCCAATGTGAACACAGCCACAGCCACATATGGTAAGCCAGTGTAATATTACAGTATATGGACTATCAGTTCGACACCATCCTCATATGTGCCACTCACGCACTAACCCTACATATACTGGGCCACTATACAGTGCAGTCTGATGCCTGTCTGTGGTATGGGACATGTGTGTGTATGGCCCTACAAACATGTAAGCCGACAGGGTAACATACAGTGGAGTAGCATGTAACATCAGATAGAATGGGACCAGGAACAATGACATCTACCACAGTCTGTAGACAGGCCGCAATACATATTGACAACACACACACTGTCGACATTCACCTTACGTACACAGACATCAGTACTGTACAAATAACCACAGAATGTCCAGGTTATGCCATCAAATATAGCCCCTACTATACATAACATGTGTAGCAGTCTATCTCACTGGCTTGTTATCAGATATGATGTCACTAATTATGGTGTACAGCAGATATGCACCTCTTACTGCATGACATATGTACAAAGGTTGACAGAGTTGCAGCTGGAGGCACATACACAGGGCCATTATTGACATGTTGCTGCGATAACCTCATACATTTACTGTTGTAACAGGGTTTGTTGCAACATATGTCCTATGAGGGATATGAACTCAGTAACTCTCATGGCTGTCACCATCTACAGACTGCAATCCTGACACTACCTTCTGCAGTTCACAGATAGGTGCTGTGTGGATAACACATGAAACAAAAGGCACCACACACTGCCCAGTCTGCAGATGACCCTACAGATGGGGTTTCCTCATAAACATAGCACTCACATGCAGTTATTAAAACATGTAGGACAGCCATATCCACAGACACCCTGTTAAACCAACATTACTCCAAATGCAGTATAGCAGCACTTACAGTTTTTAGTCAGGTCAGGTACATCCCCCTCATGTGCATTGCCCTGTTTCCACAGTGTATGTTGTTAGAGGTAAATCCCCAATCCATTTGAGATGCTGTTTGCCAAACAACAGAACGAGTTCCTGCTCACTGTGAATGAAAAGGTCCAACACCAACATGATGTTCCTAGATATTAAAGTGTGTTTCCATGCAATTGGCAATGGGAATGTTACCACAGCTGTTCCACTTGCAATCAGCTAGAGGAGGGCTGCAATTTGTGCAGAGGACATCAGCTAATCATGAGCATCACTTAAAATACACATGCTGCTGCCTAAGCAAAGTAGGTATAGCTCTCCACATCCACCATAGAGGGAGTGAGAGAGGCAGACAGAGGCAAAGTAATGTCAGGGAGGGGTGGGAGAGTAAAACTTAAGCATGTTGTGTCACACACCTGCCAGCACAGGGTATCAAACCCCTGAAATCTGTATAGTGCTATCACATTTCTATGCAGTTATTGGATGTACCACATAGGTTACATGTTGAGGAGTCCTCAAAATGTATATGTGATGGTGAATGACATCTGCAACAGGGATATGGTAGCTATACGGTAGGTGTAGTACACGTGCCTGACCGCATGAACAGGTGCCAGTATCAACACAGCCACACACTCACAGGGATTCACACACATTGACACACTTGGCAGGGCCAGGAATACAACTCATCACTAGTGAGATAACTACAACACATTACTGTGCAGGTATCACATGCACCACAAGGGTCATACAGAGGTTATATTGGCAAAGGATATATGGAGGTGTCTGACATTGGACATCATGCTTCCGTATGCCAATGGGGGTTGTAGTGAGTGTGAATGTGATCATACGCATCATACAACACACACACACACACACACACACACACACACACACACACACACACACACACACACACACACGGTGCTGGTGCTGACATGCATGGGTGCATTGCTTCACGGGTGTGTAGTGGTCGACTGTGCCAGACAGTTATACAAGGCTAGGTGATGGGTAAACCTTGGCATCAGCCCACATGATAATGGTCTGCATTGTGGCTCAGACGTGTAGTTTCTGGATTTGCCCACACAGGTGGGTATTGTATTCACCATCCAGTCACCTGGGTGACTATTGTGTGTGGCCAATGCTGTGCATTGCTTGCCATGTATGTGTTCCTTAGTCCATGACATGGTCGGCGTCTGGGATGTGCACACCTCCCACATGTATGTACAGTGACATGTGGATCTGTACCTGGGGTGTCTGGCCATGTTGTGTACACAGATTATCATCATCAGATGTGCCAGTCCTGGCCTCATGTGGTGAGAACTGTTAATGGACAGCAGGTTTACCCTCCACCTACACTGATACCAAGATACCAGCATTCCCTGGTGTCAGTGGCATTTGTCCATGCCAGGCATGTTTTTCAGGCATGGTATGTCCTTTGTGGGTCACATTTGATGGCACCCAGGTGTTGCAGGTGTCAAGTGGGGAACATGGGGAAGGTGCACTGTGGGCATGTATGTACCTATTGGACAGATGGACAGGGTGCCATGCCCTCTGTAGCCCACTGCAATCACAACATGGTTACTATCAGTGGGCAATATGCAGAGTACTGCCAATATAGCAGCTGTTGCCTAGGCAATTGTGTGTGTGTGTGTGTGTGTGTGTGTGTGTGTGTGTGTGTGTGTGTGTATGAGACATTGGTTGAGAGTGTTCTCTGGGTGATACTAGAGTTGCTAACTTTGTTTGCCTGGCCTTGATGTCACATGTAGGGGTATGGATTTGCACCCCAGCCTCTCGGCTATTTCACATCTGTTATCCTGTACAGTGTACATTGTGATATATACTAGGAACACCATATAAGAAATATGCAAAACCCGCTCCACATTGAGTCCAGTTGTTACACACTCACCCCCACCTCCACACAGGATATGACTTACAAACACAGACACACACACACACACACACACACACACACACACACACACACACACACACACCTGCTATGTCTGGGATTAGAACTTCTACCTAATTAGTTTATTACACAAGAGCATGACGCAGTTATGGGACATGCCACGGAGTTTACTGAAGTACTACTTCCACAAAGGTGTATTTCACAATGAATGACATCAGCAGGATTGCCAAAGTAGGGCATATGACTTGTAGTGAGTGTGGCTAGGCTAAAACGCATTGCTCTCTACACAGACATAGAAACACACACAAAACATCCACAACTGCCATGTGTGGGAATAGAACCCCTACCACAGTTCTATATCCCACTATAGTGTGAAGCAGTTATAGTATGCACCATGGGGATTACTGGAGTACTCCTTCCCCAAAGGTGTATTTCACAATGAATGACATCAGCAGGATTGCCAAAGTAGGGCATTTGAATTGTAGTGAGTGTGGCTAGGCTAAAATGCATTGCTCCCTACACAGACATAGAAACACACACACAAAACATCCACAACTGCCATGTGTGGGAATAGAACCACTACCAGAGTTCTATATCACATTACAGCATTAAGCTGTTATAGGATGCACCACAAGGATTCCTGGAGTACTCCTTCCCCAAAAGTGTATTTCACAATGAATGACTTCAGCAGGATTGTCAAAGTAGGGCATTTGAATTGTAGTGAGTGTGGCTAGGCTAAAATGCATTGCTCCTTACACAGACATAGAAACACACACAAAACATTCACACCTGCTATGTGTGGGAAGTGAACCCCTACCAGAGTTTTATATCACACTACAGCATGAAGCTGTCATAGGATACACCATGGGGATTACTGGAGTACTCCTTCCCCAAAGGTGTATTTCACAGTGAATGACATCGTCAGGATTATCAATGTAGGGCATTTGAATCATAGTGTGTGTAACTAGCATAAAATGCATTGTTCCCGACACAGACAGAGAGGGCACACACACAGTTGCCATGTCTGTGTTTAGAACTTCTCCCTAACTAGTTTATTACACTATAGAAGTACGCAGTTATAGGATGCACCATGGAGATTACTGGGCTACAGCTTTCTGAAAGGTGTATTTCACAGTGTATGACATCAGCAGCCTTGCCAAAGTAGGGCATTTGAATTGTAGTGAGTGTGACTAGCCTAAAAAGCATTGCTCTCTACACAGCCAAAGACACACACACACACACACACACACACACACACACACACACACACACACACACACACACACACACACACACACACACACACACAGAGTTGCCATGTCTGGGATTAGAACTCCTACCTAACTAGTTTATCACACTACAGCAGTATGCAGTTATAGGACATGCAACACAGATTACTGGTCTACAGATTTCCAAGATGTGTATTTCACAGTGTATGACATCAGCAGCCTTGCTAACGTAGGACATTTGAATTGTAGTGAGTGTGACTAGCCTAAAAAGCATTGCTCTCTACACAGACAGTGACACACACACACACAGTTGCCATGTCTGGGGTTAGAATTCCTGCTTAACTAGTTTATCACACTACAGCAGTATGCAGTTATAGGACGCTCCACGGAGATTACTGGGCTACAATTTTGCAAAAGATGTATTTCACAGTGTATGACATCAGCAGCCTTGCCAAAGTAGGGCATTGGAATTGTAGTAAATGTGACTAGCCTAAAAGCATTGCTCTCTACACAGGCAGTGACACACACAGGCAAACAGTTTCCATGTCTGGGATTAGAACTCCTACCTAACTAGTTTATCACACTACAGCAGTACGCAGTTATAAGACATGCAATGCAGATTACAGGGCTACAGATTTCCAAGATGTGTATTTCACAGTGTATGACATCAGCAGCCTTACCAAAGTAAGGCATTTGAATTGTAGTGAGTGTGACTAGCCTAAAACGCATTGCATTCTACACAGACAGAGACACATACAGTTGCCATGGCTGGGATTAGAACTCCAACCTAACTAGTTTATCACACTACAGCAGCATGTAGTTATAGGAAGTGCCACAGAGATTACTGGCCTACATCTTTTACAAGGGTGTATTTCAAAGTGGATGACCTCAGCAGGCTTGTCATAGTAGGGCTATGGGGAGGGTAGTGTGTGTGCATGGGCCAAAACCCATTCATCTAGAGGTTGACACACCACATGCAGGCACATGCAGGGTTATATTCCACAGATACATGTATACAGCTGCTAGATGACTACTTCCTTGTACAGTCATGTTGCACAGCTAGCACTTGCACCACATAGTCCGTAATGCTGACAGATACCAGTGGTTAAGGTCTACAGTGAGTGACATCTGAACCTCATGTGGTTGTAGCCATTTGGCTGTGTGCTGGGTGGGACAGGCCTCATAATGGATGGCCCTTTGTGACAGTCACTCTCTTCCACACATCTATGTACATCTACTTTTGGCTTATCATAGTGTGTTGTCCTTGGATATATGCCTGTATTCCTATCCAGTGTGTGGGCAAAGCATGAGTGATGCATACTGAGGAGTGTCTGCTCTAACATCTGCAACTGCCAGATATGTCTGATCCACTGTTGTTTGCAGACATGGCCTTCATTTAAGTGTGTGAGCATGCCCAATATGACCTTTCAGTATGTTGTTGACTGACATTGCCTTCATTTTTCTAGGTGTTTGAGCATGCTCAGTATTCCCTTCTGTATTGAATGTGTGGATCAATTCCAGGTAGTTTGTACTGCAGTGCAGACCTCTGTGTTGTACACCTACAGGTAGCATATTATTTCTGCAAGGTATCCATTGATCATTTGGTAATATGGAGACAAACTGTGCAGGGGATAGTGTGTACTGTAGGTGATTGTGTCTGTGCTGCTTCAGCTGCATGGTACTGCTGTTAGTAGAGATATTCAGACATGTGTACTGTTATATACTGTGATGTTTTCTGTCCTCGTGTACTGTCAGGTGGACATTCTTGCTCACAGTGAGGACTTGGGAGACAAGGGTGACTGCAGCTGTGTCCAGTATTGTGGGCAGACACCTATGTATTCATGGTAAGCTATGCCATTCTGGAGGGGGAGCTGCAGACACTTGGTGCTGGAATTGTGTATCTGGTTCAGCGCTTTGGTACAGTGATGGCAGAGGATCCCATACTTGCCACCCATCAACATGACAGTATGGGCTTATCTTGCTGTGTCAATGCCTCACAGCTGTGCAGATTCTCATAGGTTAGCCAGAGGCAGGGGCCATGGGTCAGGACATTTACCCTATTGTGGTGTATGGGCAGGTGTGTAGCCAACCATTTATGTGTTTGCAGCCAGGGATAGTGTGTGCACACAGCTTGGTGTCGGACCCTGCATATTCCATGCTGCCCATGATCCCACACCTCCCTCTGTTATTTTAACCTCTTCCATACATTATGCATACATTCTCTGATACTTTCCCTAAGGGTATCAACCCATCACAGGTGTGTGTTAGTATTGCTCCACAGTTAATGCAGTGGGACATGGTGGACATGTTACTGTTGCTTGTCCACATGGCCTTGCATATGGCTTATGTGGAGTGTGTTATGTTGTTATTTGGGTGTCCATGACATAACATGCATTGGCAGTATGTGTGAGACACAGGCCTTTGGCAGAAGCCTATGGGGCATTAGGTGTTGCTGCAGGCCAGATGTGGCAGGCCATTGCATTTTGTCAGTCCTACACTCCCAGACCACTATACAGTATATTCCCCTGGGGTGACAGGGTAGGTGTGATAGGTGTTCATGCCAATACCTTATATCAGTCTTGATCAGGTGGTGTGGATACTGGCAGGGTGCTATCTACAGCTAGGGAGACACCTGCATGGGACACCTGCACTGCATGCTGCAGCCTTTTGCTATTGCCATATACAGGTGGGGTCTTACTGAACCCATTCCTCACAGCAGGGATATTATCAGAGAAGTGCCTGTGGGTGTTGTTTGCATGGCAGGGTGTATGTGTGCTATGGACACTACTTGCATCTGACACACAGATATGCATGGGGCATTCCAGTTATGCTGGCATGTGCATGTACATCAGCTGATTCCCAATACATCAGTCCTACCTCCTTTGTGATCTGCAGGTGTTCACGCAGACATCACCGGTATCCCCTACTACTGGTCCAGTTACTGTGATGCATACCCATATGTACAAATCCAAGGGTGTCTCCATTTAACAGTGACACAATATATACTGTATGTCTGGGGTACTTTTCCCTGTGTACTGCTTGAATATCTAGCCCAACAGCTATGCCATGTCAGTCTTTCAGATGGTGACACATATTATCACCATACATTTACAATGGCTTACTGCTAGCATGTGTTATACTGGTGGAGATTGTCTTTAGCACTGCAGTTGTGAAGGCTTGCCCCTGTCATCAGCAGTAGTGGCCAATGGCCACCAGGTCTTACCTCAACATGCGTATATACTGACGACTCTCACACATTATGAAACACACACCATCCTAACACACACAGACCTGCATATTGTGCAAATGCTATGACCTATCCTGCTATCTTGGCCATCTTTGGGCATCTGTGCTCCACTTGTATTATATCTACTCATACATGTTACTACATTTCTACACAGGATCGGGGGGGGGCACACCTGAGTGTCACTACATTTCTACACTGGATTGGAGGAAGGGGCAGACTTGTCTGTTTCTGCATGTCTACATAGGAGTGGGGGGGTGGCACACCTGACTTTTACTACATTTCTACATAGGGTTGTGGTGGGGCACACCTGACTGTTTTTACATTTCTACACAGGTTTGGGGGGGACATCTGACTGTTACTACATTTCTACACAGAAGTGGGGGGACGCACCTGACTGTTTCTACATTTCTACACATGATTGGAGGAGCATACCTTACTGTTTCTACATGTCTACATAGGATGGGGGGCACACCTGGTACTTGCACACATTTGCTATGACTGTACTGGCATGTCAGGTACTCCATTTCATTCTGTATTCTAACCTATCATACTGACTAGAGGCATATCAGTGTACTAAAGGTCTTAGCTTTGATTGCCCTACATATTAGTGTCTGACTTCCTACTCTTCAGAACTAACATCTCCCTGCCTGACCTGCTGTAGTCTGTCTGTGTAGGCCTGGGGGGGGGGGGGGTTACCCATAGGCATCATTCAGAGGCCATAGCACAGGCTCTGTTTGTGTTTGTCTATACCTGTCCTGCTGGCTGAGACTGCTGTTGGGTATGTGAACCTCCCTGACTGGCATGTGTGAGTCATATGGACACACACGTCACCCAGCACATTTCCTGCAGTGGGTTGTCTCACCCTGTTTAGTACTGGCTACTATGGTGACTCCAGTATGTGTTACAGATGCCATGGTGCCACTATGGGTGTCTACTATCTACTTCCATAACATTCAGCCACCCAATTCCCTTGCATGCTCACATCCATACCATAGATACAGGTAATGACACATTCCACTCCATTTGGCAATTGGTAAGTTGACTGACTTACCTTGGGGTGTGCCAGGATTGAGGATGGTGCTGGAGGGCTGCCTATGTCAGATGCACATAGCACACTCCCTATACATGGTTGAACACAGGTAGTGTCATGTTTGGCATCCCTTTTACTGTATGTGTGAGTCAGAGAGAGGTGTCATTCCCTGGGTCCCTACTGTGTCAGTGTATGTGCTATGTGTTGCCTCTGCCAAGACCAGGGCATACTGGGCATGCCTCCATCTGCCTACTGGGGCAGGCTCAGATTGTTCCTCTGAGTCACTCTATGCCTGTGCAGGCCTTGGCATTGGTGGGGGCTGTGTGGCCCTGCCCCAAGCTGTTTCTGCAGGATCATATTGTGTAGCATGGCACATACCATAACAATCTGAGTACATGTAGTTGGTGAGTACTGCAAGGCTCCACCGGATGTCTCCAGACACCGGAACCGTGACTTGAGCATCGCAAACACACACTCTGTTATAAGTCTGGTCTGTGCATATGCCTTATTATGGCATTCTTGTTCAGCTGTGTGTGCATTTCTGATGGGTGTTATCAGCCATGGTTCCAGTGTGTAACCAGCATCCCCATCTAGATGACCATAGGGGATGTCCCCATTGGCAAATCTCTGGTACAGCTGCATCAGATGCCAGATGTATGAATCGTGATAGCTTCCAGGGCAGCCAGCACACACATTCATTAGAATGCCGTGGTCATCACACACGACCTGGCAGTTGATGGAGGGGAGGCCCCTGCGGTTGATGTAGGCCCTACCCTCATCACCGGGTGGTGCTTTGATGCATATGTGCATGCAGTCTATAGCACCCTCTTCCTCAGGGTATTCTGCTATTTGGTGGAAGAGATGCATATTGCTGGCCAACACCTCACGGATGTTGAGGAAATCTCCGTGCTCACTGGCATGTGCTGATGTGGCATCCAGAAACTGGTGGAGTACTTTGGATGCTGATGCTTGTGAAATCCCCATGATATCCCCAGTTGAGCTTTGGGAGGTACCTGTGGCTAGTATTCCTAGGCTTACACATACCTTGGTATCCACTGGGATGGGTTCCCCTCAGTCAGTTCGGTGTGTCAGGCATGGCCGGCACAGCTCAACAATTTGCTGTAGGAGGTCCATGTCCACCCTATAGCGCTCCACTATCTCCAGCTCAAGTAGCCCCTGGTAGGTTATCCTGTGTCTGTACACTCTTCTCTATCTCCTCACTGTGGGTTGATCTGCAACATTCACATCCTCACCACCCTCAGCCTCTTGCACATGTTGTTGTATGATGCCTGCTGCAGCCCCTAACATGTTGTAGTTTTGTTTATTAAAACTTCCCTGCTTGTAAACACTGGTGGTGAAGAGTATGGGAAAAACCAGAGGGGAAGATGTTTGCATAGTTTATAGTAGTGTTCTGGGCTGGACTGGTCTGCTGCCTATGTAATTGGCTGATTCTGATACATTTCACCTGCCAGCTATGCCAGTTCTCCTTGATTAACTTTCTACTACTGTTTTCCCTTCCCATCGCCTTCCTGTTTAAGCCCAGAGGCATGCCACGCAAACACAGTGCTCAAATGTGCACAGAGCTGCTATTTCCTGGTTTACCTTTTTTTTTCTATAAAACCCGGTGAGCGGCACGCACACCCGCTTAGGCAATGTAAAGAGTGCTAGGCAGACTCAGACACACCCCCTTGCCTAGCTGTGCTAAGCTAGGAGCAAACCTGAGCCACAGGGCTCCAATCCGCTTATAGTATGCCTGACACACACCCCTATGATGTCAGCTAACTCCTAGGCTTGCACCAAGCTATTCCTGCTCTTACATTGTTGGAAGCTGACTAGCATGCTGGGGAAATCTGGGATTCAGTATCATTCCCATCATTTGCATAGGATTGCCTGCTATTGCATAGTTACATGTCTCACACTGAGCCTCAGCCCTTAGCAACCACTACTCACTGGCCATGTTGTCTTCTGCCGGCCATTGACTTTAATAGCAGAATAGTGATTTTAGTTAGAATGCTTATTTTAGGCTTATTTTCTTATTTTCCATGATCACATTTGCGCGCCGCTGCCCTATGCTTAAACGGCCGAGATCAGCTAAAAAAAGTTGATTTTTTTTATTTTCTAAACTATTTTCAATGCCAGTGGCCTTATACTTGGTCATTGGCATGCTTCCTGAATGATATGCACCCTTTATTTGGAGCTGTTACTGCTCCGTTTTGGAATTTGCAGAAATGGACTCAGTTACTAACCAAGTACATTTCTGTAGATTACTCTAGCCCTGCACAGCCGGTTTCCAGCTTTCTGGATCGCAAATTCACCTCATTTGTATGGATTTCCCCTGCAAATGGGGTAATTTGCATACAGGGGCTGAGTCCATGCAGGACTAGTGCAGGAGCACTCATGCACACCCCAACAGGCTATTCCTGGCTCACACGGCAGACAGATTGCCTGCTAGAGCTCCTGCACTAATCCTGCATGCCATGCAAGGCTTGCAGAATCTGGGGTTATGTATTAATTTTTAGAAAATAATAAAGAGTCTATGTTAATCTATCTTTTAGTATACTTCTAGTTAGATTTTTCTAAAAATTAAAGTATATTTCCTGTCGGAATATTAAAATCTAAGCAGAGCTATGGATTTCTGCTATCAGACTGGCATCTTGGCCACTCCCCCACCTGTCACTTTTCTTCTTAATGGTGTGTCAAGCAACTGCACAACTGCTATTACTCAATGGAGGCCTTAAGTGTACTTCACTCATCCAAGTCAATAGGCTCAATAATATATCTAATGTACTACCCTTCAAGTTAGCTACTCAGCTTGTTAGATAACTCAAAAAAAATTCATTTTGCTTCTCACTTTTTGACCTCAGAACCCTCCTATTAGACTAAGGCAGATTACATATATTACTATCATTCCTTTTCCACCTCCTTTTCTAAGCTATCTTTAAGTAATTCAAATTCTTTCATACCCACAAGCAGAGGCTAATAAACAGAATCAGATCACTGCTATTCCAGTTTGATCCCCTCACAATCTTACACCTAAAAGTTAATGTAGCCCCCACCTTCCTCCGTCTCTTTACCCAATATCTATCTCCTCTCCATATCTAAAGATGTTACAGTGGTTCCCTTCCTTCATAGGCACTGCTTCTCTTCTATAACCCTTAATTCCTGAACACCCACCCTAAACCCCAGTATCCCATTTCCCAGTCTCTCTTACCATTTCACCATATTTCCGTTGGTCCTACTATGTCAGCCCCATCAAGCTGTATAATTATTTTTTATCCTGATTGGAAGTTCATTAAAGTAGTATTACCTTTTAAACTGAAGTTGAAGGTGATAACTCTCAAGTTATTATTCACACTTCTTCTATTGCACCTCACTTGCCAATAGTCATGAGGTATTGCACCCTTGTTTTCCATCCCTACCACTTTACTAACTTTCATCTATATATTTCAGCACCTCTACTCATACACACCTGACCCTAGCCCTTCCCACCCTAAAGGAATTACATTATCTTGCTCAAAACTCCTTCTTACCTCTCCACCACCACCTTCCACTTCATTTTATAAGGTAACACTACTTTAATGGGCTTCTAGCCTTCTTAATGTTAGGATAAAAGCCTATCACTACTTAATGTGGACTCATCAAACTGACCCTTGCCCCCCAGTAATCTCATGCCCCTTTTACCTGCCCACTCATTTTGTCAGACAGCAGTAATATTCAGTCCTTCTCTTCCTGAATCTCATTCATCTTCGGTATTAGTAGATCTTCTGAGCAAGCAAAAAGCCCACTTCTTCACATCTGTTCTCACATAACACAGTCTTCTATACCATCTCCCATACAGGTTCCTCTAATAACTCTTTAGAATCCTTGTGTCATAACATGTAGTCCTAAATAGATTGCTAACAGACTTTTGACACTGTCCTATTTACCGTCGGCTGAGATCTACCCAAGCCTAAACCCACAACTTTTTCTAAATATACCAAACCCCTTTTTCATCCTACAGTCAGACATAATACTCTGGAGTAAGATAATCTACAAAAAGCAACCCTCCAACACATCAAGACCTCTGTCAGCCTCTTCTGCAACATAACAAGAAGCACCAGCTCCCAAAACTCCACTAGCATCCCCCCATTCTCCAGCAGACAAGTTACTCAGAGTAACCCCTTCTCCTTGACATCTTCACCATGATTTGAGTCCTTTCTCTGAAGCTACCAGCATCCACAGTATCATGATCCCTACCCACTTCAGTATTTCCCTTTCCTATGAACTTCTTCCCCCATCCCAGTCTATAAATGTCCTAACCCGAGCAAACATACTACCTCTAAGATGTCCTGGTCCTAGCATGCTCACTTTTTTTATAAATACTTCCTTCCAGCTATGCAACTCTAACTTATAACTCAGAGTCTCATTAATCTTACTGACTCTTCTCACCAACTTCTAACACCAAGCATCCTTCCTGCCCTGTCCTATAAACTAACCATACAATTTCGCTTGATCTAGCTCAGTCCTTGTTCTCTCCATTATCTTTACCATGACACATTCTTACAATGAATTCTCATATTTTCAAATCACCTGACTTAATATTATACTTGTGGCCTTCAGGATCGCTCTTCTGCAAAGATCATCTCCTAGTACTCCATTCCATCTATCTGTAATTGCCACCTTCCCTTTATAGACAAATGAATGTACAGTTTATCTTGTACAACTCAGGCTACAGACCCTAAGCTATACTGTTCACTTAATGCAATCCTCACCTAACTTACAGATTCTGCTTTTCTACATAATCTATATTTTCCACCTTGTTTCATCAGCCACAACTCATGGCATTTCCTCAGTCATTAGTCATGTTTGATCTGTCTCCTCAGACTTCAAAACATCACAGATATATTTAAAAGAAGAGCATCTGAAGTATTTCTCCTCTCTCTAAGCCTCTCTCTCTATATATATATATATATATATATATATATATATATATATCCTCACCTCCCTCTGATCCCCCTCTCTGTCTCTCAGTAGCTGAAGGAGATTCATTTTCTTTATTTAACCCCTTGGAAATGCAGAGTAGTGCTTGGCTGTTGCACTCTTGTGTTCATAGAATCATAGGATCATGGGAGATTAGTAGGGTATCAACCCAGGGGTCATTTTAAGCATATCCATTTCAACCCAATGTAATACCGTAGAGGTACTACTCAGACCCCAAGATTACATTAAGTGATGACTGCCCATGTCCAGAAGGGTTGTGGTCACTGTCCCGGGTAAGAATTTACAGTGCCCCATCCACTCATCCAGGTTCCTCTTGAACAGTGTCATAGAGGTACTCTGTTTCATATGAATTGGTAGCCTGTTCTAAAAACATGATAGTTGCTGAGAGATAAATCTGTCCCTCCATCACATCCTATTTAAGTTGCAGGCCATATTTAAGTCCCTGGACTGAGTAGCCTTAGACCCATTTGATTTATGGATATGCAGTAAGTTCATTAGGTTTGGGTCTTGGGTTGCCCTGTAGGCCAGGCATAAGTCTCCCCTGTGAAGTCTATACAATACAGAGTATAGTGGCAGAGATTTTAGTCAGTCCATGTAAGGCACATGCTGTAGGTCCTTGATCTTCTTTGTTAGAAACCACTGAGGACTCTCCAATTGCTGTAGATGCTTAGTATGGTACATACCAAATAGGGCGTTATACTCAATTATGGGCCAGATAAGTGCCAGGCATAGGGAGGGTTATAACTTCTTTTGCTCTCAAGGCAATGCCTTTACTAATCAAGTGAGCTACATAGAAAGCTTTCTTTACAGCAGTAGACACTTGGTTGTCAAAGTTAAGGTCACAGTCAACCTGTGATCCCAGGTCCCTTACCACTTAATGTGTACTTAGGGTATTGTTATTGATTTGATAGTGTGAAGGAACATTGTGCTGAAGGGAATGATGATGTATTTCTTTGTATTCAGTTTGAGACAGTGACTAATACACCAGTCACTGGTCTGCGTGAGACCATCCTGGAGTATACTGACATCATTTGGGTATTCAGTGATTGCACCTAGTTTGCAGTCGTCTGCAAACTTGGTTGGCCACAACCCTTTAGTTCTAACCTGAACTTCTGAGAAGTATATACCAAACAGTAGGGAGCCCAGCACTATTCCTTGTAGCACCCCACTGGTAACAGGTCTGCTGGTTGATGTGGAGTAACCCACTTTGATAATGTGTGTCCAGTTTCTGAGCCAGTTGACAACTCATCTTACAACAAAGGGGTTTATATTCAGTTTGCTAAGTTTATCAGTAATGCCTGAATGTGGGATTGTGTTGAAAGCCTTTGCAAGTTGAGGTATGCTGTATGCACAGATCTGCCCTCATCAATAGCCTTGGTAACACTTTCAAAGAAATCCACCAGATTTAACAGGTAGGATCTGCCCTTCACAAAGCCAAATTGGGTAGGATCCAGGGTTTGGAGGTCACCTGTGTCTTAATTTATGAGGTCCATAATGATATGTTCCATAGCCTTATAGCTGAGGCTTGTCAGGCTTATGGGTCTACAGTTCCCCAGGTCTCTTGCTAGGCCACCTGCTGCTTAGCTTTTGCACTACGGATTCTGTGAAAAAAAGTCATCAACAGTCAGGCTTTAAAGTACCCATCTCTTGATCTTTCCACTGCATAGTATCATACTTAGATTAATGCTTGTATACAGTATTAACTGATGGCTCATGCATAAACCATTCTATCCATGCATAAAATAAAATAGCACCAACCATTTTTTATGTCCAAAGTTTATCAGTGATAGCTGCAACATACAGCAGTGTAAATATTTCTGTTATTTTGTGAATTCTACAGAATTTTCATATAATACATGCAAATAACCCTTTTTGAAATGGCTGTGCTATCATACCCATTGTTAAGGCATCCTTAAAGGTTCATAGGATGATACTAAGCTATTGGCCCAGAGGCCCTTATAAGCCTAGCCAAGAATTTTGCCCATGTTCCCACAAAGTCAGCACCTGTTTCCCCTGTCCAGAAGGGACACAGGTAGGATCCAAATGATGTATTTTATGTTTCCCATCTAGTCGTCCAGGTTCCTCTTAAAGAGGGCTAGTGAGGTACTCTGCTTGACATGGAGAGGGAGTCTATTAAACAGACGGAGGAGTCTTTGGGGCACAAATCTATCCCACCAACAAGTTCTATTCATGTCACAGACCAGGATGAGGCCTTGCGTGTGGGTTGCACAAGTGGAGTTTGACTTACGGATATGCAGCCACTCCATCAAGGCTGAGTCTGAGATGGCCTTGTATGCCAGCCATGGGTCACCTCTGAGCAGTCTGTATGAGACTGAGTAGAAGGACAGGACTTTTAGCCTATCTGTATAGGATAGGTGTTTGAGGCCCTATATTTTCCTGGTCAGGAACCTCTGTGATCTCTCCAGCTGCTGCATGTGCTTGGCAAGGTACATGCCAAAGGGGGCATTGTACTCGATAATAGGTCTGATAAGGGAGGAGTACAGGGATGTTATGACCTCCTTGCTCCTGGATGAAATACCCTTATTTATTAGGTGGGCCATGTAGAAAGCCTTCTGTACAATGGAGGCAACGTGGTGGTCAAAAGTCAGGTTGCTATCAACCTGGGTGCCCAAGTCCCTCACGACTGATTGCATGCTTAGCACATTGTTATTAATGTGATAATTAGTGGGGATGCCATTTTCCACAATTTATTTATTCATTTTATTTTTATTTTCCATTTGTTTACCGGGTTAGTCTGACTGGAAACAAGGTGACCATTTTCAGCAGAGGCCCGAGGAGAAAAGCTCCAATTACATAGTAAAAAAATTATAAAAAATAATAAAAATAATTTAAAAAAATTATATAAACATAGCTATTTTGTACAAAGAGCATAGAACATATAAAAGGAGTAAAAATCAAGAGTTTTACAATTAATGCAGCATACAGTGGTTAGAATATTGAGAAACAATTAAACAAGATATTATACAGCAAATATAGAATTGATTGAACATAAATTCAAAAAGAAGTTTCCATAGACAAACAGGGTCATAAACTAGAAATCATAACTATAAAGGTGGCCTATTCACCTGGTTCACAGTACTATGCACTAAGTGAAAATACACAATACACCTGTGATCTAGGGTTGTTGAAAGTCAGAAACAGGTGAAATTGGTCTGGTTCTGTACAGGAACATATCCAAGTTTTGAATATGAGATCTTTTAGTAGGGATTTGAAAGTATGTTTACTATTTAGACACCTAATGTCAGGGGGTAGAGAGTTCCATGCCTTAGCAACTGCATAGGAATAAAGAGATTGGCTGAGCTATGTAAGCAATTGGTAACAGTCAGTAGGGCGGTATTGGAAGATCTTAGCTGACGTGCAGTATTATGGACGGTGAGCAGACCAGAGGGGGCAGGTATTTTATTTGGTTGGTATAGCAGTAGATGGGTCAGGAGAAGTTGATTGCATTTTAGTAGGTTAGGGAGTTCTAACCATCCTAGTTGTCTTAGGGAGAGGCAGTGATGAGAAAGAAACTTAGCACTGGTTGCAAATTTTGAGATTTTATTGTAGCAGGTAGATAGTTTTAGAAGGTCAGATTTGTTTAGGTTAGTTTGAGCTGGGGAAGCGTATAGTAAGCTGGAGAGTGGATGGGTACGAGAGACAGTGATTCGGGATTCCTGTTTGAGGAAGCTCTTGCAGCGGTAGAGTGAACCTAGTTTTTTTATGAACTTTCGCAATTGTTAGTGCTATATGTTTGTCGAATTTTAGGTTTTGGTCAAAAGGGGATAATGATGCATTCTTTGCATTCAGTTTGAGGTCATGCTTCTGGCACCAGTCATTAATTTGGGTAAGGTCCTCCTGGAGGATGTTCACATCACTAGGGGAATTTAAGACAGCTCTCATCTTGCAGTCATCTGCAAACTTGGTCAGCCACAAACCACTTGGTTTTGGCTTGCACCTCAGAAAAGTATATCCCAAACAGTAGAGGCCCCAAGACCAATCCTTGGGGTGCATCACTCGTTAAGGCTCTACTACTAGAGGTGGCTTCCCCTATTTTGACTGAGTGGGCTCTATTAGTGAGCCAGTTAGCTACCCATCTGGTAACATACAGACTGATGCTGAGCTGGGAAAGTTTATCTATTATGCCCGAGTGGGGAATAGTGTCAAAGGCTTTGGCTAGGTCAAGGTAGGCAGTGTGCACCGTCTTCCCCATGTCCATGGCTTTGGTGACTATTTCAAAGAAGTCGACCAAGTTTTGTTTGTCTCAAGTTAAGTTATAGTAATTTGCACCATAAAGTGAGAAAAAAATATTTGTACAATTTTAAACTCAACTTCATGAATGCATTATTTATTTATGTAAAAAAAAAAAAAAAAAAAAAATGTAATGTATTATTTATTACCAAGGAAAGTTTGCCTAAGCACCCTGGGAGGAACAGTTGCAGAACTGTTATATAAAGCATATCCTTAGTACAGAAATTGTACAGAATATGCATCAGTTAAGAAATATCCTGGTTATACATATTCTTCAAAATGAAAATATGAAACATCTGAATTTAGAACAGTTAAGAAATGTACGATCAATTTACATTCTGTAAAAAGAGAATTCTTAACATTGCAAGACAGAAAAATAATGCAGATACTATTAAAGTACATATAAAAATAATCAATATGCTTCATTTTTAAACAAAGGAAATGTTCTGAGATGGTCATTGATTTAATTTGAGCTGAGTATATTGCAGCAATAGTTCTCAGGCACTGACAGAGAAAGAAAGTGTTGGCCAGTTTACAAGTCTATAGGCCTGTACAGTGGGCAAATTATTTTATAGATTAAAATGTGAACAGACCAATGTCAGCTGATATTAAAGTGTAAGTTAATTTGCAGAGCCAGCAAGTAGCTGTCTTCTGTAGAGAAAAAGGGAATTTGACTGAAAATTAAATATGTGAGGGGTAAAGATTAATATGGTGCATTAAAAATATAGGATAAGCAAAAATGAAAGTACATTTTGTGATCAGGCTGTGTTAAGTTTCTGAAGAATATAATTATGTAGCATTGCAACTACACATTCAGTTTCGTGCATGAAGGTTTTCAAATGCTGATTTATAATAAATGTTTTATATGAGATTTATGTACTTTTAAAGACAGACTGTTCCACACTTTAGACAACAGTTTGGTGAATGTTGACATACTAAAACGATTATATGTGTATGGAGCTTGAACAAGGTGAGACATTCCGATCTGAAACAATGTGACAGAGAACACCAGTTAAAGAAAGAGGTCTGTATCCTGTTTTGGTGCCCCCTCCCCCCAGTGATGTAGAAATTATGTTGTCTATGTCTTTTTTATTTTTGAGACACAGGTCCACTACCTTACCATAGTAACCATTTTTATAGATGGTCTACCATCTTTTGCGAGTAATTTGGTGCAGACTGGCACTTAAGTTTGTTGAAAACTGAACTGTGCAGGGAATAATGGACCAGCCATATTTTCTTCTGCTTCTCACTTGAGTGATAATCAGGCAGTTCACTCTCTATGCTCAATACTAGAGATTCATTCCTCAAGGGATAAAAAAATAATAATTCTTACTAAACTGAAAAAATTGCAAGCAACATGTGGCACACTAGTTAGTACTACTTTCTTTAAGTTTGAAAGTCTGCAGTTTAATATAGACCTCTAGATGTTATATAGGTACAGTCCAATATGTTTGGTACATGACCAGGTAGGACATTTCTCAGCATTTCCATTTTAACCAGTTTCAGGGGAAAAAAACAACATTGAGTAGGTTGGTTAGGTTGATTAACTATTCAAAGGTGTCTAGGTTTACAACATGGATCTTTTCTCCTCACATCTTAGCAGCACATACCCAGATGGCAAAAAAAATGAAATAACTAATAAAATAAATGGAATTAAATGTATAAAGTAACGCAAGGTAAAGTATGTCTGATGCTTCAGTCAAGAGCTGGCTATAAATGCAACTGCATTAGTCATCAGCTGTAATGGCTTGGCACTTAAGAGTATTTATGGGGGATAATGCATATGCTGTGGAAGCACGTGAATGGAGCTGTGACATTTTCACAGGCTTCAAGGAGACAGCAGACTAATGAACTAACACAGGAAGATTTCAGTACACTGAAGATGCAGATATGGAATACATGGGGCTCTGAAGTGTGATGTACAAAATAGCTATAGTACTCTAAGATTAAGGAACACTTTTGCTGATGATCAGCAATGCCATAAGTCACCAAACTGAGTTCCCCAGTCTTAAAGTGCAATATATTTCATGTAGCACACAGGACAGATCCTCCACATATTCCATTTATCCATTTTTTTGTTTGTTTTGGTTTGAAAATGTTTCAAATTCCAGTTCAATGGACTGCAGTAATCCAATGATGAATTCATATATATTCCAAGGTAACTAAGTCTCAAGGCCATTCTTGCCTCACCAGTAACCTCTATCAGGTAGCACCTCCTTTCTCCAGGAGGGCCAAGGCAGTCTGTTTTGAAATAAATCTGTGGATACCCATCCAGTCATCTAGTTTATGTTTATAGGAAGATAGAGATTTACACTGCTTAACATGCAGGGGTGTTTATTCTAGTGGCATGGGAGCTGCTGAGTTATAAACCTGTCCCTCCATTTATCCATTTTTCCTACTTTCTTGTTATACCAAACGCATGCACAAGCACAGCACATTGTTCCAGTAGTACATGTCTAGCAGACAGTATGCAAATGAATAAAACTTGAAACAGACCTTCTGACATAGATAAAAGCTACTGAAACTGAGAGCTGAGCTGCATTAATGATAGTGCAATACAGTTACAACCCAAAGTTCAGAGAGTAGTGTACTTTTAGCATAGATAAGCTCCAGAGAAACGGACAGTGCTGTTCACAATTGCAAGGCAGTGTACTATCACTGTCTACTACAAAAAACATTAGGCAGAAAAAAAATTACAGTAAAGATTTATATTACCACAGTAAGCAGATTATAACCTCTACATACTGCTGTATGCCTCCTATCAGGTATCTCAGAAAAGCACCTGTTATTGGAGAATACTGCTATGGTGCTAACAATATCCATTTGTATTTTTATTTGACATATGTGTTGTCTTTTCTTTTATTCAACAGTACAATGTCAATTGCTGCTTTTATTGCACAGAAGACATGATCATAGAATAGAGCTATCCCTGGGATTCAAAAACATGCCTAGTACAATTGCAGTTAGTCTCCCACAGATGTGGCTTGTAGTGCAATTACAAATTAACTAGGTGAAAATTCACAGCCTATACCACTGTTAATTAATCTACCCACAGAAATGACAGCAATCACACAGAAAGAGATATTCATTCAATTACAGCCAGGACTGATGCAAAGAAAATAAATGAGCAAGTAGCATGTATTTTCCTAAGCTATAGAAAACTTTGCAAGCCATATCAAAGGACCTGCAGTAATGTCTAAATCTTTTGACAACTAAGAGGGGCGGAAATGGGTATATAGAAAAGTAGGAAGAGGGGCTTGCACAGCAAGCAGGGGAATATACACAAGGGAAATGGGGAAGGCAAAATGGGAGAAGAGTATGGGTCCACTCACTTTAGATGAGTAGCCTATACATCAACCTCAAAAATGTCAGACCCAAAAGGTTGACAAACCAAATGTCAACACTTTACCATACATAGCCAAAAAAAAAAAAACACTGTAAGTGCAGCAGGACTACAATAAAATTAGCATAAGAGATTTTTATTTTATTAACCGCTTTTATCGCAGGACTTCAGAATCAATCAGACTTCACAAATATGAGCTTTAAATACATTCAACAACCAATAAAAAGCAGAAACTGATAAAGTAATTAAAACAAATACAGAAAAAAATACATATTAAATATTTATACTTTAAAACTTTCAAAAACAATTCATGATACATAAAAAATATAATATATTGGGGGGAATTCACAAAGTGATTTTCCATATAGGCATAGTAGCATGGCCCCAACACAGTAACTGACAGCTGAGCGATCCAGTAAACAGTGCAGAGGGGTGTGCACAAGCTTGCAGACAAGAAAGTGTCCGTGGAATGCAAATCACCTCATAAGCTGGTAAAATCCATACAAATGAGGGTGATTTGTGATCCAATAAGCTGAACAGTACCCTTGTAGGAGGCATGCTTGTGCCAGAAATGTGCACGGAAAGTAACCATGTACATAAATGCAAAAATTAAACAGGGCTTTAAAAGCCCCAAAAGAAGGTTGGATATAGCAATGTAGGGATGGAAATGACCAAAAACTATGCCCAGTGAGTTCAAAAAGTAATGCAAATCATTATAAAATATTTTTTTTAATACACATATTACATTTGTGTGGCATGCAGCAGTGCACAAACATGCCATTATGCAAAAAAATATTAAAATGTTGAAAAACTGAAAATAAGACATTTGCAAAAATAATGCATGATAGTACCCTGCATGCAAAGTGTAAAATCACAGGTTTCAGTCATTGCTAAGGAGGCAGGCCATGGAGCAGTGAAGTATCCAGGGAATATGCAAGGATCTGTATGTAAATGAGCTGGGGTTACTGAATAGCAAAAATGGGCCACTGTGTCCGCAGATAAAACCCGTGTAGGGCCAGAATTGCATTGGTATTAGTAGAACAGGTAGCTGACACAAAGAGGAGGTGTGTCACACTGTGTTTAAGTGGATTTGAGCTCAGCGTTGCCCGCTTGCACTCAGCTAAGTACAGCTAAGTGGGGGGTGGTCCACTGCTGCTAAGCTTTGTTTAGCTGCAGGGCATGTGTCTTAGCTGGTTTAAGCTAAGCTGCATTTGCCTGTGCATGGGGTGCATCTAAACTGCTGAGCACTGAAAGAAATTTAAAACAAATACAAGGAAATAGCCTGGGAAAACCAATCAAGTATAAATGAATGATAAGCCCTGTTCCACTGACACTGGGCCATTCGAAAACTTCAGTGATAGACCTGGCAGGTGGAATGCATCATTGTCAGCCAAACAAACAGGCTGCATCTCCAGCACAAACAGCATAAACTATGCATACACCCTTCAATCTGATTTTTCCCATATACTCTGCACCATTGGAGTACACACTTAGGAATTTTAACTTACAAAATGATAGGGGCTGCTGCTGCTCTGCTACATCTGTATGTGTTAGAGGCTGCGGTCAGTGGTGGTGCTGATGCTGACAGTAGGCTTAGACTGAGAAGGAGAACAGTGTTCAGGCCCAGGGTAACCTTCCAGGGGCTACATGAGCTAGAGATAGTAGAGCACTACAGGGTGGACACATACTACAAGAGCTCACCAAGCTTTGCCACCCTCAACCCAACCCAGTGGCAACAAAGGTATGTGTAGCCCTCAGAATACTAGCTACAGGTACTTTTTAAAGACATACCGGGGACATGATGGGGTCTCACAGGCATCTGCATCCATGGTATCCCACCAGTTCCTGGCTGGCATGCAAACACATGCCAGTGAGCACATTTATTTACCCAACACCCCTGAGGAGAGGGCCAGCAAAATGTATCTGTTCCACCATGTAGCACACTACTGGGTAAAATAATGGGTGTCATGGACTGCACTCATGTGCATATCAAAGCACCACCTGCTGAGGAGGATAGAGTCTACGTCAACCACAAGGGGTATCACTCCATCAACTGCCAGGTCATGTGTAATGCCCGGAGCATTATCATGAATGTGTGTGTTGGCAGCCCTGACAGTTATCATGACTCCCACATCTGGCACGCATCACAGCTGTGAAAATACACTAGATCAGAAAATGTCAAGTAGTATCCAAAAACACAGTAGTCACAAACAAACAGCTTTAATGAAGCTTTCGGGTCTATGTGCTGATGAAGGGTGTAGACCCAAAAGCTTCATTAAAGCTGTTTGTTTGTGACTACTGTGTTTTTGGATACACATCACATTGTACCAGACATTTGCCATGGGAGACATCCCATACAGTCATCTACTGGGGGATGCTTGCTATGCACTGGAACCATGGGTGATGACACCCGTTAGAAATGCACACACACACCTACTGAAGAACACCATAATGAGGTGCACGCACAAACCAGAAACATCACAGAGCATGTGTTTGGGCTGCTCAAGTCTCAGTTCCTCTGCCTCGATATATCTGGTACAGCCCTGCAGTAGTCTCCAGCCACATGTGCACACATGTTCACAATATATGCCATGCTACACAATATGATCCTGTGGAAACAGCTGCAGCAGGAACATCACAGGGAAGGGACACACAGTCCCCCACCAGTGCCAAGGTCCCCACAACCACAGGAGGACTCAGAGGAGGAACCCCCTGAGCCTATCCCTGTAGGCAGATATAGGCATGCCCAGTATGTCCTGGCCTTGGCAAAGAGCCAATGCATAGCACATGCCCTGACATCCTAAGGACCTAGGGACTGTCACCTCACTCTGACTCACATAGATTAGTAAAAAGGATGTCAGCCACACAACACTACCTTACCATGTACTGGCTGTGTACTGCATGCATCCAAGAGAGTCAGCCCTGAAGCACTGTGATTGCAACTGCTTCAGGCACAAAGTAAGTCACTCTTCTTTACAACAAATGTATGGGTTACTAGACTATGGTAGCATATGTATAGGACCTGTATGCAAGGGAAAAGACTGGGCTACTGGGATACCTGCAGACAACTGACAGCTACATGGGACAACAGGAACTCTCTGCCCAATAATATGCAGTAGGCCCGAAGGCAGAAAAATCCACTGCACTATGCGAGGCAAATGTCAAAAAGTGAGGGACATAAAACAGATGCATGACTGTCAGTGCTACAGTCCCTACCCCTAACACACCCATGTTCCCATACAACTGCAGTAACATTATGTTTGCAAGGCAATAGCAGCAGACCACACAATGCAGGGCTGTCCCAATCAACCTGGTGGCATGTTCCATTTCCACAATATACAGGGGTGAATGTGCTATGTATGTCTATAGTTGATAGTGTCAGGAATGAAAATGCACTGTCTGGTGGCTGTTGTGGCTTAGTAGGATAAGTACATTCCCATGGTTGATGGTGTTCATGGTTTGAGACTGGCTGTGTCTACTATTTTGCATGTGAGCTACACCTGTGCTAGTTCTACAGAATGTCCATATGTCACTGTTTGTTACTGCAAGAAAGCTGGACAAAGCCAGAGACAATGGAGAGAAAGGGGTCACAGATATGGACAGTACACAGCTCAGAGTAACCTAGATGGTGGCTAGTAGAACAGCAGATTGTAACAAGTCAGAGGAGCACCAGGATGTAAAGGCCATCACGTAACTGTGTCAGTACTTACAATAAATCAGTGGACGCCATCATACCTCTCAAATGTACAGAGTTTCACAGAATGTCCACATTTTTGCCTCATATTTCTGGTCTGTTTTTCATAATATTGCAGTTTTCTGGCAAACTAGTGGCAAATCTATGTATACAGATATGTATATGTATATGTATACCTAACTGTCTCTCCCTTTCACCATTAGACATGATTACCCTTATCTATCAGTATATGGCATATAAAAGATATATATATATATATATATATATATATATATATATATATATATATATATATATATATATATATGTATCTGTGGCATTTTATGTAGATACACACACATATATATATATATATATATATATATATATAGGTAATATATATATACATTATATACATATATAGAGAGAGAGACAGAGAGAGGAGGAAAGAGAGAGACACAGAAAGGTATAGAGTGATGTACCACTGCAGCCACTTGCACAATAATTGTTACCAGTGGCACGTGCAATTAGTATGGTGAGTTGTAGTTTGCATTAATAGGTAGGGGTTCTAATCTCACATCAGTCACCATGTGTGTGTGTGTGTGTGTGTGTGTGTGTGTGTGTGTGTGTGTGTGTGTGTGTGTGTGTGTGTGTGTGGATATTCCACATACAGCAACATACTCATGCACAACAGGCCTATGTCTGTGCAATGGTCAATCATTTTATGGCCCTGTGACTAGTGTCCTCCACAGCAGTGGCCTCCCTGTCAACAGCTGCTGATGTCATCCACCCCAACAGCAGTGGCACACACACTCTCCAAACACACAAGCTCTGTGGTGCATGCAATATGTATGTAGCACTGCACTCTATACAACTAGATAGGTAGGGGTTATAATCCCAACAATGGCAACTCTGTGAGTTTGTGTGTGCATAAGTAAATCCCCTTGCAGCAGTGTGTCTGTCTTGCCTATGTGTGTGCAATGTTAACACATTTTAAGGCCCATGCCTACCTGTTAACCCGCACATTGGCTTACTTTACAGGGCCTGCAGATCCACCTAAGAAGCATAGTTAGACACTCTCCAAAAAGCTCAGTGGTGCATGCGATAAGTATGTAGCACTGTAGTATATACATCTAGATGGGTAGGGGTTCTAATCCCAACAATGGCAACTCTGTGTGTGTGTGCGAAAGTATATGCCCTTGCAGCAGTGTGTCTGTTTTGTCTATGTGTGTACAATGCTAACACATCTTAAGCCTGTGCCTACCAGTTAACCCTCACATTGGCATACTTTACAGGCCTGCTGATGTCATCCACCTTAGAAGCACAATTAGACAGTCTTCAGACACATAAGCTCCATGGTGCATGCAATACGTATGTAGTACATAGTATATATAACTAGATAGGTAAGGATTCTACTCTCAAAACCAGCAACTCTGTGTCTGCATGTGTAAGCATATTTAACTGTATCGCACTTTAGTCAAACTATTATGATACCAGGAAGGTTCACATGCCAGAGCTCTAATGTTGTGTATATTGCTTTGTGTTCAGGATGCTCATCATTCTACATTGGCATGACTACTAGGCAATTAAATGCACATATTAAAGAACACATTTATGCTATCAAATGCAAAGACACTAACAATGCCTTATATAGGCATACACTTAGTTGTTCACTAAGTGAAAAGTCTACTTTTTCTGTGCTTGAACATGTAAAAAAAAAAGACTCGAGAGGTGGTAACAATAAAAAGAGAGCTGAAAGGAAATAATCTCTGTGGCAACTTAGATTAAATGCAAAAAATCCACCTGGTTTGAATGATAGTGTTAATATAAAATGCTTTTTAGGTAACAAGCTTTCTTAAAATTTATATTCAGCTAGAATTTCAAGTTTGTAATTTTCGGAAAGCAATTTAGTAGGTCTTTTCTGGTTCCGTTTCACAGTGTTTTTTAAGTTGGTTTTAGTTGTTGCACTGTGCGCCATTTTAGAGGTTTTGGCTGTTTTTTGAATGGCTAGTTTTTCCAAAGACCTACTTGAGTTAACTTTACATCCAGAGATGGAAATCCAGAAGGATAGTCAACATTCTACGATGACTGCATTTGCTACCAAACTCAATAATATTCAGACAGCTTTACAGGCTTAACTAAAAACTGTTTCCTATGATAATTAGCAGTTCATGTTCTGCTAATACAGACATTAATGGTTGTTTATCAGCAGCAGTAAAAACAAATGTAAGTGCAGATACCAACACAACTTTGTATAAAGATGTTTCAGCTGCATTGAACTGTTCTTTTGACCCTTTTGTAACATCAGAATCATTGGAGAGCAATGTAACAAATAAGATCCGTGACACTGATTCAATAAATGATCGGCTATTTGAACTTGAAAAAGGTCTAAAGAAGTACAGAGCACTTACAGTAGAAAATAAATACTTTGAACGTTGTATAGCCTGCAAAATTGTTCCTAAGGGATTAAGATTTTTTAAAACCCCTAACAGAGTACCTCAAGACGAACCATTTTTTGAGGAATTGATAAATTTCTTTAACAACTCTGGTTTAGACTTTCTTGGGTTGTTGATTCAGTGTAATAGCAACATCACTCAAGGTTTAAAGTCTGAGTTAGAGACTTTGGACAGTGAAATTAAAGCTAAACAGGGAGTTCAAAATGACACTCAAGTTAAGGGCTATGAACAAATGTTGCTAGTGGTAGACAAATATGAACATTTGGTAGTGGAAAGGAAATTAAAAAAGATAGATCGTTATGTAACAATGGACAGGCTTATTTTCTTAATCAGCCAAGAAAATGACCTTTTGACATACGGAATCAACATTTTTCTACTCAACGTACTTATTGTTCGGTGGTTAAAAACAGTGGTACAGCTTTAATTCCAGCTGATAAAGATCTACGAATGTTGCTAAGCATCAGAGAGTGTATGTCAACTAGAAGGGGTTACCAGCAGTGAACCTATATCTCCAAAGCCGTCCACATCAGGTTTGAACAATTCTACTCTGAACTCTAGTAACAACAAGACTGCTAATCCAAAAAACATGAAAGGTTTAGCCGACACATCAAAAATGAAACAGAACAGGGGCAGAAGTCAATTTCGGAGGTAACAACAGACTCATTGTATAAAGGAAGCAGTAGTGATAAAATATGCAATTTGACTGATGTGGTACTTACTGATACGGAAAAACGCGTAGTTGTTTAGGATTTAATTTTATCCCTAGTAAAAGAGCTGATTTAGCTCGTACACTTTTGGAACTTAAATTGTACATCAGAAAGATGAATTTAGCTTACATTATGAAGGATGTTAATTTTGCACATTGTGAAGTAGTTAAAAAGCCATCAGTATTTAATCCCTTGCTTCACTGTACTTTAAAAGTGTTTGAAATTTTTTGTACAAATGATATTAGGTCCTCACTTTCTAGTAAGCCTGTTCATCCACACTTTAATCAAAACAGTGAGGATAGAAAAGTACTGTTTAATTTAGCGAGGACAAGTGAACTGAGGTTCATGAAGGCCGACAAGGGGGGAGGATTGGTGGTGATGAAAACAGATGATTATATTAAAGCTATGGAAAACATTCTAAGTAACCACATGGAATACAGTGAAGTGAATGTAGAGTTTATAGAGAGAAGTTACAGGTTTATTCAGTATGCCTTATATGATCAATATATGAATGGAGGATTTTCAACAGAAATATACAAATACTTGACAGTAGATAATCCGAGGATGGGTGTACTATTTGCTATACCTAAAATACACAAGCATTCGACAACCCCCCTTTTTGGCCTATAGTTTCTGTAGTGGGTAGAGTGACAGAGGGTATTTCTATTTATATGGACAAATTTTTGAACCCTTTAGTCCAAGAATTGTCATCTTACATCAAAGATTCTTGGTCTTTTTTAGACCATATTCAGACTTTCCATCTTTCTAGTGCTTTTCAAGAAATGAAAGCTGAAGCATCGGAATTCTTTTTGATAACTGTAGATGTAGTGTCTTTATACAAGTCGACACCTTAAGTTAACAGTTTGGAATTTTTAAGCAACTTTTTATAAAAGTACACCTCATGGTCCACCCCTCAGAAAGACACTTGCTGTTTTTTGTTAGATGTTTTATTAGACAACATTTTTTTTATGTTCAACAAAAAATATTTTAAACAGCTACAGGGGGTGGCTATGGGTGTTACAGTTGCTCCTGCTTATGCAGGTATTGTTATAGGTTGGTGGGAAGTGGAAATTTTGTCTAAAATAGAGATGTTTTCTGAAGTTTTGTTTTACAGGAGGTTTATTGACGATTTGTTTTTCATTATTAAAGGGAATTCTGATAGAGAAAGACCCTTTTTTGATCAACTCAATAGTAGTGTAGATTTTTTACAATTTACCTTGGGAGACCATGGTCATCAGGTCAATTTTTTATATGTCACACTGACCTGGGATCCTGTCAACATAAGTTTTCTAGTAAGATTTTTAGAAAAAACACTTATGTTAATAACTATTTACATTACCAAAGTAACCACCCTAAATTCATGAAGCGGAATATACCTAAGTGACAATATATCAGAGTGTTACGCATGACCAGTGAAGAAACCATTTTTTTGAAAGAGTTAGATTTTATTACTAACTTATTCATTGAAAGAGGATATTCTGAATTTATGTTAAATGAAATTGCCACAGAAATTTTTAGAAGAAGAAGTACAGACTTTCCTCCTATTCTTATTCATGGTTTGCTTAACAAACAAACTAGTTCTGATAATTGGTATGACTACTAGCCAATTAAATATGTGTATTAAAGAACACATTTATGCTATCAAATGCAAAGACACTAACAATGTCTTATATAGGCATACACTTAGTTGTTCACTAAGCAAAAAGTTTACTTTTTCTGTGCTTGAATATGTAAAAAAAGACTTGAGAGGTGGTAACAATAAAAAGAGAGTTGAAAGGAAAGAAACTCCTTGGCAACTTAGATTAAATGCGGACAATCCACCTGGTTTGAACAATGATGTTAATATAAAATGTTTTTTAGGTAACAAGCTTTCTTAAAATTTATAGTCAGTTATAATTTCAGGTTTGTAATTTTCGGAAAGCAATTTCAGTGGGTCTTCTCTGGTTTCCTTTCACAGTGTTTTTTAGTTGGTATGTGTAAGCATATCCCCTTACAGCAGTGCAGCTGCCTTTTGTGTGTGTGTGTGTGCGTGTGTGCATGTGTGTGTGTGTGTGTGTGTGTGTGTGTGTGTGTGTGTGTGTGTGTGTGTGTGTGTGTGTGTGTGTGTGATGGTTACACAATTTTAATGGCCTGTTAACCCCCCCCATTGGCAAACTTTTCAGGGCCTGCTGATGTCATCCACCTTAGAAGCACAGTTAGACCCTCTCCAAACACAATAGCTCCATAGCACATGGGATAACTACTTAGTACCACTTAGTACTATAGTGCATATAACTAGATAGGTAGGGGTTCTAATCTCAAAACTGAGGGCCTACTGATGTCATCCACCTTAGAAGCACAGTTAGACACTCTCCAAACACAATAGCTCCATGGCACATGCGATACTTAGTACTATAGTGTATATAACTAGACAGGTAGGGGTTCTAATCTCAAAACTGGCAAGTGTGTGTGTGTGTGTGTGTGTGTGTGTGTGTGTGTGTGTGTGTGTGTGTGTGTGTAAGCATACCCTCACAAAGCAGTGCACTGTCTTGCCTGTGTGCTGTGATCCATATGTAGTATTATTGTATATACAACTAGACAAATAGGAGTTCTACTTTCAACAATGGCAGTTCATGTGTGGGTGTGTACATATATCCCCTTGCAGCTGTGTGAGTGTGTTAGGGTTACCTCCTGTCCCACTGTGCAAATTGCAGTCCATGCTTGGCCAGGTGAGTCCTGTGAAAACAACTAAAATAATACAAATGTCCCAAGTGTAATAGTTACATAAAACAGTCATTTTAAATCACAAACACCTAAATGTTATGAGAAATAGCACAATCTAGGCAAATGCTACCAAAACAAGCTGTTACATTGTCAAAAACTGAGGTTCTGTCCATTGCACTCACCATGGGTATGGTTTGTTCTGCCAACTCTCACGTTACTACAAAAAGTGTCCCACATTGGACATTTGATAAAGTGGCAACCATAGTTTGTCTTGCCTATGTGTGCAATATGTATACATTTTGAGGCCCTGTGAGTAGCTACTGCCCCTATGAATGCTACCTGCCACCACCTACATTTGTAGGTACTGCCCAAGTTTGTGGATGACTCTAAGTTGGGTGCTGTCTGCAAGTGACTCCGCAAATGTTAACATACTTCAAGAGTGTCTTACATCAACCACTGACTGGTGCCAATTTCCTGGACTAAAGCTAAATGCAAAAAAATGTATCATCATACCAGTCGGCAAAGACACGGCCCCACTGTTTACCACATCAATGGCAACCCCCTATACACACAACCTGTGTTGAGTGAACTGGGTAGTCAGGTTGATAACAATTTTGCATTCAACCATTATGTAGCAGCAGTGGTCAGAACAGCCTTGTACAGCCTTGTACATGGTAATGACCACCTTTTTTCTGGATGCAACCCCTTTACCTGTGACATGAACCATGTGCAAGGCTATAGCTTGTACATGGTTCATGTCATAGGTAAAGGGATTGCATCCAGAAAAAAGGTGGTCTTTACCTCTATATTGTTCTCACTCCATAGACCAATATATTACTACAATGCTCCATTTTGTATGTACCTATCAAGACATCTGCACCAACTGGAAAGGCCACGGAAATACCTCACAAAGGTAATCCATGGCTTCCAACACCTTTCCCATGCAGACAGGCTCAAATCACTATTGCTCCACTCGGTATCAGACAGGTTGCTCAGAGGTGGGTTGTGTCATGCCTACAAGGCAATGTTGGACCCCGTCCTACTACACCTACCCCATATTCGTAAGTCTAACTCCTCACAAATTGCCTGCATGACAGGCCTGAATCTGATATGTGACATCAACACAACCTGCTGGAGAAACACGTTTGTCTCCCCAAGGCTGCCATGTCTCAGAAATATACTTCCCATACATGTCAAACAGAGTACCACTCTGACCCTCTTCAAGTGCAACCATGATGAGTGGATGGGAGACCACATTTCTGTCCCAGGGATCCCACCTGTGTCCCTCATTGACAAGGGCAACAGCTGCTAACTGATGTTTTTTCTGGGGAAAAACTAATGGCTAGCCTTCTAAGGGGCCCAGGACCAGTACTCTAGTGACCTCCTATGATCCTATGAACCTATGATCCTACTGAACTCCCAGGTGACATGTATCAGGAGTAGCATGCTGTGTCATGGGGTATGCATGTAAGATTATGCTGTCTGCCCCCATTGTCCCTGACACACTGTTCTACACCTATGCACCTAAGTAACCATGCACATATACAGCCATACCTTGGTGAAGTCACATTTCTGCATTGCCACCATGCCATCCTGAGCCTCTATATTGGCACCAGCTCTCCATGGTGTAGACACACAGACCCCTGGAACAGAAACACAAAAAGATGTGAGAGACAACAGTCAGTCAGCAATATTACCACCAATGCAGAATCATGGAACAAAGGTACATACACTTTGATGTGTAGTCATGACACATGCCAGCAAACAACACTTTACAGGGCATACAATTCTGCATTACAAACTGTCATTAAGTGTACTATAGTCACCTTGTGCATCAGACATATAGTTGCATGTCCCTGTATCGATGGTATGGATGACAGGAATGTGGCATACTTATCATCACATGCACAGGGTGTGGTGTGGGGTTACCAAGGCTTAGGCTGTGCCACACAGTTGACATTGCGTGTGTGTGTCTGGAGGGGTGCTGGTCATCTGGGCCATGAAGAGGAGCTGTGTGTGTCTGTTGGTGACCTGCATGTGACAATGATGTGTGAGTGTGTGCGTGTACACAGTCAAGCCATGTGCTAGCCCTACATGAGGGTAGGGTGGACAGCTGTAGACTGTACATGGCAGAATGTACAGTTCACCATCTCTGGCCATGTACACAGGAACTGGCTCTTCCAGGAGTGACAGTGACACCACCATAGCCAGGGTCAAATGCAGTACTACTTGTTGATGGTGACCAGTGCCTGCTGGGTCCATCTCCCTCATGGGACCACTCAGCACCACATGACCATGGCCTGCCATGTTGTGGTGTGGACAGCACCCTCCCTTCTGTAGTGCTGGTGGTACTGCCACTACAGGAGCATGACTGTGCATGGCCATGTGGACTTTCAGCTGATTTTGCTGCTAACCTACATCCATGTGTCCAGTGCCCTACTTCCACCACATGTTCAAGTCCAGACAATGTGTGATTAAGTGTGATTAAGGGCTGACAATGTTTCATTCCACCATCTGTCCACTACATCGGTGAAATGATGCATGGCATCACCAATGTTGTGGATGGAGTCATGGATGCCAGACAGCAATGCATCCATGATCCTGAGCATCCATCTGGTGTTGCATTCAGAACATGCCTGCACCGCCATGATGGACCAAAACATGCATTGAGTGACTCACGATGTGACACCTGTAACAGGTGGTGGATGGGCAGCAGTCCTCCTTTGAGCACCCTGGTCAATCTGCCTGTGTGGGACCTCACCAGCACTCTGGCTATGGCTAATGTCTACAGTCACAAATGCCATAGTCACCACACTCTCCTATTTGATGCCACCACCCTCTGAATGTCCAATATCTATGACCACAGGGGACTGGGTATGTGTGGGCATACTGACTGTGTGTGGAGACACTGGGGAGGAAGTGGGATGTCAACCCATGGAACAGATTCAGACCCCAACAACCTCACCTGTGCCTCACTATGGCCACCATCATCATCAGAGTCTGATAAGACACTGCCATCAGGATGTGAGGGGGACAGACTCCAACTCCCCAAAGTCACCCATAAGGAGGAACACAACATGACTACATTAATACCTGCACTATTATGTCTGCTGATACACACACACACACACACACACACACACACACACACACACACACACACACACACACACACACACTGAAGTGCCACAACTATATTATACATACTACACATTATTACTGATCCCATGCACAACACACAGGAATACTACAACAGACACAGACAAGACAGGCCCTTAACAACATGCATTGCAGTTACATCCCCTTAATGTTGCCAGTACTATACACCTGTGAGATAAGTGACATTTCAGTGTATGTGATGGACCGTCACCTAAAACACAGTGCACCCATCTCCACCATACTATTGCCCCATATAGTAGATTGCATACACCTTCACAAAAATACATGTAAATATGTTACAGCTCCTGAAACTATGCTAATGTGATTACCAAATCAATGCAATGCAGTGAACCCCTCCACAACTCAACATACAAGTATTGTACTATGGCTAAGGTTAACAGTTGTGTCCACAGCAAACTGGCAGCCCATAACATTCCAAGGGTATAGATGAGCCATAACAAAACAGTTTCACACTCACTGGCTACAGGATGTTGGACTCCGGCCACACCAGATGTACCTATGGAATTGTGAGGGAGAGGTATTGTCAGCAAACACAAATTTGGCATTGATACAGGATAATAGGTGTGTATATCAACATATACAGTACAAACTGTGATACTGCTCACATTGCTGACATTCTGAGCATGTGTGCACACATGTGCATTACAAACCCCCCAAATGCAGATTGACCTGACATCCATGTACAGGTATGCAGAGACTGCCACTATGACTGCTACAGTATTACAGTGATGACCACAGGAGGCTTACCTGGATGGTCCTCTGCTGTAGAAGCTGTGCCACCCACCTCTACAATGTATGGGGTGATGGATGATTGCGAGCCAGTGGCTGAACCCAGGGTCACCAGGAGTGTATCCAAGAGTGGTTGTTGTATTGCAAGCCCTCCACCAGTGCCAGTGTGGTCCCTAGCCACAGCTGCGGCCCTTTGCCATTCAGCATTTATCATATTGGTGGCCCAGTGTCAGACCTGCTCATAGCTTCTTTACTGTAGTCCAATGTGATTTACTGATGGAACAAGGTCTGCCCACAGTGCAGCACATTGTTACTGCATATGGTGAATCCTCGACAGCAGGATGGCATGATGCAGTCTGAGGTCGTCAACTATGACTTCATTCTCAGCTGCAGAAAAAGGTGGGTTTCTCCATCTGTACATCACTGCTGAAAGACAAGAAGAGGGGAGCACATCATAGGACCACATACATTGCTCTCCATTATGTACACACCATGGACATCCACATTTGCCAGCACTATCCTCCGCTAATTCCACATCATACCCCACTATCTCTCACCACAGTATGCTATCAACAACATAGTGGCAATACATCATGCATTTCCCTCCTCATCCTGCTGTTTCCTGCTAATTTCTGCATGTTCTCTAAGGTGTTCAACTGCATCTTTTCTGTCGTACCTATTACTGCTTGTTTATAGCCTGTCTACATTGCATGTGGTAGTGTAAGCCTCTTACATTTCTTGTAAGCACCTATGCTGTAGGACCACCCCTTTGGTCTCCCAAGCTTTCCTCCCTCAGATCCTGACAAATATGGTTGGATAATGTCTTACAGTTTCCCCTGTCAGTCTGGTTCATATGGGTATCCTAACACAGTGTAGCAACTGCCTCATGTACATGGACAACCATCTACAAACACCACCAACGAACACAATTTGTGAGAGATGCAATGACATTAAAAACCTACAGTCCATGCTCTCTCCCTCTCAAGTCCGCATATCTGGCACTGAAAAGGTTGTCAACACAATCAGTACACCTCACAAACCACCCACACCTACACAACACGCACTCACATATGCAGAGGTCCTCAACATAAGCATCCCCAAACAAAGGAGAATTCTGAGGCAAAAAGACATGTGGAATCCACAGCCCTGCACACCACATACCACACATAGCCACACACCTGTGTCCTACAGCCACTAAGGTGTCACAATAAATCAAACATATTAGTCAAAGCAAACTCCATTCTGAGACACACAGATGTGCATCTCACCAGGGTGTATATGGAGAAGGCCACGGTTACTTGTCTGTCAGGTGCCAGAATCAGTCATATCACATACACACTGCTGTTTCTTAACAACAGGTACTGTTATGAGTCTATCATAGTTCATGTTGGCATGCCTGACCTGAGACATACCTCCCTGGACTATATGACATGACACATGATTCAGTCTGCTAAGTATGTGTCCCAGGCAGGTATGTCCCTAGCCTTAAGCAGCATTCTGCCGTCACCCAGAATGATGCCACAATACAATAAGGAAATGATTGACCTTAACAATTGGCTTGGTTTCTGGTGCCATTCCAGGGGGATCCAGTACCTGACAGCCTGGGATGATATGATCAACAAACCACAATGCTTTGCCAGAGATGGCCTCCATCTGTCTTATCTGGCCTTCAGGTTTCTGACCATGGTTTTTGTCACCACCACAGTGCCTTTATTAGGAAAAGTGGTGACATTAACACTACCAACATGAAACTGTCAACAAATGACAAACTGAAGGCCATGCTGCTAAACACTAGGAGTCTAAACATGAATCTGCATGCATTGCAAGCAGTCTTAACCCTGGAGAATACTGACATATGTGCAGTCACAAACACATGGTTCAAAGCTGCAGAGTGCATCCCAGTCTTACATGGTCACCAATCCTATTATACAATCAGACCCCAAGGTGTGGGCAGTAAAGCCAAGGGACGTGAGGTTTCACTATATATGAAAGACATACACACCTCCAAGCTGATCAAACAGTAACATGCACAGGAGACACTCCAGGTGCAGTTAACCATTGCCAAGACCCCTATTCACATCACAGCTAGCTACTGGCCCCCACAAGTGACCAGGAAGTCCATTCTGCCTATATGGACCTGGGTGCTGTCACCAAATCCCATAGTGATGTGGACATCCACCAAGAGGGTCTCACACAGACCTGAGTGGTGCCAGACACATGGCCTCAGGCTGCATACCACAAAATTCAATGTCATCCCCTTTGGGGAGCATGGCATCCCCACAAATTATCAGATTACTAACAATCTCCTAAGCACACAATCAGTTGTGAGGGATTTGGGCACACACATTGATGCCACCATGGCATTTGACAACCATGTTGCTTCCTTTGTAAAGAAAGCCTTCTACATGGCCCACCTCATACGTAAAGGTATCTCATCCTGGGACATTGGGGTCATAACATTCCTGTATTCCTCCCTAATAAGGCCCATTATTGAGTATGATGCCCCTTTCATCATGTACCTCGCAAAGCACATGGAGCAGCTGGGGAGACCACAAAGGTTCCTCACCAGGGAATAGCAAGGCCTCAAGCATCTACCATACATAGATAGGCTAAAAGCCCTATTCCTCTACCCAGTTTCATACAAACTCCTCAGAGGTGATCTCTGTCTGGCATACAAGGCAATCATTGACTCCACCTTGATGGGACTGCTGCACATCCACAAGTCAATCTCCACTTGAGTAACCCACACATGTACCTTCAACCTGGTCTGTGACAACAACAGGACTTGTTGGCGGGTCACATGTGTGTCTCACACACTCAACCAGCTGTGGAATGGACACCCTGGCCACATCAGGCAGAGGACCTTTTTACTCCTTTTTAAGTGAAACCTGGATAACTGGATGGTAAACAGGACATGCACCCTTGGGATTCCACCTGTGTCCCTGTTGGACTGGGACATCAGGTGCAGGCTTGCATAAACATGGCCTAAACTCTGGGCTAGGCTTATGAGGGCCTCAGGGCCAATAGCCTAATAATCTCGTATGATCCTAGGTATACTGGTTATGGTCCGGTGTGCTGTGATGGACTGTGTTGTTATGTCTTCACACCCATCACTGCCATTTACTGTGGTATGTCCCCTATGGGCAACATCTCAGTACCATGTCATACAGCCACCATCCGACAAATAGGTGAGTGGTACTACAAGTGTATGGGGACAGTCCAGCAGCATGTGTGTGACCCAATGACAGACAGCACTGTAAACATGCTGTAGGGTATCCTCCCTGTAGGTGTCCAATACCCACAGTACACAGATGTTTGCAGAATGTGTACATGTGCCTGTTATATGTGGACCCTCTGCCAGATAAATGTGGATGTTTGGCAAACAGTTGGACAATATGTAATGGCTGTTCCCAGACTGTGGGGAATCTGACTGTCACACACCAGACTCCTCAGAAAACAGTTATGGTACATTAATATCTGGTACTGTATTCATTCAGTTATGTTGTATGCTTGATATGTACACTCTGTCACTGAGGCCAGGCCTGTGCGCCCCCACTACTACTGGCTACAACCTGCTGTTCTGATGTAGGGGGTCAACAGGTATGCTAGGTGGTCTACTTTACATGGTCAACTTTTCACAAAGTTGACTTTCAAATGGCCGAGACTATATGATCAACATTCAGAAAGCCAACCATGTAAAATAAACACAAACAACACAACGAACACTTACCTTAAAACTGTTAACAGGGGGGCAACCCCACCTGCACCCCCCCATGGGGACCCCTGCCACCCACATGTCCCGTAACTTAAATATACCAACTCTGAGATTGCACTACAGTGCAGAAGATGGAAATTTCCCCATTCCGCACTCTATGGAGATAGCGGTTCCCCATGGTCGGCTTTTTGAAAGTTGATCATATGGCCTCAGCCATATGAAAGTCGACTATATGAAAAGTCGACCATGTGAAGGGGACCCTTGCTAGGCATAGCTCTCAAGTGATGAGATACAGGCATTGAGTACACAGTGACTTAGACAAAGTACATCAGGAACAGTCAGGGACACCTGGACAATGTTTGAAGTATGCCTGTGTGACAGTCACAGACTGAGAGAAGCTGACTGATAGTACAGCATGTGATATGCCAGCTGTATCCACCAATACATACTGTCACTATTGTCTAAAATACAATTCAGTAGCATTCGTACATGAGCTGACCATTGCTGGAGGGACCCACATGGCCAGAGCTGTGATCTGTGTTACAGCAGACAGAGCTGAAAGGGAGGTCTGTAGGTGCTGGAGAGCTGACTAACAGCAAGATATCATTCCAAGATATGTATTACAGACCTGCTGTTGTAATCCCTATTTCCCATAATTGCATCCTCCCATCTGTGTTCCATTACATGGGGACTTCTATTACATACCTTGTATAGTGCTGTTTTCCTTTATGTGCAAAAATCCTGTAGTATAATGCTTATGTTCTTGCTGTCTGTCTTCGTAAAGAAAGTCAAAGACCTGTTTACTATAGGCAGCAGCTTGCCTTTTGTAGGTAATGCTCATGAACAGGTGATTGCCTGTGCAGCAATCTGTGGCTCACACTTGTTAATTGCATCCAGAACAGCTGTGTTGCATTTTCATTAGCCAATGGCATGGCACCATAGTGCTATATTTAAGCCCTTCATGTAAGCCTTGGCCCTTTTCCTGGCCTGTGAGATGTACATTATTGAGGTGTGGGGAATACAGCATCAAAGAGGGTAGGTAAAAATACTGTCCACTCTCCGGATTTATGTGGTATGTCCACAGTTTGGCATGCTATGTTTGGCCATTGTGAACAGACTTTCTGATTATGTGGCAGTTTACTGTTTAACAATGTGGGTTGAGGTCAGTAAGGGGACAGACAGATGTGAGTGTCATACATCATTTGCATCAGAATATGCATGCTGCTACAGTAGCTGCTTGTCTATCAGCTGTGTATGTTTGTAGGGGAAGACTGTGACACACGTCCCTGTCACTTAAGCATTCTCCCCCAACCCCTTTATGTATGGGTGTTGTGCGGATCCCCTGTTCTAGGTGTTTGGGAGGTATGGTAGGTCTGTAGCAGATAGATGAACATACTGCCAAATATGTTGCAGGCTTCAGCTACTGCATTCTGGCCAGGAGCCATACTGGGGATTGTAAACACATTGGGGACAGTAAGCTGTATATGTCAGTGAGGGAGCAGTGTCAACTCTGTTGTCACAGCATAGCCAGGGTGAAGGTACCCATAACAGTGCAGGTGAGGCATGTACCTCAGGTACATAGGTTATGTAATAGTGCCATCCAGAGAGTGGTAGGCAACATTTAGGATGCCCATACATACTTGTGAAGTGTGTCCCAACCTACAGGCCTTTGACATGCTAATATGGGTGATAGTGACTGCAGCAGCAGCAGCAACTGGTTCTGTTTAAAATTGCAGGGCTCATTCATTTATTTGTTGTTTTGACTAGGATGTACTTGACATGCAACAGACTGGAATGGAAGCCAGGATTGTGCGAGGCGAAATGTAAAGCATGCAAGGAATGTAACAGATTGAGCTACTGAGTCAACACTATAGCAGGTATATTTGCAAGACATATGTGCATGCATACAGTCTGTTACACAGAACTGGCATGAACATGTGTGTTCGGATGGGTATGACATGCGACACTGAATTGCCTGTCATGATTTTCTAATCTCAATCTGTACTGACTTGCCAATACTTCAGCACACAGAACAGGTTTTCTGACAACCATGCCAAAAGTAGGTGGCACAACTGTGGACATTCTGCAACAGTCTGTGCAGTTTTCAGCTCTACCTAATATCCTAGGCATCACATACATCCATCTATATTTATTTGGCTGTGTACTGGTTTGGTGTCTGCATCACAGTCCCAAGTATGCTGTCATTTTTCCCATTATATGTACAGGCAGTGTGTCACTGGCACTCAGGATATGTGTATGGAAACCCCTGCTACACTTCAGAGCTTTGTGGCCTAATGAGCTAATGCACAATGCTGTAGTTGACAGGGTCCTAGGTTTAAAACTTGGCAAGGGTGACTGTTTTGCTGATGTGCATCACTGATATTCAGGCTATGTTTATGGAAACACCTGCTACTCTTCAGAGATGAGTGGCCTAGTAGACTAATGCACTATACCCTAGTTGGCAGGGTCCTGGGTTTGAGACTTGGCATGGGATTATCATTTTGCTGATGTGCAGAACAATGTCAGAAAGACAGAAGGTGATTAAAGCAGTGTTAAGTGGGTTTGCGCAACATGGCACTTAGCTCTGTTTAAACCCGCACCATTTACAAAAAAAAAGAAAAGAAAAAAGGGGTGATAGGAAAATGGTGAAATGGGGGCTAGCAGGGGGGAAAACAATGTGAAAGACAGGTAGGGATGTGCAGGATGGGTGCAGAAAAGGACAATAGCTCTCCATTCTTGTACAGCAACAGCTCTGCAGGTTGTGGACAATTTGGAATTTAAAGCCTCACATCCCAGAGAGAGGGATGTCGGCAACATAACTGTATTGAATAATTGCTGTAATGATTGAATGTGGGCAGTGTACATTGTGGATAAATGGAGAGCTTTTCATGGTGCAATATTTTTTTGTGAGACAGATGTCCATTTTATTAAGGAGAGAGTGGAATGTTGGGTAAGGGATATAGGTATGTATGGGGAGGTAAGTTGGGTAGGAGAGGTAGCATTTACAAACAGACAAGACAGAAGACAGGATGATATATGAGACATGAGGGGAGTAAACACCTTGGATGGGGAGGGTGTTGTGGAATCGGAAATCCATAAGCCCCCAGATGGTAACAGTGGGACTGTACTCCCCACCCATGGGCAGTCACCACTGCTCCTTCACTGCCCTGAAGGTGGCTGTGCTGAGGGCTGGATGCCAGGGTCAGCTTGCCCCTCCAGGTTGGCCAGTCTGTTCTCAATCCAGCGCAGTCAATTGTCAAACCCTTGTTGCATGATCCTGCACACCATGCCTGGTAGTTGTTGCTGGGTCACAAATCCCACTCTGTGCCAGTTCCCAGGGCGGGAACAGGCCCCGTACCCTGAGGCGATTCCACCCATAGGTGGTGCAGGACCGGAGGAGGGGGCATCTCCAAGTTGGGTCCCACACATGCTTGGAACCAGTGTCACAGCCAGTTGAGGTAGGGTAGGTGGATCCATGGGAACCGGCTACCCAGTCAAGCTATGGTGTTGAGGTTTTTTCAAAATGTATAGGTTAGTAATGAACAGAACATTTAAACTTTAGTTATAACAGCATGCCAGGTTGTTCCAATTAAACCAGTAACATAATATTGCATAGCATATGGAACACAGCAATAAGTGGTATAACAGTCAATATTGTAACAGCATGTCAGTAACTGCTGCGGCAAAAGGCCAACAACATAGGTAATTCAACAAGTATGTCAGTATGTAACCATTGTAATATATAACAATGATAAAACACAAGGTCCAACATAACATTTTGAGAACAACATGTATTAAAAGTAAGCCATATCCGACGTATTACAATAATAAAATATGATCCAGATAAGGGGTGGGGGAGAGAGAAAGACAATTCCATTACTACCAATATAGACTATATTGTTTGCAACAGTACTCTGATATACACTATAGGTCTGCCCTTACTTTATGCATAAAAGTGCCCTATAGCTTCTGTAGCACCTACATACCTCTCAAGCTTTCTGCATGGGACAGTACAGGCCAAGCTGTAACACTTACAGATACACAACTACAGGGGACTATTACATGTCAGGGGAACATATATAAGTACCAAGGTGTAGTGTGGACTGATGTAGTGTGACTGTGCTTTTGACATAAATCAAGTGTATGTTAAATCTGTGTCCAAGGGATTTGGCAACAGTGATCACAGTCCGTGACAGCGTGACACTTGAGAGGCATGTACCATGCACAGTACAGACATGTTATACTTATCATGCCATCCTTGGCAGGCATGGGGTTAGACTATCAGCAGACATTCACAGACACAGGCATACAGCTGTACCAAGATTAAACAGTTTTATTTGTTTAATTAACCTGTATTAGTATTGAACTTGTTGACTTTTTATATACTGATGTCTTATCACCTTGCAGAGCAATGCTGTTAACACCCTGGTACATCTGGACACACAAGTTAGTAACCCATTCAAACAGCTACTACAGCCATTTATTTACCTGTAATTCCTGTGGGGAGAACATCTGTTAACAATACATAACTGTTTCTATAAATATTTAGTAGCACTTGTCCCTGGATTCGAACCCCGGTTTGTGTGTGGCAAAATGCACATCATACCTAGTGTTTATTAAACTGAGATACTGCACCACTACTGAACATTGATTGACTGATATGTGCCTAGAGCTCATCTGGTAACAAACTGTGACCTAGTAATAGAAGTAGAGTGTTATACAAGACTGCAGTGACACTTGAACACACACCCATGAGATTCATGCATGACAGCGATAGTAGATGAACTGTGCATTAATATATGGAATGCAGGTGTAGACAATTAACTCCTAGTAGGTTAAACTATGTGTGATGTGTACAGATCATATCAGAGTGCTGGGTTGGCTACCTAACCCATATACAGTTGCGGATGGTATATTTGCAGTCTACAACTATTACAGTTTCATACTTGCCTGCAGCAGCATAACTAAGATCAGGAATGAATATAGCTGAAATGCAATGGTTAACACAAGACAGTCCTGAGATACACACTATATTACCTTGGCTGTTCCTATTCTAGATTCAGATCTTAGTGCAGATCAAATATCATAATGCATTATATCTTGTAGTACAGCTCCATATCTACAGTTTAGCAAAACACTTCTTTATTAGCTAACAGTCACTTTGTGCTATTATTACCGTTTTTACTTCACAGCAGTTTTACTACTTGATTTCATGACCAACAGCCCAAAATACACACATATTGCACAACAGCTTTTTTACGGGTGACATCATGCAGTGATTGATATACATGTAACAATCTTTATTGATGAACACTTCCTATAATGCAGGTGTTGCAAAACAGCTGCAATTCCACAATTAATGCATTAGAAACTTTATTTCCTTAACATTATGAATGAAGTTGAACTTTATTAACTTGACATTATGAATGCAGTTGAAGTTTATTTCCTTAACATTATTCATGCATTAGAAACTTTTATTTCCTTAACATTATTAATGCAGTAGAAACTTTTTTCCTTAACATCATCAGGTATCATGTTTTCGTCTTTATTGAACTGTACCTGTCATTACTCAGTTATATCAGTCCAGGTCTATGACCATATTCATTGCAATGCACTCAAAACATACTGGCAGTTACTAATGTACTCTTTCTTGTTTATATGACTATAGGTTTATAGGTTCATAGGTTGGTACTAGGCTATAGGCCCTCGGGCCTATACAAGCCTAGCCATAACAATTTCCTGGCTATTTCTTCCCACAGTATTTACTTCCCTATAGATTGCAAGATACATCTGTACTCACCACACTCTCGGTGCAACCTGGCAGGTGCCCTACATGAGCCTCCAGGTTTCATGCTCTCTCCTCTGCAGCTGTGGGAAGAGAAACACACCATTATGGGTACCTGTCTATTACACATGCAGATTACTTACTGGTAAAACAATGCTAACAATACTTACAAACTTGTGGGACATTGTCATCCCGGGCATCTTGGATCCAAATGACCAAGAGATCCCCCTTCCTATGCTTCAAGTCATCAAAATGGTGATGCACCTGCTCACCTGTGCGGGGGTGATACCAGTTGCACTGGTGAGGTCATGTGCCAGCTGGTCGCAGGCCTCAGATTTGTATTTCAAACCCTGTTACTGGACTTGCAGCAGCCAGATGTCATGGCCTTTTACTAGGAGTCCAACCATGACCCTGGAATCCAGAATGTCCCACCACATCACTTGGAAGTGCCACCCTCTTCAAACCTGCCATTGTCTCTGCTAAGATCAAACGCCAACAGATTCTGTCTATATTCCTGCCTGTTGCACTTAAATAAGGCTGTTTTCTGGCCCTTTGCCACCATTGGGCCATTTTTAAAAATATGGAGCTTTGCTTAGCACCACGTAAACCTGCTGAGCTCAGCAGGGCAGTGCTTAAACTGGCAATTCTTAGCAATGCTTAATGGTGTGCAAACCAGCTTACCTGAACTGACCAATGCTTAAATGAGCATTGCTTAGCAGGGCTTTGCATCGCTTAACAATGTGCAAACCAGCTAAACACTTCTAAAACATTCCTTGTTTAAGCAGTGCTTGGCTTGGCTTAGCTATGCTTGGCAGAGCTCAGCTGGGCACAGCTGTGCAGAATTTCATTATACATTTCATATTGTGTAATTGCAAAATAAATGCTTCATAAAATGTCTGTACATACATACAATATTCCATCAGGGGTTGTAAAATACATCTCTTACATGTATTTGGAACATACAAACTTAATAGCCTGTCTGTGTATTCATACAAAATTCAATCAGGGCTTACAAGTACATCTCATAAATGTGTATTTGCACAATAATATTAATAACCTGACTGTGTAATCATGCAATTATTTAATCAGGATTTAAAATAACTCTCAGAATGTGTATTTACAAAACAACCAGTCTGTATATTTGAAACCTGCACCTACTGCACTTGAGGCTGTCACTCTAACCACTCAGCTATGTAGCCTTGTGAACTGGTGTTATACTTTTATATGTGTGTGTGTGTGTGTGTGTGTGTGTATATAAATATATATATATATATATATATATATATATATATATATATACACACATATATATATATATATATATATATATATATACACACACATATATATATATATATATATATATATATATATGTATATATATATATATATATATATATATATATATATATATATATATATGTATATACACTAGATATATATATATATATATATATATATATATATATATATATATATATATATACACACTATCCCCGGGATTCATGAAGCTTGCACCAGGCGCACGCATAGCATAGGCATTATAACGCCAAATATGGCCGCCGAGCGATTCAGGTACGATCCAATTCCACGTGCACTACTGGCGTACGCCAGATCTGTGTAGCCCTCGGTGTAGGTATGCAAATCACCCCATGTGCAGTGTTGCACCATGCAAATGAAGGCATATAGCGATTCATGAAGTGGTGCAGGCATAGCGTAAGCCCACGGAAATGTAAACCAAAAAACACGGTTTACATTTTCCCATACATAACATCGGAGCTATGGAAGAGGGCCAGACCCAGGTATCACAATGTGAACATATGCCAATGGCGAAATACATAGCCAGTGGCATAAGAAAAGATGCACAACACGTAAATAACAACATTTAATGTCATGTCCACAGTAACGCACAGCAGAACCACAGGGCATGTGTGCGGAAGCTGTAATATAAAGAAATAATATAAAAATGTCATAAAATCGCAATGTAATAGAAATCAGGTTTACAACATAACACACAATGGTAGGCATGGAACACCACAACCAAGGTGCAAGGGTTGCTAAGGGCTTGTGATAGTGTTTGGCGCGGTAACTATGAATTAGTAGTCAATGCCATGCAAATGAGGCAGATAATACTGAATCGCAACTGTCCCACCGGAGGAAGGTTGTACCATACGGCACAGTGGTATAACACCGAGGAGTGGCTCAGAGGACATACATGACATCAGCAGAGGGGTGTGCCACTGTAGCACTAAGCACATTGGAGCATTGCAAATCTGGCCTGTCCGTTGCTAAGCAAAGCTGCAGGATAGGGGTGGGGAGGAATCGTTTAGCTGAGAGCACACATGGTGGCCAAAAGCGCATGTATACAAGGATGAAAACGTGCCCGAAACCAAGTAATCGGACGCAAACAGGAAGGTCAGGGGAAGAAAAGGAAATGCGGAAGTAGGGTAATTGGAGTACTAATGAGCAATCAACACCAATCAACCCACGAAGGCCAATCGACGGCAGCTGACAGGTCCGCTTGCAGAAACCTGCAAAACAGGATAGGGGAGGCATGTGAATGCAAAGAAAGGAGGGGAGGTATTGGATTGCAAAGATAGGAGACCTGACACAGCAGAGCAAAGCAAACTGACAGCAGACTGGCAGTAGAACACATAACACAAGATACGCCAGGTCCAGGAAAGTACAAATGAAAGTAGGCTGCAGGATGCACGCCAGAAAATGGTAGGTGCAACGCGCAGAAATGTAAAGGGAAGGTCAAGAGGTAATCCACGGCAGGCAAATATAATTTAACACCAAAGGCACCACAATAGTAGTTCCGGCAGTAAAACACATAACATAACCTGTAGCTATGAACGTACATACACACCCTATGACATCATCGGTGTTCACAGCACAATAGTATAAAGTGTGTAAGCACCCAACACACACCTGTGTATTCCCAAACACTGCACCATAGGTGCAAACACACGGGGAACTTTTAAAATGTACATGTTGGGAGCTGCCATAGCTGTGATTCATCATCATGTGTTAGAGACTGACGTGTTGTGGAGGATGATGCCGACAACCACCGCAGGCCTTGGAGGAGAAGGAGAGTGTTCATACCAAGGGTAACCTACCAGGGGCTACATGACGTGGAGATAGTAGAGCGATACAGGGTGGACAGGGACATCTTACAGCAAATAGTGGAGCTGTGCCGGCCATGCCTGAGAACCAGAAACAACAGAGGGGAACCCATACCAGTGGACACGAAGGTATGTGTAAGCCTGCGAATACTGGCCACAGGTACCTTTCAAAGGCCAACTAGAGATATAATGGGTATCTCGCAGGCATCAGCATCCTTACCAGTTCCTGGATGCCATGTTACCACATGCCAATGAGCAGATATACTTCTCCAGAACTCAGGAGGAGTTGGCCAGCAATATGCGTCACTTCCACCGTGTGGCACAATACCCAGAGGTATTGGGTGCGATAGACTGCACGCACATACAAATCAAGTCACCACCCGGTGAGCAGGGTATGCGCTACATAAACCACAAGGGATTCTACTCCATCAACTGCCAGGTCGTGTGCAATGCCCAGGGCATTATCATGGATGTGTGTGCTGGGAGCCCTGGAAGCTACCATGACTCCCATATCTGGCATGCCTCACAGCTGTATCAGGTATTTGTCAGGGGGGACATCCCACATGGCCATCTCGTGGGGGATGCTAGCTATGCACTGGAGCCGTGGATGATGACTCCCATCAGAAATGCACACACACCCATGCAAGAACGCCATAATGAGGCACACGCACAAACAAGAATCATCATAGAGCGTGTGTTCGGGATGCTGAAATCACGGTTCTGGTGCTTGGATACATCTGGTGGAGCCTTGCAGTACTCTCCAGGCACGTGTGCCCACATCGTCATAGTATGTGCCATGCTACATAATATGATCCTGTGGAAGCAGATGCAGCAGGGACAAAATGGTGAAGGCCCTCATAGCCCACAGCAATTGCCAAGGCCAGTACAGGCACAGAGGGATTCAGACCATGAGCACACTGCGCCAGCCCCAGTAGGTAGACGGAGGCGTGCCCAATATGCCTACGCCTTGGCAAAGAGGGAACATATAGCACATACTCTGACCGTGTAGGCCCCTACAGACTGACACCTCTCCACCTGCACACACAGTAAAATGGATGGCACACAAATATGACCACCTGTAAATTGTAATGTATAGGTGGCCCAATGTGTGACTCCTACATAGGCAGCCCTCAAACATTGTAAGCACAACAGCCAGTGGAACACGGAATACCAACACCTGAACAGTACATGAGTCTTACAGCATATGGTGGTGCTGTGTGCCTGTCATATTCCCCGCCAGATATAGATAGATAGATAGATAGATAGATAGATAGATAGATAGATATATATATATATATATATAGATATATATAGATGTACACATATGCATATATATAATACAGATAGAAAGAGCAATAGAGGGATATATGGTGATATAGATGGATTCAGCGATATCCGCAAATATGATAGATAGTTCAACGACATTCATAACATCTTGGAGGTACAAATAAATAGGATACCACCAACCATGGACTGTGTAACATACCGACATGCGTAACCACGAGGCTGAAAGACCGATAGAACACAGTACCAGAACAGTACATCCGCGAGTAATAGTATGATGATATGAAGGGACGGTTAGTCACCGCTGACGGTGTTGCGGTCCACGTAGGTACTGTGTTCAACTGTGTCTGTGAGTGCCGTAGTCTGTGTAAGTGTGCGTTGAGGGTGCCATGTGCATTTCTGTGTGACTGTAATGTGTGTGTGTGTCCGCAACATGTGTATTTTGGTGCCAAATCAGAGGCAGACCAGTATGGTAGGTGTGGGTATAGCTAGCCGTAGGCATACGGTTACTACCTGTACTACAGTAGGAGGGACATCCCCACCCTGGGCAGGAGTGTCCTGACATAAAACAGTACAAAGGGCAAATGTCCGAGATGGTAGGACATAAATATGTCCCATATATAATGTAACAGTCATATTTAATAGTTATGCCTGTATGTAAGAAACTTAAATGTTACATGCAATATGATAAGTATCCAAAGTCACACAACAATAGGTATGTAGTGAGGATAAAAGTATGTGCTACCTGTGTACTGACCGTGGCTATGTGTTGGCCTGTAAACACCGCTTTGTGTCACGCAAGTGTCCAACAATGACCATATGATAAGGTGGCAACCCATGGCAAACAGGCTCTTTTAACAACACAACCACAATGACTGCAAATATCTGGGACAGAAATACAAGGGATAGCTGTCACCTACACATATCCCCTGATATATCGCTGCAATTACGGAGGTATACAAGTTGCAAGCTCACCTGCAGATGATATAGAAACCAATTAACAATGGCCCAACGTACAATCCCGTAGCATAAGTCTACTAACTGTTAGCGCTCTAATCAGGGACGGAGCCCACACACATATATACGGATTATGTAGAAATGCAAGGCCCACAAACCGTATATGTTACGTACAACCACCGACATCCCCCACACTAGAAACTAAAGCAATACAAACTGTAATAGCAGCACAAACATCCAGTCAGTCAATTACATCTGCAGAACCCTCAACATACCATGTGAGAGACACAATTAAAGGCGACATGCAAAATTGCAGGCGTTGTATAATGGAACAAACAGCCATGTTACAGGTATTGATTGCAATACTCCGTTATCAGACATCGGGAAGACAGGTACACCCACATGTTGAACCAAATACTCTACCTGCCACACACAATCCACGGGGGACATGAATCCAAACTATACTTGTCTCCATGCATAGCAGGTGCAGTTACTCATAACAAAACACAATATAGACCGTCTTCCCGAAGGTAGGGCAAATAGGCAACGCCCAAATGGAGAATCCAATTATACCCCACTGTCACCACGTAATTGGCGAATGGAGTAGCTGCACAGCTGATATGCAAGTAATTAGTCACTCATACCAGTTGGTGGGAAGAATCCACATGTTTTAGGTATTGACATATATAAGGATGACTTGCCAGACATTCAAACCGTATGCTCATACCGAATAACAGTTGAAACACTGTGAGAGAGATAGAAACGAAACGCTGTAACGACAACAAGGTATGTAGAACGCCCGATATGTAAGGTTATGTATAGCATGATCTGTATTAATTAGTTTTACTGCATGTATAGCCTGGTTTGCATTAATTAAACGTGTCTGCAATGCATAAAGTGGGGAAAGGTATTTATGTAGTGATGTCTTGCTGAGCATACTAACGCTTGTAGAATCTGTGCGTCCAGCAGTGGGACACAAGGTACACAGCACAGACATCACAAGGGATGCTATATGAGGCCATTAAACAGAACAATGCCATACAACCCGCCATCAGTGGTAGGGTATGTCCAACAAGGACGTGCCATAGCAGGGGATAGTATATGCTGATATACTGTCACAGCACGCATGTGTATGGGCATATAACATTAATGACATATGTAAGGTGGTCCCGCTGAGCAAGTATGCTTTGCATTATGGGATACTATGTGAAATATGTGTAATGTATAGTATTATAGGTAGATATGACAGATATTCTACACAGCATAACAGGCATATCATGTATACCACAGGTATTGTCTATTGGTATGTACAATAACAGGATACATATGGCCTGTAGGTATGGGACATAGTAATAGCATGATAGGTAATCTAAATGGAAGGGCTACCAAGTAACCATGCACAAAGGACATGTAATAACTGCACAGGTGCATAGTGGGGTACTATGCAGTCTGTCAAGACCATGTGTAAGCACAACTACAGTGTTCACACTAGTGGCACCTCTCCAGGGTAGTGTCCTGTGAAGAGCAGAGCCAGGTGTCACCTGCACCACTGCACAGTACAGCCACTGCAGTGATCCCAGGCCTACATGTGTCTCCCAACCACCAAGGGAGGTATCACATGAACAGTGCTACTGAGTGTCCCTGCGTGATGTACAGAGGACCTATGTCCCACAGCATGGTGAGTGTCCAGTTTGGGAATGTAACCAGAAGCACATCCCACTCATTGTGGCATGTGTGCACATATCCATGAGCATGTTGCTCACAGTGGCCTCTGCTTATGTTGCGTATGAGGAGTATATCCATGAATAATGTTGTGGACATGGGCCCTGTCTGATCAGCAGAGGTCACCACTGAGTATGTAGTATGCAAATGTGTACAGATGTGGTGTCCGTAGTGCAGCCACATATTTAAACTGTCGCAGCTCAGTAAACGTCATGTCATGTTAATGCTGTGGCATGTAAAGCTGTAGCTGTTGTGTAAGGTACACCCTAAATGGGGTGGTGTACCCTTGAATGTGTGTAGATGTCTTTAGTTCAGAGGTACAATGGGTGCCTATGTACCAGTTACACACCCAGTACAGATAGGTGTGGCCACATAGGAGGGAAAATTCCCCAAAAAGGTTTTTGGCAAAATTTTTGGGGTAACCAAACAGGGGGAAGGGTTTGGGGTGGTTTACCCATAATTTTTTTTTTGTACTGCCCCAAAACATTGGGTACAATTTGTGGGGGGGTTTATTTTGGGTTTGGTTAAGGGGTTTTTAAAAAACCCCCTTAAAATGGGGTGGTTTTACCCTTGGGGGAAGGGGTTTTTTGTAAAATTTTTTTTTCTTGGGGGGAAGGGGTTTTTTAAAAAAAGGAAGGTTTTTTAAAATTTTTGGGGTGCCTATTTTAACCATTTTTTTTTTTTTTTTTTTTTTTTTTTTTGTTTTTTTTTTTTTTTTTTTTTTTTTTTATTTTTTTTTTTTTTTTTTATTATTTTTTTTTTTTTTTTTTTTTTTTTTTTTTTTTTTTTATAATTTATTAAAAAAAAAAAAAAAAAAAAAAAAAAAAAAAAAAAACAAAAAAAAAAAAAAAAAAAAAAAAAAAAAAAAAAAAAAAAAAAAAAAAAAAAAAAAATAAAAAAAAAAAAAAAAAAAAAAAAAAAACAAAAACCCCATTTTACCAGTTGGTTGGGTGGCCAAGGAGGAAACCCAAAAATGCCAGGGGCTCCTTGATGTGCCCCATAGCCACACAGAACAGTCCAGTCAGGTGTGTAGGACTACAGTCCCGCTCGTGCAATGCGGTGCCACCTGTGTGTAGTGTGATAAATGCTGCTGTGTGCCATTCAGGGTCTACAATGTCTGAAACAAGGCTATTACTGAATATGGTGGCCTAGTGGGGAGACATGTAATTCAGAGGTTGGTGGACATCACAGCCTGGGACGCTGGAAGGTGACATGGGGCCAGTGTTCCAGGACACATAGAGTGTAGGTCAGTACTGTGTAGGTGTGACCACAGGGACACCACAATGTTCATGTATGTTTTGCGGCCCTGTAGTGAGTGAGAGGGTGTACTGTCAGCATTGAATCCATCCTCCAGCATGTTGCCAACAATACCTGGGTCTGCAATGTTCCTGAGTGACTGTTATATGTGACAGCAGATGTGGGTGTTGCCATCGAATACTGACATACCACCATAATGCCTGGTGGTACACCCCGGAATATGTGGCAGTCATGTTTACGTAGCTAGTCTTGGAGTATGTGATGAGGGACCCTGTGGCCCCACCACGGCTGACCAGTGAGCCACCCCACACATGGGAATGTACACCACTGTGCAATAGCCTACACCTGTTGTTGTACATCATATGTCCGTGGAACATGACCACCAGAGTAGCGTCTGTTATCTGGTGTGTACCATCATGGCTCTGTGTGGAATAGCATGATCCATGTAGTTGTGTACATGCTAATTATGTGCACTGGGGTATGTGTCAGCATTTGTATGTGCAATGTCCATCTGCACGGGTGTCATGATGTTAACAACCGCTGTCAGCAGACGTCTGTAGTAGGTGTTGTAGTACACATGTACTGTGTATGCTGTGATGGGTGTGTTTCTGGGATGTGGCTAACAAGGTAGATTAGCATATGTTCGGAATCCACCAATGAGGGGATAACCCCAGGTGTGTAACACCAGTCACATGGTGGTAGTGTTCATGCCAAGGGTAATGTAGGTCTTGGAGGTGGTGTGTATGTGTTGATCCAGCAGAGTGGAGGGTATGACTCATGGATGTGTCGGTACATGAGTGGCTATCCCAGCAAAGTGTGGGGTAGTGTCAGTCACACATCAGTAGTAGCTGAGGCCCACTGTCCACTATACCACCATAGAAGGTATGTTACCCGTGGGGTATGATGTTGACTCTGTCACTTGTTACAATGTGTATAGCGGTCCCGGACACAGTTAGTTGCACATGGAGCACCTCTGATGCATTGTGCTAAGCAACTTGCCAGGATGTGTGCAAAACATAGTGGGATATGGGAACCCCTCAGCTGTGGGTGTGCTGGTCCAGGTATGTGCCTGAAAGGTATGGTCCGTCTATAACCTGTCATTGCAGGTGTGCTCTGCAGAGCCTACAGGCAGGTCCCAGTCACTGCAGAGATGTTGGGGTGGTGCATTATAAGGTATGCCTTGCATGCGTGCATCACAGGGGAAGATGCAAGCAATGTGTCACATGACCCCATGTCGCGCATGCCAGTTACCGCCCTGCCGGTGACAGTTGTTGGAAACTGTGCAGGACAGGCAGTATAGAAGCAGCAAGAGCCTTGCATGTGAGCTGTACTCCCAGGGCCGACAGGTGCAAGTCATCTGTGCCACAGCATTGTGTTTGACCAGGACACTCATAGCGGACAGATACCACATGCCTGTGGAATGACAATAGGAGCATAGGCAACTGTTGAAGTGACACAGTCAGTCATTGTACAGTGGTATCATGTCCGGATGAATGCAAAATGCTCCCTAGGGCTAGGCCCACACCCTCAGGGCTATAGGACTGGTGAGCTATTCAATGTCCCTGCACACGTAGTCTGTGAAGTGGCATCACAGGGCAGTCACACTAACGGCGAATGACAGACATATCATACCTGGTGAGGTGTGGCATGGGTGCATAGGTTATGTTGCAGAAGCAGTTACCCGACAGCAAGATGTAAGCGACTAACGCCTTGTGTAGCCTGCTGTGTGGAACTGCAGTGTGACACCCTACAGAGTCAGCTTTGACTGGTGTGTTGTGAATGTTATAACACACTATTGACTGTATGTGGTGGGCACACATGAGTCTGTGGGCTATAAGCTGGTGATGTTGTCTTCCATGATGGGGGCTACCTCTGGTGCCTACAGTGAGTATGGAGACGTACTGCACAGGTTGTCCTCGTAAGTGTGGCCAGTGGTGTAGATTATGTGAGACTATGTGATGGGTGGGGTGTGTTGCGAATGTTACACATCCCCAAATGACTGTCAGGTGCAGTCAGGGTTGGCGACAGCATTACCCCCAGCCATAGCTGTCAGCCTCCTGTCCCAAAAATGAGGAACATTAGCCATCATACAGTGTGACAAATGGGTGAAACATGGAACACTTACAACTGGCTTACTAACAGCGTCAACTAGGAAGGGCATATGATGGCTAAAATAGGCTGGTCTTACGTATAAAACAGATATTCCAATTAATTAATATGATTCTCATCTATTTAGACATGGCTAGCAGGTAAACTATGTACAACAATGAATGTGTGACAGACCCTTCCAATGTGGAACCTTGAGGAATATGCACCTTTTAGAACCCCAAATGAGGTACGTTCCCCGTAATGAGGTACACCTGAGAGCTATGGGCCCAGCACGGATGCAGACGTGCATCCCCCACAGGCTGTAGTGCCGTATGTTGGGAAGTGAGCATTGAATGTGTACATGAGACAATTGCTCTATTGCCACATGTACGACATATCCCTCATATAGACAGGCAGTAGCACTGGTACGTGACAGTTGGACATGCCTGCATATACAACCATGTCCCACAGGATATGTGCGTTATGTGTACAACAGCTGTCGTACCTTAAGCAAGCTGGGAAGTGTAGGACAGCCAGTGTACCTGTGGGAAATGGTGTGGAATGGGCGCTATAGTAATCAGTAGCTCATGACATGCTCACATGTTCTGAACAAGTGCCTAGCATGACCATACAATACAGATAGGGTGTTGGTTAATATCAACCCACAAGTGGTGATGACAGTCATTTAGGGTGGCACTGCACTATAACCCTGCTGAGTATGGTGTGCATGTCCATGAACCATTAGCACTGTAGATGTTAGCAGTACAGATGTACAAGATAGCACGGATATTTGATTACAAATACCTTTGCATGTCACAGGAGTGTTCCACCAGTGGCCTGTTGACAGACCCACAACTACAAAAGGTGCAAGAGTGACATGTGCACAGTACATCTGTGCTAGATACAGTAGAACAGGGTTAATGTGTTGTACCCCACCCTCATTGTAGCCCATACCACACAGACAAATGTTAGGCATCTGTGTATGTAAGGCTGTGAATGGCCATGACCTATCAGTTTAGCTGTGCCAGTGTTGTGAACAACATGCAGAATGGGCTGTGTGTGTGAGGTGTGTGACATATGTGCACAGTCTGATGGATGATACCAGCAGTGTCACCGCTAGGTGAACATCCCTGTACCCATAAACTGCTACCTAGACTGTGGTCAACATTATGGACACTGTGTAAGGGATGGTGCTGTGCAGTGCACCCCTGACATGGTGACGTCTCCAGGCACCTTCGGTAGTCATCTGAGGTACCCATGTCATGTCAGGGTGCCATCCATGAGCACGGAGATCACTGGCCAGGCATATACAGCACTGTGGTGACCAATATTGGATCACATACCATCTGTAAGGGGTAATGGCTATGCATGGATGTGCGATACCAGCCTTCACAATCCACACCTCCACTATGCAGCATGCCGTCTACCTTGCAGAAGGACATTTGCTACACCATGATGATGGACATGCTACATGTCCATATCCTGATCTATATGACATATGTCATGGACAGCCACCGTCCTAATACTAGGATCGCCACAGGCTGGACAGATCCCTGTGCCATATATGTGACATACTCCCGCCATACCATGCAACCCTGTCCATCAAAGCTGCAGATGACATCCCAGTCATACATGGTGTGATGGCCGCATGGTAGATGTACTATCAACTGACTGGATCAGTAATGTAGCACTGATGCAGCTTGCGGTGGCACAATGGCCATCTGTAACAGTGTGGAAACCGTGCCCGCACATGCTATGGTTGATGACCATCCCTGCGAATGTCGTCTGACTATCCATTGTCCCATGTCTATCACATGTGTAATACAGGCGATCCGTGTCAGGATGTTGAACAGTTGTACAGTGCTGTGTAGATGTATATGGCAAAACACATGCATGTACAGGTGTCCATGCGTATGTGTGCATTGTCACTGCTCAAGTCCATTCCGGCTGTGTCTGTGTTGATATGTGACATATACACAGCATCTAGGTCAACAGTAGTACCGTGGACACATCGGGGCATGTGCAGATAGGTAAGAACACAAGTGCAGACAAATAGACATGCCCACATCAAGACAGAATGTACATGGAGTATGAACACTGTAATGAGGTGACACACATATATGGTGATGATATCCAATGCATAATGGGTGTGACATGTGTGACACAAACACGTCAGTCGTGTCAGTGTGTTGGTGCTTTGCAAAGATAACTGTGCAGATGCAGTAGATGTCATAGAAATGTATGTGCAGCAGTATCTCTGTACATCTCTGAAACTGTGACCTGTCACCATCATTATGTTTTACAGATAATGCCCTGTACATGCCTCCCAGCATACACCCGCCAGGAGGATGATGTCCTCATCCCACAGCTCCATGACAACTATGACTTGTTGTTCAGCCATGTGCCACAGCATGCCCAGCAGCGGGATGACCTGTGGCAGGATCTACGCAGGAGGGTGAACGATGTGGGTGGCCATAACCGCACCTACCAGCAGGTGCAGACACTGCATGGACCTGATACAACATGCAAAACAGCGTGCCACTGCAATTGCCAGGGAACAAGGTGGAAGAGGTGGTGGGCCACCAACCCAGCCCCCACTCACACACACACTGAAAAGCTACTGGCCAGTCTGGGGACACCCAGAGAACAGCATCCAGAAACACTAGCTGCCATCGTGGAGGTGGGTGTCTCCCAACCAATGAGCCTGGAGTTGCCTGGTAAGTCAGTAATGCACATATGGCTATTATATCCCATGTAGTTGCATGTGTCACTGTACATAATGTAAAGTAACAACATATGCCAGGTATGTGGACACACATGCTGCATACTACAGTATGCTATGTTGTGTATGCACACATGTGCATACTATATGCTATTACACAGGTGAATGTGTGCACATGCACAGTGCAACCTGTGGCTGTCACACAGTCATGGATAATGTTCATACTCGTGTGTCACCCCTATACAGGTACCTCTGGCATGCTGCACAGACATGGGTCCGTTGCAGGTGAGACTGTCATCAGTATCAGGCATGTTACAGTGTAGATCTATTTGCCATGTGGCCAGTTAACACTTGCACACCTGATGTTTGTTCCAGTCATGATATGCAGGTCACACCACCATGCATTCACACACGCCACCCATTTGCAAAATATTCAAACATAATGATACACAGACTTGAAACCACAGTACTTGTCATTGCGACATGTGTGGTCAACTGTGCATACAACGGTGGAGGTGTTCTACAATGGAGGCATATGTAGTATGCATTGGAACAACATGTGTAGTACGCACACAGTACCACACAGTAAGGTGTGATATGGGCAGCCCACAAGTGTCACCATTGTGTCATATACCCCTGCATCGGGTGCACACATTGTGATGTGCCACCTGACATGTCCCAGACATGTAGTGTTCTGTCTGCAATATTGTCACACTATCACATGACCTATACCCCACATACCAAACATACAACCCATTGTCTGCATAGACCTGTGGAATGTGACATATCTGACATGTATGGGTGTATGTCATATGGGACCACACAGACATGTGGAGAAGATGCCCATCACACACAATTGGCCACCACATGTGCACACATGGTCATGGGGGATGGCCAGAGACATGTAGCCACACAGTACATGGGATGTGTATACACCCTGTTGCACATTGTCCACACATGGTCCAATTATAGCCTTAGTTGACCTATTATACAGTTGATGTGGTACAGTGGACAACCTAAAAGCCTGTGCACAGCTACTGGAGGTGTCACTGAAGTCTACCATATATGATCTGTCGAACATCATGACTGTGTTGCAGTTATGGCTATGCAATGTGTACATATTATGCATTCTACACCAACATACATGCCACATGTTGCCATGCAATGGCACAGTGTCTGTACTTCACACTGTATAGCAATGTAGATGGCTCACACTACCCTCCCGTGCTCATGCACATTTGCTACACATGCATTCTATCTGTAGGGCATACACAAAACACTGCAATGTGAAGCCCAATATGATGCTGTACATGTGTCAGGACACCATTGTGTCAAACATGTATGCATGTTAATGCACATGTCAGCAAATTACATGTCAAGGTCACATCAGGCATGTGTACTGTTATCCTGTTCTGGGCCACATGGTGTATCACGGGGATGCATGCATACTACCATGATTGTGTGAAATGCATGGCTACTGATATGACACCTGCTTGCTGTAGCGTGCACCCCAGGGAGGTATGCTTACTAACACTATTAATGTCTGAGCTGCATGCCCTCTGCTCTATCGCAGGCATGCTGCATGCCATCTGACAAATCACATGCATGGTGTGTGTGTGTGTGTGTGTGTGTGTGTGTGTGTGTGTGTGTGTGTGTGTGTGTGTGTGTGTGTGTGTGTGTGTGTGTGTGTGTGTGTGTGTGTGTGTGTGTGTGTGTGTGTGTGTGTGTGTGTGTGTGTGTGTGTGTGTGTGTGTGTGTGTGTCTGTGTGTGTATGTGTCTGTGTCTATTGCACTTTACAGTATTTCTTTGCATTCACAGGTGATGTAGGTGCGTTACCCTCCTGCGGTCCATCTGATGTTAGTGTCCCCACAGATACTAGCGGTGATGAACATATGCATGAAGTACAGACAGGGTTGTCAGGGGCTGAATCTGTGCCAATGGTTACCTTCCCAGTTATGTCCCCCTGTTCCCCACACACAGTTCTGCTGCCAACACATACCGCATCACCGGTGGCCATAGAGGAAGGACAGTCAGTGTCTGTTAGCGTGGAACAGGAATGTGTGGTGGCTACAGAAGGTGTGTCTACACACCATGGTGTCAGTGTAATGACTACAGATGTGCCACACAGGCATGTTGCTGGTGCTGCTCGTAGGAGGACCTCTGGCAGACATGCACCTGCAGGACAGAGCGCAGCAGCTGGTATCACCAGACGCATGTTCCATACTGTAATGGCGGCACAGGCATGTGCTGAATGGCAGAACAGAAAAGAGCAGAGGCTGCAGAGGGCTGCTATCCATACCCTAAATGACAACATCCAGGCATTGGCAAATGCTCAACAGCAGATTGCTAATATTCTGGATAGGCGACTAGGTGAAATGGTTGGAATCCTTGACCAAGGCATGGCAATCCGTGAGTGGGAGCTGTCTGTGCTGGAACACCTGGTAGGAGTGAGGCGTAGGCCACGTGGACGTAGGCCAGCAACACCACCTAGTGTAGGTCGACGTGAGCATGCCACCTCACATGCCCACTCCCATAGTGCTGGTAGCAGTAGCAGTGCAGCTGCTGCTGCGCTGTCAACACCAGGACACAGCAGGCCACGTGGATGTGGCCCTGGTTGGTCTCAGCGGGGACACGGTTCCAGCGAACATGTGTCGTCGGACAGTAGCCACTCTGTACCTCCACCTGGTAGTGCCCGTGCAACCCCAGGCAGGCACAGGTCACGTGGCCATGGACGGACACAGTGAGCTCTACAACCTGTACTGTACAATCTGGGGCTGTCAATTATACCCCATGTAGGCATCACAAATGGCAGAACTGTGTACACACATACACGCACACATCAAACACAACTGTAGGGCTCCACAACATCCACATGCATTCTGCAAAGACATGTCCAGTCAACTCACTGGCCCTTACACACACACATGATGTTTCCATTGGTGCAGCCTATGCCCCTGGCAAACATATCACTCTGTGCATATGATGAAGCCTGTGCCACATCCCTGTCATCCACACCATCGGTGCAGGGTTATGCACAAATATTCGGATGCACAGGGTGAACAGCATAGTGAGAGGTGTATGTATTACCTATGTATGCATAGTGAGGGATGTGTATGTTGCAGTGGTTGTGTGTGAATACTGAGTTGTGTATGTGACATAGGTTGTGTACTGTCGACATGCACCAGTCACACCATGTAGTGCAGGTGCAGCATGCATTGTGATGTGTTCATGGTATGTGTCTCGGTTACATCTGTAGCACCATGTTGGTTGTGATACCCTGGTTCCCTCCTATGGTGTACTTGCATGTGCCTACAGGTAGCAGTGTTTGCAGTCCCCCACGTGTAACTGTGGAGTACACACAGGCACGTCTGGCAATATCAGCATGCTACATGTACCCTCATCCTGACTGGACACACAAACATGACACAGATGTCCGCACATATACTGCACCTGACGCATGTGGTCGGTGCCACAGGCTACACTGGACAGAGATGTGACATACATAGCAGGACACATTACAGGTATGGTGACATGGTGCAGGGGTTGTACACAGCGGCCTGGCCAATGATGATGTGAGGTGTCACTTGGTAGCTGGAGGCCACACTGTGCAGCAGTAGGACCCTGTAACAGTAAGTGAACATGGCCGCAGTCACGGGGTGTACACCACTATAAAGCTCACCCCATAGTGTGCAGCTGGGGACCCTTGCCTGTGTGGTCATCACCCTCACAGTACTATGCACCCACACGATGTGTCACAGAGGAGGGACATGCACAGGTAGCCAGTATGGCTGGGACCTATGGCATCAACAGGGTTGTGCAATGCATCACCATTACGGGTTAGTCAACACGTGGGGCCAGTGATAATTTCCCACTGTATATTAGCGTACACACTCACACCAAGCACCAGACATACATACAGACACACACACACTGTGGTGACCACACATGTGTATATGGACAGCTGATGAGTGTGATGCACCTCACCGGCAAACGTCATGCTTCCCACACTGACGTATGTACAGTTCTCTACAATGGTGTACAGGGATGTGTAGCAACTGGGACATATTCCCCGCGATATGTGGCATCCCTGGTCACACATTCGGACACACATGGCAGTGCTGGGAATGATACACCTGCCATATGATGACACGTTTGATGGACATGCAGCGGTATTGATTGCATTATGTGTACCAACGCTATATCTGGCAAATGTGCTGCTATATACACACGGGAGGTTGTAGGTGTTACAGGTGCCATATGACATATAGTTGTTAACACCTGACCGCTGTGTATGCATTATGTCAGCACCATCACGTAACAGCGACATAGCGTACAGTTAGCACATGGCATGATAGGATGGTGTGTGACACAACTGTGAGCTACCCCCTGCACACATACATCTAGACAGGTGGTTCACCATGTTATGTACACACATCCCTCCATACATGCTGTTTGTATGTTACCGTATACAGATGTCAATGATGGGTCTGCATTGCGTCTGCATGTTGTAGGTAGGTGCAACTATGTTACGGACATCGGCCACTGCACATGCATGTTTGCTGCATGCACAGTACAGATGTCACATGGGTCTCCTGTTGCCATGTTTGTATGCATTGCTATTGTTGGACATGTGTGTTGACATACATAACACATGGACTGCGGTATGATATCACGGGTGTCACAGACGACCAGTACAAGGGTATGTGTCCCAGTCAACACTGCTACCCCCTGTAGTGTGAGTATTCAACAGACATGGGCCCACCTTCAATTCGCATGTGTGGCATTGATTAGGCCAGTGTTATGCACGAGGTACATCAAAGGCCATGTATGTATGTGTTGTGTGCGCAGTCCATGCACACATCCACACAATCACATGTATGACATACCCAGACGTGTGTTCATTGGTGTACAGCAACAGTCAGGTATCACAGCTGTGTAAGGGCCATGGTATGTCTTGAGCCGACCTGTTCATGTATACTGGTATCATTGCAATGCATAACACCTGTTGGATCCCTGTTGGTACATGTGTACTCTGCACAGCTAGTGTACACCACTGTACAGCCCAGTGGTCATGTGTCACATGGTGTTATGGGACCGTAAGGCTGTGTAGTGCTGCACCAATGACATGGTGCTGACTTGACAGCTACAGTGTACACTGCAGTGTGTACGTGTGTGACCTGCACCTGTGACAGCTGTGATGGCAGCTGTGTGTGTACAGGTCACTGCATGTGTGACCGCCCTGTGCATGAGGGCAGTTATACCTTACTGTGCCCTTCTGTGTGTACACTCCATCTGCATGCAAAATTGCCCTTTGCAACTGCTAAGTGTGTGAGCATGCCCAGTACGCCATTGTGTAGATGGACATGCAGTACATTCCACACTGCGCCCCTCTGTGATTAGACTCTGTGTGCATGCAAGATGGCCCTTTGCAACAGCTAATGTGTGAGCATGCCCAGTACGCCGTTGTGTAGATGGACACACAGTACATTCCACACTGCGCCCCTCCGTGATTAGACTCCGTGTGCATGCAGGATGGCCCTTTGCAACAGCTAAGTGTGTGAGCATGCCCAGTACGCCATTGTGTAGATGGACACACAGTACATTCCACACTGCGCCCTTCCGTGATTAGGCTCTGTGTGCATGCAAGTTGGCCCTTTGCAACAGCTAAGTGTGTGAGCATGCCAGTACGCCATTGTGTAGATGGACACACAGTACATTCCAAACAGACGTGTGATACTAAGCATGCGGGCATGGCCATTGACATCCTGTATAGCCGTGGTGGTCATCCAGGCACCAGATGTCCAATTTCAATGTCAGGATGGATGCCTACATTGAACACACTTCTTGCTCTCTCGAAGGGTGTACTGTCTGTGGCGCATCCCATATCTATTAAGTGTTGTTGTGGTCCGTAGATATTTAGTTGGCCCGATGACAGCACTGGGGTGTTTGTGTACTTCTACCTTGGGACGGTAATATGCTTTCAGACCACTCACTCTCTAAACATTCCCTATCGGCATCTTTGCCTTTGCAGATGATGTCACCCACCTAGAAATATGCCTCTGGGAGTGCTGTGTTCAGTAATCTTGGTAGTGCATTCTGTAAATGCGTAATGCTGTAGTGTGTTAGAGTAGGTAGGTGTGTGTTCAACTCCCGGCCCTTCCAAGTGTGTGTGTGTGTGTGTGTGTGTGTGTGTGTGTGTGTGTGTGTTTCCAGCTGCCTGGGGACACAGTAATGCTTTTAGATGCCTCACAACACATACAGTCCCTATCGGCGTCTTTGCCTTTGCGGATGATGTCACCCACCTAGATGTATGCCTCTGGGAGTGCTCTGTTCAGTAATCTCGGTAGCGCATTCTGTAAATGCGTAATGCTGTAGTGTGTTAGAGTAGGTAGGTGTGTGTTCAACTCCCGGCCCTTCCAAGTGTGTGTGTTTCCAGCTGCCTGGGGACACAGTAATGCTTTTAGATGCCTCACAACACATACAGTCCCTATCGGCGTCTTTGCCTTTGCGGATGATGTCACCCATCTAGAAGTATGCCTCTGGGAGTGCTGTGTTCAGTAATCTCGGTAGCGCGTTCTGTAAATGCATAATGCTGTAGTGTGTTAGAGTAGGTAGGTGTGTGTTCAACTCCCGGCCCTTCCAAGTGTGTGTGTGTGTTTGCAGCTGCCTGGGGATACAGTAATGCTTTTAGATGCCTCACAACACATACAGTTCCTATCGGCGTCTTTGCCTTCGCGGATGATGTCACCCACCTAGAAGTATGCCTCTGGGAGTGCTGTGTTCAGTAATCTCGGTAACGCATTCTGTAAATGCGTAATGCTGTAATGTGTTAGAGTAGGTAGGTGTGTGTTCAACTCCCGGCCCTTCCGTGTGTGTGTGTGTTTCCAGCTGCCTGGGGACACAGTAATGCTTTTAGATGCCTCACAACACTTACATTCCCTATCGTCGTCTTTGCCTTTGCGGATGATGTCACCCACCTAGAAGTATGCCTCTAGGAGTGCTGTGCTCAGTAATCTCGGTAGCGCGTTCTGTAAATTTGTCATGCAGTAGTGTGATAGGGTAGTTAGGTGTAAGTTCAATTCCCAGGCCTGCCAGATGTGTGTGTGTGTGTGTGTGTGTGTGTGTGTGTGTGTGTGTGTGTGTGTGTGTGTGTACATACTCCTGTCCGCCTGGGGACTCAGGTTATGCTTTTAGACGCTTCACAACACAGATGTATCCTGCTGACGTCTTTGTCTTTGCGGATGTTGACATGCACCTAGTAGAATGCCTGTGTGTCTGCTGTGTTTAGTAATCTCGGTAGCATGTTCTGTAAATGCGTCATGCTGTAGTGTGATAGGGTAGTCATGTGTAGGTTCGATTACCAGCCCTGCCACTTGTGTGTGTATGTCTGTATGTCTATCTCTCTCTCTCTATATATATATATATATATATATATATATATATAATAATCTATTTTCTGCCCATAACTCTGCTCTTGCATGGACAGCTGACTGTTTCATGTATCGCATATTTGCATAGCTTTCACATACCAATGGGGGATGTTGCAACTCCCAACATTGTCCATGCAACGTCTGTGTTACGGGCGGTGTTACATGCCCTTACAGGCATTTGCTGTATATCTTGGCAGACATCTATCCTTGCTGTACTCTCACTATACTCGTACATGCCGGAGGCTTCATGTATCATGGCCTAGTTTTGATGTGTGTATGTGTATTTGTGCTGTGTGCATGGCTGTGGGTATGTCCCACTATCATCATTTGTAAAGGTGACAGCCCTATAGGTTCTTCATGTAGACTGCTGTGTCATTTGACATGTCAGCACATACCTGCGGACAGTACTGCACGTCCTACTGCAGCGCATTTCATACCTTCTGCATTATCTTGCAGTCGATATTGCTGTTTCCTCACACATGTATCTGTTTCTGTTCATACCACTCCACCTCCTAGAGCAAGTTGCTGGACAAGGCCTTATCTGATAGTGGGACACATAGGGGCAGTATTGACATGTTGCTCTTACAAACGTAGATAATAATAGGTTTTGCATTAGTATGGCTTTTCTGTCGGATTTGGTGTCTTACTCACATGTTTGTCATTATTTCATGTCTTCAGTTATCATGAAAGTGCCAGAATGTTACTGTTGTTACGTGGAACACACCAAACATATGAGGCAGACCTCTGCACATTCTGCGTAAATCTGTACAGTTGCGGAGTATGTGTCTGATACAAAATATCAACTTTCTGACACCAATACACACTGTATGGCGGCATCACAGGCCACATGCCATTACATTTATATTGCAGGACACACCCACCCAGACAGTTGTATTCCTCACACAGGCCAACAGCTGTTTATCTACACTAATTGGTCTATCATGTACCGTATGTGTGCGCCGGTATTTGCGCTTTCCGTCATTGGCAGAGCTCACGTACGTGTCTGGGGGACTGGACATTGTTACGGTGACACTGCATGACACCCTGAGGGACACATTACTTTTGTGTCTATTAACCTTCCACATTGACATTCACAGGACATACGTTGTCATTCACATTTGTCGGAGTACATGCGTGTGACTTGTACATGTTTTCTCATTTGTTCTGATGTCTTTCCTCTCATCTGTCCACCTAGTATCACTGGTTCTGTACATGTATTTTGGACAGGTTACCTTCATACCCCTAACCTGTACACATTATGGGTAAACGCCCTGATGTTTGACCTTTGCCCTTGTTACATTTGTCATAGTGATGTGCCTTTCTGGTAAATTGCTGACAAGGCATTACGGACTGTGCGGTAGATAATAGTGACTGACATTTCCGTTACATGATTAGTAACACTCATAACATCCATATTCATGGGTACGCCAGTATTCTCACAACGTTCTGACTTTGTCTGGGGTATATCTAATATAGTCCCTATTTGTATTTCATGTACTATGCCTTAGTGCAGCTGTGTTATTCTGACAGTTTGCCAGTTATGGGTACCATCTTGGTCGTACGCATGTCCATCCATGATAATCACCTACATGGCACTGATACAGGGCCCTACATATTGCCAGAATGGTTTCCGCAATATCCAGTGGATGGTTTGCCCCATTATTAAGAATATAGGTGTGTGCTATACCCACATCACTCCCACGGGGCGGGCCTACGAAATCTCTGCCAACCAACACCTAGGCCCATTTCTGCATACCCATGATTCCCATACCTGACAACCCTCTACAGTACCCATTACACATGTTGAATATGTGTGGTACTGAAGTGTAGAGACACTTATATGCACTCTCCACTCTCCGGATATCAGTTCGTATGTCATACATTCTATCGACACATGTGTCATCACCCTTGCACCTGATACTGTTGCATGTACAGTCATTTCGTATTTGCTGTGGTCACTTCTTTTGCGTCAATGTCGGTTGACACTACGTAAGAATCATTTTTTGGAGTCCTGCAATGGACACCTATCTGCATGTTTAAAGTGTAGAACTTGCTGGACTGTCACTTTCTGGCCAATGGTTTGGAATGTTGCGGTTTATTCACCTTTCCTGCATGTCTGTTTGTCTACCCATATTAGATATAACGTCGCCTATTTATGTACATATGTCATATCTACGGGACATAAGTCTGTTGTGTATAGATATATACATGTACAATCCTCATTTCATAACTTGCTTTGGTTTACGTCTGTGGATTATGTGTATACCCATATATCTATATCCATACCATACCTTTCCACTATACAGATTGTTGCAGAGTGTACAGCTGGTTGCCCCTTTATCTTCGCTGTGTTTTACATAAACCTGTGTCTATCTGGCAATGTAGTGGCATTTCATTTGAGACTTACGGTGGGGAATTCTGGCAAGCAGTTCAGGTTACGACTGCATACCCTTCAGAGAATCCATGCTACTGACACACCCGTTATTCTATCCACTTTCTATGTTTGTTCTGGCACATATCTGGGGTTTGTCCCTATTTGTACCGGTAGTTTGCATGGCTTTGTCCGGTTTCATACTTTACGAGGTTAACAGGTTTGAGCCATGTATAACTAACGTGGGGGAAACAGCATTCATTTACTATGCTGTGATCGGATCACGCACGCACAGGCGCACTTGCATTTCCTTATTGTGGGTTACGCACAGGCGCGCATGCATATCCTTATTGTGGGTTACATATGTTTACTAAGTCTTTGTGCTTACATGGGCTTTATTACTTGTGACAGTACCAGTAATTATCTGTAATCCGGTTAATGGACATTTGCAAAACACACGTTCACCTTTACATATTTAACTGTCTGTACAGCACAGACACATTCATTACACTTTCACATTATATGTGCTGTAGTCGTTGTTCATCCGGGACTGCATTCACATTGGCCGGATGCTGTAACCACTATACGTTTGGTGTTCTGACTCATTTATATGCATACCCATAGTACATAGCTACATTAACATATGCCTCACCGCTTCAATTACATCACAGGCATCCATTCTCCTGCTGGGAAAAATGCGGTACTACATGTTACACATTCCCTATTCCCTACTGTTCTGGACCCAAGCTGCATATTTCATCACTGCAGGGATATTCAGAACCCAAAGGCTTATAGTCCTGACACATACAGGTCTTTAATTGTCAGGGTGTTCATGTGGTGATCTGGGTTTAGGCTTGTCCGCCTGGTGAATGGAACTGCCTGACTGTGTTCAAATGTCAGACAAAGCACATGGACAGGGTTTGTCCATTTTAAACATTTAATCTGTGTTTACAGACACAGGTGTTTGGGCACCTGTCAGCAGCTTATGATGTTGGCAATACATAATATGGGTGGGGGTGGTTACGATACATAATCCACGGTGAGTGGTGTTCCCATCCACATTTGACTATTTCCTGTATTCATTCTTACGAGGGTTATTATTTTGCACATGACTTAACTATGAATTAACTACGGGTATGCAGTAGTACAGTCAACATATGTGACGGTTTGTTACAGTATATATGTACGGACCTCTGTAATACTGGGGGCTACCCCACATCCTTCACAACATTTCCTGCTTATGTACATACTATTATTCAGTGAACTTTCGAAGCTTGTGAGGGCAGTAATTACATCTGTCCCTATTTGTCCACCCATCCTTTTAGGCTTTGTCCAGGTTTTGTTGCTGTAATAGGTTGAGAGGTGGTGTCGGTATGTGATTGAGTTAAATATATACTGTCGATAATTCAGTGGGGAGTAGGGTTACCACTTGTTCCTCTTTGCGAGGGAAGGTCCCACTTTGGACAGTTGTCTCCTGCGACGACACCTAAGACATGGCAAATGTCCTGTGATTTTAAGACAATAATATATTTCTTATTTTCTGTACTAGTTGCATAATACAGGTATTTTTTTATCTGGTACACATAACTATTATTTGGGATAGCATAAGCTATTCAAATGCTATGGCATAAGCTTTTATCTTGGCATACACATGTAATTCTGTCCTTTGCATTGGCTGGGGGTATGTTTTATCCTGCAAATTCTCACATTTCTACAAGGGATGTCCCACCTTGGCCATCTGAACAGGTGGCAACCCTAGTGGGGTGACCTGCATGGTGGACAGCTATTCCATCCTGCGTAGTATGATTTGCATGTCTGTGTAGAAACTGAACAGTACCGTGACTACACATACATGTTTTGTCCAGATGTGTACAGTAATGGACACCGTGGCGTGTAAACAACTCTGAGGTTTCAACAGGTTACTTATCCCACGCGGGATGTACACACATTTTGCCGTAACATTAAAGCGCGGGCATTTGGATTTACATACCTGTGATGGGATGTTTACGAACATGGGATACATATTTGCAATCCGGACACTGCCTAGGATGGTACTTCCTACTACATATGGGGAATACTCGCTATGTGTAGGTGTATGGATGCGCAAGGCTGGTAGCTTGATTTGGTGGACATTCGGACATGGGTGCGGGTTATGTGCTATACAGGGGTTGTTGCATATTGCATTTGCATGCATGGGTTCTACTTTTGGATATCCCGGTTCCGCATATAGCATCCTATGTGCATGTGACGATTATGTTCCTGTTCATGTGTATAGCACATTTTAATATACATATGTTTGTGTGTGTTTGGTATACAGTTTGGACTGTCAGGTTTCTTTACGGTTGTTATATAGCCACAACTGCCCTGCTGTGTACTATCACTACCACTGTGGGACTGCTGGTGACCATACCCATGGGGCTAGACGTGTGTATTGGCGGCGCACTGACATGATGCGCTTCACTTCCACTGGGTATAACTTCTGACAGTGCAGTACATTACGGACACACGATTTTAAATATCATTTGTTCCATGGACGGAAACTCATATTATGTTGCGTGCATTTCTGTTTGGTTCTCCATTTTGTGTGGCCGGGAACTATCTTGCATGCTTTGCATACGTTTCATTATCCACAGACACTGATAGGTGTGATTACTATTGCAGGCAGGCTATAATATTCAGCAGTTTAGGTTGCTCATTGCCAGCCGACATTGACACGCCTCCGGGCGCAGCTTAGTAACGCCCCATACACTCGCGCACGTGTCCTATGCACGTGAATGCGGCGCACCTTCATTAATATGCATATGGCGCTACTACACCATTTATACGCCGCACAGCCGGCGCAGGCCTTACACCGGCCTTGCGCCGAGCTTCATGAATCAGGGGTATGTTTAAGCACCACTGAGCACCACAATGCTCAGCTGTGTTAAAACTTGACCTTTCCATTTATAATTGAATCCATCTGGTTTCTATTTTTAGATGTCTGGCACGTATCAATTGCTAAGCACCATGCCACACCGCACAAACACACAAAAAAAATTTAAATGTTATTTTCAGTGGCATACACTGACTATTTGGTACTTTGACAGTACAGGGGGTGTGTTACACATCTCCGGAAACTGTAACACACACCCTACACCGATTCTGTATCCATGTTACATGGCTTTCCATCAGTAGCCTGCCTTCATTAATATGGAAGGTGCGCTGCCGAGAGAGAGCCACAGACACAGCCACGTTACCTTCTGTGTAGGACTTACCCTATTCCTACATGGATTTTATTAAATCTCCAGGATTAAATATTCCTAAGCAGCACTTTTTTAACTTTTAACTTTCTATCTCTTAAAAAAATATTTTATATTAACCATATCACTTATGACAGGGCTTTTATCAGCTGAAGCTTGACCTGCCACTCATCATCTTTCATCTCAACCCTATTTTTAAAGTTGCCACCCCTTAAATCCAATGGGACTTATTCTAGTACTGAAAATAAAAACTTTTTTATATTTTTCATGTCTTGGAATGTTTGAATAATGCATTCTTTTCATCCTTCACTTTGACAGAATAAAAGATGCTCCTTAATTCTTTTTCTAAAATTCTAGTAGTCATTCCCACATAAAAAGCTTTGCATCCTGAACACAAACTAATGTAAACCAACCCCTTTGATTTACAGGTAAACCTCCCAGATACTGCAATGGTATGCTGTAGATGGTCCAGTGATATATAAGGTCCTTCCAAAATAAACCTGCATGCTGGACAAAAAGCATTCTTATATGTACCTTGATTTTTATCTGTAGGTGGAGAGTGTTTTTGGTACTTTCTCCAACATAAATTTAATACTTCTTGTTTTTCTATAAACAAATCTGGGGGAACTACCTATTACCTTAAACAATTCACTGTTCCCTTCTAATATCTATCAGCTGACACTAATAATTTCATGAATAGAATAACTATCGACTGGCATATCTAAAAAATAAGCAACTGTCCTATCTAGCCTCCTTTCTAATATCATTACCTTTAACATTAACAAATGAATTAACTAAGATCAGCTCATACAGTGTCTTCCTTTTGGAAAAAAAATATTTTATTGTTTTTAGTAAAAATTCCTTATTGTAACCCCTCTGTACCAATAAAGGTATAATAAACTGTCATTCTTCTTTAGACTTTATATCATTAGTAGTCATTCTAGGGGCTCCAATAAACTGTCCTGTTGATATGTTCTTTCTAATGAAATGTGGGTGATAGCTTTTATAATGTAGGTATCCATTTGATAAGGTATTTTTTCTAAAGATACAACTATCAAATTTATTCTCATAATAATTCAAAGTTATGGTGACATCTAAAAAAATTCACTTTAGAGCCAATCTCCCCCAAGGTAAACTTCAAAAAGTCAGATTCCTTGTTAAGATGCTCAACCAATGACAGACATTCCTGATGAGGTCTGTTCACTATAAAAACAAGTCATCCACAAATATTTTGTAATAAATAAGCTTACCACTCAAAAATTTAGAAGTCAAAGTGTAGGCTTCCTACCATCCTAGGACTAAGAGTACAAAAGCAGTGGCCACTATGGATGCCATTGCTACATGCTTAACATGTTTATAATATTTTTCATCGACTAAAAAGTAATTGTTTTCCAATAAAACTTCCAACAACATACAATAAAGTGAAACATTCTAATTGGAAATGTCTATAAATGTATATTTTACCTCTACATCCTGTGGGATACTAGTAAAAGCAAAGCAAACATCTATTGTAACCATATAATTATTATCATCCTTCGGTATATAAGTACTATTAAATAAACGTAGCTTGTCAAGAAAGTCCTAGGAATCCCTTACGTAGGATGGCGACTTCTGTACTAATGAGTTTAATATGGAATCTAAAAATAAGAAAATCCCTTCAGTGATGTATTTGGTGCTGAGATGATAGGTCTAAAGCATGAGATAGGTTTAAATGGTGGGTGGGTAGGATTTTTAGGAATTTTTAGGAATTCCAGAAAGAGCCCCTAAAGTTGGATTATCAATTTTCAAAAAATCATATACAGTAGATCAAAATCAAAGGCATTCTTCGTAAAACATTTGTATAAAATTGAGTGAATAAATGTATAGTTTCTATGAACATCGCTTAACGATACTAGTAAATATTCTTCCTCATTATTCAACATATTTTCTAACGCCTTTACATAAGTTTCATTGCTCATAATCACCATCTCTCCACCCTTATCAGCCTTCACGAATTCTTCCTGCACACAATAAAGAGGTAGACCTGGAGCTAAGTGGTGTGGAGGCAAGAGAAGGCTAAGACCAGTGGGGGGGGGGGCTGGTGACCTGGACCATCACATTACTGGAGTAGCCATGGTAGACACAGCTGAAACATAAAGAGAAGGAAAACAACAAAGATAAAAAGGTTTTTAAAAAGACAGTATCAAAGTGAGGGAGGGCAAGAGAGAAGAAAAAAAACATTCATTATTGTTAAATATGGGAGACATGACCTTTCAGTAGTTGACACAGTTAGCATAGTCATTAAGATCTTGGCATCCAATGCACAAGGTACAGGGTTTGAGTTTCATCTCTGGCACAATGCATGCATAGAGTTTGCATATTTCCCTGCATCTCTGTGGGGTTCCTCCCACCCTACAAAAACATGCTGGATGTTTCCACCAAACACTGAATGGAATCATGGGCAGCAGCACAGACTGAAGGTGGTGCTTATCAGAGTTGTGTAGACAGACCATTTTAGGCATCAGGTGTCATGCACAGTATCCCCTAGACAGGATAACATGTGTCACATACTGTGCACTCTGTCAGGACCACTTGACATCATCAAAATTGTCTCTAGGTGATTTTGGCACATTGACTAATGATGCCAAAAATGGGCATGGCTCTCTGCCTGTGAGACATGGGTTGAGGACTGGTCCTGCACCAGCGACCCATGCTAAAGGTGGGAGGGGACTATATACCTCTAATGGCCAATGTGTGTGCCTGTCATAACTGCCATCAACCCTGGGTCAATAAGCTACAGACTAGCCAGTGTCCAGTCCAGTTGTCTAGCTTGAGTTACCTGGGATAAGCTCTGTTGAGTGAAAACCAATGCCAGAAGTCTAAACCTCAAGATGCATGCACTCAAAACTCTCCTTAGCATGGAGAACATTGATATCTGTGCAGTAACAGAAACCTGGTTCAGGGGTCCCGAGAGCACCCCAGCACTACCAGGTTATACCTCATACCATGCTTTTCGGCCCCAAAACTTGGACCGAACCACAAAAGGAGGGGGAGTATCGATATTCATCAAAGATACCCACACCTCCAGGTTGGTGGCAAAGCACGAAGCATCAGAGACTATCCATGTGCAATTAACAGTGGGTAAAACTTCCTTCCAGTTTATAGCCTGCTACAGACCACCCTCCCAAACCCAGGGACCCCACTCGGCCTTCCTGAGAACACTGGAAAATATGAAGGTCTCTCCAAACACCATTATATTGGGTGACTTCAACTACCCAAACATAGACTGGGAGCATTAATCTAGCTCCAACACCCTAGCCCAAAGGTTCCTAGAATTTATAAACTCAAATGCTATGGAAAAACTTGTTACCACTCCCACAAGAGGGGAAAACATACTGGACCTGATCATCACCAACATGGGGACTCTATGCTCCAGACCAGAAGTGCATCCCTCACTGGTAAGATCAGACCATAAACTAATCTCACTGGATATTCACATCCCGACCCCACCCCCTGCCCAGAATACCACAGTGAAAAACTTCTCTAAAGCAAATTTCACACTCCTCAAAACTGAGGTGGAATCCTTCAAAGCCCCCGGGCCTGTGGAAAATATGGCCCAGACTGCAGAATCCTTTATAAACGCATTCTATGAACACCTTCAGGAATGCATGGATCATGCGATCCCAAATAAAACCAAGACCCAATCCTCCAAAGGCAGACGTCCTGTCTGGTGGACCCCAGCCATAAACAAACTATACAATAGAAGGAGGAAGCTACTAAATGATAGAGCAAAATCCCAAAAAGGGAAGGCATCACTGATCAGTATTAGCAAAAATCTACAGGCACTCATAAAATTGTCTAAGGCCAGCTTCGACATTGCCAACATCCTAGCTGACAGGTTCAGTGCAAATTTCTCCCCCCCTGCCCACCAAAAGGGCAAATATCTATCCCAGCAGAGTGCTGCCCCCCTGACATCTCAAATGTTCAGGTAAGAGCCGCCCTCTCCAAAGCAAAAAACACAGCATCAATGGGACCAGACGGTGTCCCAAGCTGCGTCCTACATGAACTTCAAGAAGAGCTAAACTCAAACATAAAACTACTGTTCAATCTCAGCCTTACTACAGGATATGTGCCCAAAGAGTGGCGTACAGCAATAGTGGTCCCTCTCCATAAAGGTGGTGCCTCAACGGATCCTGGAAACTATCACCCCATAAGCCAGACTAGCTTGGTCTGCAAAGCTATGGAAAGGATCATCATGGACCTCATAAATAAAGATATTGGGGACCTACAGACACTGGATCCTACCCAGTTCGGCTTTGTTAAGGGCAGATCCTGCCTCTTAAACCTGGTTGATTTCTTTGAAACAGTCACCAAGGCCATTGACGAGGGGAAGGTGGTCCACACAGCCTACCTGGACCTCGCAAAAGCCTTCGATACAATACCCCACTCGGGCATTATAGATAAGCTCACCAGCTTAAATATAAACCCCTATGTCACTAGATGGATTACAAACTGGCTCAAGGACAGAACCCACACGGTTAGAATTGCTGGAGCCATGTCAGACTCCAAACCAGTTACAAGTGGTGTCCCACAAGGCTCAGTCCTGGGACCTCTCTTGTTCGGTATATATTTCTCGGAGGTACAGGCCAACACGGAAGGACTGTGGCTGACCAAGTTCACAGATGACTGCAAACTGGACGCCATAATCGACTCTCCAGCTGACACAAGCATCCTCCAAAAGGGCCTCATAGAAACAGACAACTGGTGCCAGAGCCATGGCCACAAGCTAAATGACAAAAAGTGTATAGTTATCCCCTTTGACAAAAACAAAGTGCCCACAAATTACCACATAGGTGGTAATCCATTAAGTACAGAAGAAGTAATTAGGGACCTGGGGACCCAAGTTGATAGCAATCTCTCATTTGACAACCACGTGGCCAAAGTGGTTAGAAAAACATTTTATATAGCCCACCTAATCATGAAGGGATTCACATCTAGATCAGGGGAGGTCATCGTGCCTCTTTACTCATCCCTCATCAGGCCCATAATTGAGTACAATGCCCCTTTTGGGATGTACCTTACCGGACACTTGCAGCAACTGGAAACACCCCAAAAGTACCTCACCAAGAGGATCAAAGGGCTCAAACAGATGCCATATGCTGCCCAGTTAAAGAAACTCCAGCTCTACTCAGTGGCATACCGCCTGTTCAGAGGTGATCTGTGCCTGACGTATAAAGCCATGTCCAACCCGGAATTAATGGACATGCTGCACCTCAGAAAATCCAAATCCCATCGAGCTACGCGCTCAAGAGACTTGAACCTCAGCACTGAAATAAATAGGACATGCTGGAGGGACAGATTCATAACCCAGAGGCTCCCTTCACTCTGGAATAAAATCCCAGTCCAGGTTAGGCAGAGTCCCTCATTGACTCTCTTCAAGAGGAATCTTGATGAGTGAATGGGAGATCGTAGGTTTACCCCGGGTATCACTTCTGTGTTACTGTTAGACAGAGGCACAGTATACTAACCTCAAAAAGGGCATAGCAAAATAAATTTAAAATGGGTGGCAAAAGCCAAACACATTCTGGCTAGGCTTATAAATGCCCTAGGGCAGATAGCCTAGTATGAACCTATGAACCTGTGAACCTATGAAAACCAATTAAACAATGAACTAAGGATTGCTACATGCATTATAGTTTTACTGACAACATGCAGCTTAGACAGGATGACATGATGGTAAGGAAAAGACTGGACATCCTGTGCATCCAGGACAAGATTAAAGGGCAGGGCAACAAGGGGGGAGGACAGACTACCAATGGTGTGGGAGTTGTACTGAGGGAGAATATTCTGAAGACCATCGGGGATGTCATCATAATTAGTGATAGATTCATGGCAAACAGACCCAGGTGGAAACATAGATCAGTATTCATAATCTTAGGCTAATCCCCACAGCAGGGTTGTGAAGATGAGGAAAATACTGCATTCAAGTAGAAGCTGCAGGAACTACTAAATTAAGCAGGACAACATGAGTTGATGTTGATAATGGTGGGACTTGAATGCTCATATCAGGACAGGCAGAACAGAATGAGAGAGCTGACATGGGTGGGGCAACAGGAATAAAGAAGGAGAGACCATTTTAGACTAGTCTCTGGCAAATGACTTAATGGTGGCCAACAAGTGGATCAGCAAGAGAGACAGACATAAGATCACGTGCAAATGTGGCCAACATACAACTCAAGTAGACTTAGCCCTTGTAAGGAAAGGGCTTTGGAGTAGAATCAGTGATTGCAAAGTCAAACCCAGTGAAACAATCAGCCTACAGCATAAACCAATGGTGGCCACAACCAGCTGCAAGCAGTGGTCAGAGACGTCTGTAAGACCAACAGAGACCAGGCTGAAGACATGGAAGTTGACTGGGGTGAAAGCACAAGATTTCAAGAAAATTCTCAGTGTTCTAGCATATCATGAAGAAGAGGATGATTAAGAAAGATAGTGTCTCAAAACAGCATGTGTGAAGATTGTATAGCAGGTATACAGCCAAGCCATGTATCGAGATAAGGTACAAAAGGAAAGCTGGTGGTGGAATGCAGAAGTTCAGGAAGTCATCAAGGGAAAGAAGGATTGCAGGAATAAGCAGGGTGTAAAAAAGACAGACCATGATAAGAAGAAATACTGGTTGGGTAAAACAGAGGTTAAGAAAGTAGTCAAAACAGCAAAAAAATAAAGCATCACAAGCATTATACTAGCTTCTGAAAATTGATTTAATACATGACTCCAGAGGGTACTCTTAGCAGTATGGAGTGAAAGGTATATCCCAGATGACTGAAAAATAAGCATTCTTGTGTCAGTATACAGGAACAAAGGGGGACATTCACAACTGTGGGCAGTATAGAGGAATCAAACGTCTGTCACACTACATGAAAATGTTGGAGAAGGTGACTGATAAACAAATATGCTGAGTAGTAGAAAGTAATATGGGAATTGAGCAGTTCATATTCAGATCAAAATGCAACACAAGTGGCTCAGTATTTGCAATGGGACTGACAGTGGAGAAGAAGCTAGAGGCAAGGAGAGTCCAACAGGGCATTCCCAGACTTGGAGAAAGCATACAAAATGGTCCCAAAAAGCTGAGTTATGCAGTGCTAAAATGGTTTGAATTTCTGAAAGAAAATTGGTAGAATTAATACAGACTATGTTCAAGGACCCAATGATACAGTGTGAACAGTTTTTGGACTCATAGAGGGGATCCTAGTGAGAGTGAGTGTGCATCAGGGTTCATTTCTGAGCTCACTGCTGTGGGCTACACAAGCAAACAGGTTGGATGGGACAGATCAGCAAAGCTGCTGTATGCAGACATTGTGAAATTAAAAGCAGAATCTGATCAGGAACTTCAGCAAATTACAGGAGAAAGGAATGGAAAAGTCGAGGCACATAGGGTGAAAGTGAGTACAGACAAGACAGTTGTCATGTCAGAAAATGGAGAAAATCAGAAGACGCTGAAAACTGACACAAAAGGGAAAATAGTAGAACAGGTTAACAGCTTCAAGTATATGGGAGGGGTGGTTGAGGAGAGGGGAAGTCTGAATGAGAAGGAAAAAGCTAGAATCAGAGGAGCTACAGCCAACTGGCACAGTGTCAGTAGTGTGTGACAAACACGTCATGGATGAAAAATAACATATGTCATGGATGAAAAATAATATGTACAAAACAGTGGTGTGACCAGTACTACTGTATGGTACAGAAACCTGGGCATGGGAAGTCAAAGCAGCTGAGAAATCTAGAGGTGATGAAGTGCCTGGGATAGATGGTACGAATGCTACTGTGAAACAAATGAAGAAATGCAGTCCCTCTCAACCTCTTAGATCAAAAAATCTGGACAAAAGCTAAAATGATGGGGTGACAAATTGTGACAGATTTTAAATATTGCTCTTACAAACTTAGAAAGTTGATAGAATAATAGGTTTTGCATTAGCATTAATTTTCTGAAGGATATGGAGTCTTAAACTCAAATGTTTGTCATTATTTAATGACTTCAATCCTCAGATATTTGCCAGTAAAGTACATATTTTAGGAGGAACACACCAAAAATATGAGGCAAAAATCTGGACATTCTGCGAAAATCTGTACAGTTAAAGAGATATATGACAGCACAGAAGTCGAAGTAGCTCCAGTTGCAAAGAAGTTCCAAGAGAACAGATTATGGTGGTTCAAACATATGTGTAGGAAACAGAAGATGATTTGTTGAAGAGGATTTGAGAGAAACTGGCAGAAGTCAAGAAGAAACTAGGACATCCAGCAAATAAATGGATGGATTGATGAGAGATAACCTGGAACTGTCAGGCATGACTGTCATACAAGGCAGGAGACTGGCGATGAATTTAGAGAGAGCAACAGCTGATGTAATATCCCAACACCATGTAGAAAAATGTGGAAAAGGAAACTGATAATGATGATGATAATGGTGACGGCATATCAGAGCATTATTGCAAGACATGTCCATCCCTGCAGAAGACAGGCACCCTTCACTCCTCCACATCATTAAGGCGCGCTTACAGCTGCTAGAGCCCCAGCTGCCAGAAATCCAGGAACTCACAGCCGTGGGCTCAAGTGGCTGTTTCCTCATCTGCCCACCTGGCCAAACAGCTGCTTGAACTCAAACATGGGTTCAGGGATGCAGTTGCCACAGCAGTCAGATGCCATCAAGGTCTTGTGAAACTGGTAAGAGGGGAAAGGAAATGGAGAGGGGTCTTTAAGTTTACAGATAGGAAGGGGATTTTAGGTTTAAGAAGCTACTGGCAGTTAGTTCTTAAGTTAAAGTTAGGGAGGGGAGGGGGATTTTAGGTTTAGGAAGCAGTCGGGAAATGTCTCAGAGTTAAGGTTAGGGAATGAATGGAAAATGGCTCAGAGTTAGTGTTAGGGAGAAATTGGGAGTTGGCTCAGAGTTATGGTTAGAGTTAATCAGAAGTTGTCTTTAGGGTTAGGGTCTGGGTTCCGTGAGAGATAGCTTAGTGGTGATACACAAGAATTGGGGTAGTAGGAATTAGGGCTCTTGCCAATATGAGCAAGTGACAGCAAGGAAATGTGTCACAAACTAATGGTACATGAGCACTTGTAGTAGACCCCATCATTACACAGACATGTCCCTCCCAAGAAAAGGATAGAAATACCACTGTATTATGCAGTGTTTTGAGATATGCATTGGGCTAAACTTGTCAGGGTAATATGATGCATACAGTATATCAGTATACCTTTGCAACTAGGCCCAGCCTACAAAATGCCTGTGTCCATCTTCCTTCTAGAGGGTGTGTGAAGAGCATTGTAACCTCAGCAAACTGTTTTATCTATTATACCTTAAGACAATTGTCACCACAAAGATCATGTCTTATGTTTATGATATGCATACCTAAGTAATATTGAAGAATGAAGTACACTTACAATAGGTAACAGGCACTCACATAACTAAAAAGGTGCAACTCTTTAGGAACATGGTCTGGCAGTGTGCATACATACTGGCAGCTACATACTGCATATACCCAAAGCTACATTAAAAGACATCCATACACACCCCTTCACCTAAAGAGCCTCTCTATTCTCTATTACAGAAGTCCATTCTCCAGTTCAGCCTCCCAAGCAACAAAACAGAAAAAGAATACATACAAAGAAATTGTAAATTACATGACAATTGTTTAATGTATAGGATAGTACAATTATATATATATATATATATATATATATATATATATATATATATATAGGGTAGAAAACCATTTAATAAGTAGTACTTACAATACAACTCAGGTGAGCTTGCTCTGATGTCTTCTTTGCACTAGCTAAGAAGATCAGGTGCATTCTCAGGTTGCTTTAGTGATGTTAGCACTGCTTATCGGAGTTGGGTATGCCAGTGGCATCAGACACCATCTTAGCAAGACTGTGCAAGGCATCCACTTTATATTGGAGATCCTGATGAGAGCCACCAATCAGGCAACTTTTGCTGGTCTCTATGCAGCAATTGCAAAAAGACTTTATTTTCTTTGCTGTACTTCCAATGCCCTTGTAAACCACTGCAATTCACTACTTCACATTCTGGAGAACTATGATAGGCCTTCCATGATTACACGTGTTCACTTTTTCTGCATTTGACACACAACATTGGGCAGCTTGTTAGAATAAATGGTAATTTGATGGCTTGGCAAAATGGTGTTAAGTTGTGAATATTGCCATGGAAAATAATTTCTAGGCATACCTCTCAGCTGTCCAGATTTTCACTGAATGTCCTGACTTTTGCCTCGTATTTTTCATTTGTTTCTCATAAGATCTGGTTTTCTGGCAAATCACTGAGGATCACTAAATAATGGCACACATTTGAGTTTATATCCTCCAGGAAATGCATGGTAATATAAAACCTGTTATTTTTGCAATTTCCTAAGTTTTTAAGAGCAATATAATTTGCCTCTTTTCTTGTGCATTTTCCCACCATTATTTCAGTCTAGGTCCAGATGTTGTGCGCTAAGAGATTGAGACTTTGCTTCTAGGGACATTATGCCTAAATGTGAAAGCAGTTTTGCTCTTTAGTGCATTTATAGGCTGCAAAACTAGACTAAACTACTTTTTCCCATGTCCCCATCTGTATTATTGACCCACCCAGACATGCTCAACATATTTCCCAGGTGCTCATGTGAGTGTATGAAGGTGAGCAGGCCTCTTAGCACTGCTTGGCTCATAGCTCCTCTTAACTTACTTATTTTATTATTTCAATTTTGTTCATACTGTGACATTATTTGTAACATAAACCTTGATTGCTGATGCTTATACATTGTATTTACATCTAATTGTGTATAGCCCAACTACTTTTGCATCCTATATTTATTATGTCTTTACATTATGCAACTTGAGTGTTAGTTGTCTCTTTATAACCATAGCTGGTCCTGAAATTGGTCATTGCCTGATCAGTGTTCTACTCTGATAAACACGTCAAAAGAAAGAAAGAAAATACAATGAAATTAAATGAAATAAAATAAATTAATTAAGTGCCATGCTAGAAGCTGCAAACTTTTGTGATTAAAGCTCCTGTGGCCACTATGAGCCTCAGTGCACTACAAAGGATTGCACTGCAGCAATTATCACAGCCTGACCAAAGTTTATACAGTGAGCTTCCACTGAAGCCTTTTTGGGGGCAGCTAAGTGTATATCCTAACAAATGATATTGCCTGTTACTATGCCTGCATGTTTGCTTGCTGGTTTTCTTGAAAGTACAGTAGTATTAAATGTCCAGCAGATTCACTTCCCATGGCTGGTCAGTCTTTGTCTCGGGTGTGAGGACAACCACAAAATGGGAGAGAGCATGGTCAGGCATACATAGGCACATCATCTCAACCACTGATATATATGGCCCACATGTGCCATATGTGGGAGTTTTGGGTACTGCTTGAGTGCGACTGCTGATGCACTGTATATTATATATACCCTTTGCATTATAGACCACCTTTACAGAGCGGAGCCCCTTATAGTTGGTATACCTTCTTTCCTACTCCATGGGTGGGCCTTGACTTGCAATGTGGTGTATTCTATGGACTTCGGTGCCTAAGGAAAATGGACTATGTTATAAAAAGCCCACATTCTATTGACTTTCTTATCTGTGGTATGTGGAAACCACATATGCTCCCCCACATGTTGTAAGCATGCATCAAGGAACTGATGGAGTATCCTTGAGGCATATGCCAAGGAACAGTCTTAGGCAAACTGGTGCCCTAGGTGAAAGGCTCCACAGCACTCATCTTGCTACCCACTGTCCCATGCACATCAGCTGGTGCCCACCTTGTCCCTCTCCCATCCTGGCCTATATGACCATACAGACTACTTTTTTCTTCCTTTTCTCACAATTTGTCTTACTCTTGAGCTTTTTTCCCCTCATTCATTCATTGAACTCATCCTAAATAGACAAAACTGTATTCTGATAACTGTGGAGGAAATAACTACATTAAGCTGGTTGTCTAAAGGCAAATCAGCCACAAAAACCATAGAGGTCTAGATGCTCTAATGCACTTGTCTGATTTTTTTAAATAATGTTTTCATCCAATGATGTCCTAAGAAAACATCATGATTAACTCATTCACACTGGTGGAGCTGAGGAAGTTTGCACTGCAACTTCCAATGGGCGGAGCCTAAGCCTTTTAATGGAATCAGATTATGTCCTCACATTTCAAACAAATGATTATTAAAGAAGTATAAAAGGGAAACTCTTCAGCACAAACTATTTTTATAGTGGTAGCATTCTTTAGGTTCTATGTCTTAAACTGAATTTTGTAAGTCACAGCAAACACAACTACTACATTTGTAATATTTTGTAAACAACTTACAATATCTCAGCTACCACTCAAGTTACAGACATACTGTCAGCAGCATTTTTTATCTAACTGAGAGCTTTCATATGAGGCTAAGCAGTTCTGTCTGTGTTACTTGGTTGTTGAGATATTTAGAAAAATGTGAAAAGTATATCTATATAAATTAATATCATAAAAACAACAGTTAATATCTATTTACCTGCACTAGATATAGGTTAAATATGAAAGCAATTGAATTTGCCATTGTGTTAGCTTTAAGATGAAATCTTTTAAAACCGTTTACATAGCAGGGGTTTGGAATTATTCATACAAATATGAACAAGCAATATTTGACTCCTAGAGGCGTCAGTAGGAGTTAACTGCAAATGCACCTGGCGGGGTCACTCGGGTGTAATGAGTTGGAAAGAAATTCACTGTTACTCCTTTGACTTTATTTTGTACTATATCCTTTCAGCACAACATAACTGACAAAGACTATACTAAGATAACTGTGGAGGAAGTAACTGCATTAAGCCTGGTGTATGGGAACCACTAGGTTCCCAGGAAGACATGGTGTTATAGATGCTCTGAGGTACATTTTTGAGCTTATTTTCCCAACCTTTTAATCCTAAACTAGGCCAAATAAAAACCATGGTTAAGGGAAGAAATTCAGTCATTTTTATTTCAAGGAAGAAATAAGTTATATTAAAGACTTAAAGTTGACAAAATATTAGTCCACAATAAACTATGAAAATACTTCTGGGATACTTAAATCATATCTCTGAATAGTCCTTGCCTCCCTAATCCCCCTCAAAAAAGTCACCTTCTGTGTATCTCCTTCTGGTATCAGATTGGGATGAAAATTAAGGCACAAATGGCCACAATCATATGTTTCAAGTGGCTGCTGACTTATGCATATATAGCATGTCTCCTGACCCCTAACCCAAAATGCAGCCATCATTTGTGTACCTCTCAGATGTCAGACTGGGACAAAACTGAAAATATATAACATAACATATAATATCGCAACTTGTTGCTGTCAAACATATGTAAACATCTTGCTTCTCTATTCTCCCTAAATAAACAGCCACCTGTATATGCATCTGATATTTGTGATGAAAGTAGAAAAATAATGACCACAGTAATATTTCCAACTTCATCAACAAAAAACAGGAGTGCAATAGAACAGAGAGTGAAACCACCGATACTGGCCAACACAGCTTTAATAATCCACCATTTAACACACCATAAACACACTGTCATTAACGCCTTTAAAACCACTTGTGTTTTCGTCCTAACCACTGGACTTCATCAGATGTTAACAAAACATAAATGAATCACTTTTATACATTCAATTAAAACCACAAACCAATAAAAGTCATCCATTAACTTCAAATAAACTAATCAAATATACTTTTGGGCTCCATATTTCCAGCTTGTTACTCCAATACAGTATACTGCTCCTATACAGGCTATAGTGAACCTCTGTGTACACCCTTGATGTGTGTGAGGAAAATTAATGAAATAATGATCACACATTCCTCGACCAAACAGAATATATAGTAATCTATGCATACCTTTGAGTACTGGGAGGAAATTAAAGAAGTAATGACATTGTCCCCATCTCAGCCTCAAACAAGATTACAAGTTTCTGTGCATACCTGTAAGTTGAGTCAGTTTTAGGCAAGGCGGGGTCCAGGACAAAGGCTGCTACTAAGCCTGACTCAAAATCCAGTTATACAGCCTCCAAGTGTGTGAGGGGGGCACAATTGACAAGATGGTCAGTTATTTTCATCCAGACAGCCTCATGAAGTAGTTATAGCAACTTCTGTGTGCAATTTAGACAGTTGATTGTGGTAAGAGAATGACCATGTAATGTTTTTCACCTTTGGACCACACCAAACAGTTACCACATATTAAAGTATTTCAAGTTGCTTCACACAAACCATATCTGTCTTGCAAAGTCAAAATAATGAGCAAACAAGAGCAGACAGCTACTCATTTTCCTACACAGGCAGTCCCAGCAATTATACCTGCTTCATCTGTGAATATAATATGTCCAGTTAAGTAATCTACGTTAAATATAATATGGCCAGTTAAGTAGTCCATCTTACTTCACAGAAATGCACACTAGCACAGCAAAGCCAGATTGTGACTGTTTAAACTAAAAAAAATGACAAGAAGGTCAGCTGCTTTCAGCCCAACAATCCCAACCTCTACCTAGCAGTTACAGTCTTTTATGCCTACAGTTCAGATATTCATGTTGCCCCTGTCCATGAGGAACATATGAGTTAAACCAGGTGTGAATTTGTATTTTTGTATCCATTTGTCCAGATTACACTTGATTAGAGTAACAGAAGTACTTCACTTTATGTGGAGTGGAAGAAAGTTCCATAGGAAAGGTGTTCTCTGTGATACTTACCGACCTCTCCAACATGTTCTATATGTATTCCAAAAAAGACTAAGATCCCTTGAGTGGGTGTTCACACTATGATTGGACTTGCAAATGTGTAATATTATGGCAGGATATGGTCTCCTGAGTGTCTACAAGTGAGACAGAAATCCCCTCGGTCCAATTATGTGATATCCTTTCCTATTAGGACTGTACAGTGCTGGGCATGATTTCTAAGATTTCAAACACAGTTAAAGAAGGCTATGTGGTTATTTTTCACATGGATGGCTATTTTTACATCATATTTAGCTTTGGTTGATTAGATTAGAGTCTGAGTTGCTTTTTAAGTTTAGTAAGTGCATCATTGGGATATTGTGTGTAAATTCTTTTGTGTGTGTAGTGAGTTTTTTTATTACAGAGCCTGTTTATATTAGGGTTCCACTATAGGGATTTATTTTTAAATTTAGTATTGTATTTACTTCTGGGGGGAATAGATGCATCTATTCAGCTATGTACATGTACATATTATTTGGTGGTAAAGGATTCCACACAGGCAGTGTGGTCATCATGGAAGGGGTGTTTGAATTTAGCCATGTCATCACTCAGTTTACTATAGTAGATTAGCCTTGGTATAATCTCTGATTACCGAGGTATTGGCAAATGCTTCTGACTTCAGTCTTAATTTGAATCTGACTGATCTATGGTCAGATCTGAACAAAGAAGAAGTAAAATTGGTGGGCAGTAAAGCTGCCTCATATTAGTAAGGACCAAGTCCAGGATTTTATCACCCCTGGTTGGGGTGCAGACTAACTGGTTCCTACCATTTGTATTGATGAAGTCCAGAAATTTCTGCACATACATGTTTAAGTCTCCCAGTTAAAGGAAGGGTAGTTGCACTCTCATAGTAGAATGCTGCTTGGCTTAATGCATAAGGATTTCATACTGGATAAGTAGGAGGTACAGGCTAAGGGTGACATAAAAAGGGTCTTATTGTTAGCTATGATATGGTAAGGGTGTGTGTTAATAGTGAGTTAGGAGTAGAGGAGTTCCACGTTGTTATCTTGTCTAACAAGTCTGGAGGTGATTTCTTTTTAAATATGGACACACTGCAATCTTCGCTGCCATCATCTAATAATGTGGGCTTGAACATGTGGTAGACATTGAAACCCTGCACTGACAGAGTGCTCTCACTGGTCTTGAACCAGGTCACTGTGATGATGCATATACCAATGTTTTCCAAGGTAAGGAGTTTCTCACAATTTCTGATAAATTTAAACAGTGCTATAGTCAATGTATGCCAAATTTTGATATCTGTTAAAATACAGCAAGTTATTTTTTCTGTTACTATAAAGTATAGTGCAGTATACTATCATGGTTCCAGCTCCCCCCAGGTATCACAGAACAAGATTTGTCAACACACAATAGCACTGTGTTACTAGCAACATGTGTCCTGACTTTAATCATTAAACAATATGCTTTTTTTTTCACCATGACAACATGCAAAATATAACAGCCCCAATCTGAAAAGAAATACTAAACCAAATGCTGTTTTTCAGAATCATTTCAAAATATTAAATTTTACTTCTCTGTTATTATTAAGTGTAAAGTACAATGTCAGAGCTCCAGTCAGAACCCACACCTTGGGTATCTAAGAATACTGCTGGACAATACACATCACCACTGTATTGCTCACAATGTGTGCCCCACCCTATTTTACATTCAATGTTATCATGAGCATTGCTTTTCCGTCATGACAACATGCATAATGTCATACCTCCACCTGGAAAACCAGTTCTGTTACACCATGTGTTACTACTTCAAACTGTTTTGAAATGCTGTACATTCCTTCTCTGACACTGTAAAGCTGTGCTGATTTCACTGTCTATTGCAAAAAGGGTACCACAAAGTATTCTTGCACTGCTTACAGTCTCTGTAATACTTACTAGTGCAGAATAGTGCTACGCTGATACAATGTGCGCCACTTTTTATATTCAACAATACACTGCCAAATACCACTTTCCACACATATTTCTGTACATTTATTTCACATCTTGATAAAACAAAGAGCAGAATGTCATAGCTACAGCTGGGGAAGTATGATTCCTCCTCTGCTGTATATAAACACTGATTGCACAAAGATCATCAGCTTTCCTTCGCTGTTGTGCAAAGAGTTTCACACAATACTGCTACCTTATTAGAAATCAGTGTACTACTTCTTCCTAGAAAAATAGTTATATTGTCATGAATGTGTGCATCTCACATCATAAAACTACTGCAATGCCAAATGATGCTAACTGGAATCATTTTAAAATACTGTATGCTACTTTTACTATAAAGTGCAATACAAAATATCCTCCATGAAGAGCAAAAGATATCAGTGCACGCGTAACAATCTGCTTAGCTATTCGTCATTTATTCTTTAATAAATTTACAAATTCTACCACAATAAACTTTCCATTGATGGGGAAACTCAATATGCCCATCAAAATATCCTCTAGAATTACATCTAACGCTAAGACCAATGATCCACAAGCTAACATTTCACATCAACAAATGATTGTTTCAAGTTTTTCTTTTCCAAAAACTCTATTCAGTTTTTCAATAATAACAGTAATACAACATATCAAAAACATAAGTCGACAATACATATAAAAAAAAAAAAAAACATAAAAGCTAAATACTAAATATATACACTATGTACACTAGAAGTCACTACATCAGCAAACAAATGAGAGAAATACTTCTTAACATCATTTGAAAGAAGAGATATAGTATAAGGGGCATAGTTTATAAAGAGATAGAGGTAGAAATGCAATCACTTGTTATAGATAGGTATACTAGGGAAAGTATTTAGGTGTATAGACAGGAAAGGAAATAAGCTGCTTATAATGCAAGCCTTGCTTAATATAGCAGGTCAGCGTGAGGTCTATCTTTAATTCTTGAGAATTACATCTAGTAGATAACCCCAATATTTCTGATAGTAATGTTTTTGTTTTGTTGTTGTATAAACTAATTTGTGAAATGAGATATATTTAATAGCTAGTTTGCTAAAGTCTTCCCATGTGATTGGAGATGTGACAGTCCAATTTTTTGTGATGTAAAATTTAATAAGGGAACACATTGTGATAAGGATATGTTTTAACATTTTTGGAAGTTCATTTGTGTTGGCATGCAATATAGCCATCTCCCATGACAGGGTTGTTTTTTCATATCCCAGTTCCACATAACATAGAGAATATCAGCTGTTTGGTTTGGGCAGTCTAGGCATATGGGCAAAAATTTGGGATTGAACTTATTTAGCTTTGATGGGGTATAATATACATTATTTATCATACTTTTGAGTGTATAGCAGCCTCTTAAAGGGAATCAACTTCACTGTATTTTCAATGGCCAGTCTTTTGCTTTCTTCAGTAAGTAATTGTTTTTTCCCTTCCCTTGAGAATAATAGAGAATTCTGGTATTTTATGCTCGTTACAAGTTTATACATCCTAGAGATTATTTTTCCTTTAGTTCCAAGATTTATTAGTATTAGTTTTACTAAGTTAATGTCCTGCAGGTCGACATTAGTTTGTGAAAATGTAGCATTTATAAGATAATGGATTTGGCTAAGAATTATAGTATATTTCTTAGAAAAGCTGAGTTTCAATCTTAGTTGTAGTATATTGGATTATTCCCATTTGTAAATTTCCCATATTGCAAGATCTTTTATCGGAGGTAATTTGTTAGATTTAGGGGTTTATTATTTATTAGTAGGTTAGGATTTAGGTGAAGCGGTTGTATAAAGGCAAGGTCATTAAATAGTTGTATTGATATGAATAACTTTTGAGTAGTTAGGATCATATGCTTAATTAGTGGGTGCATGTTCTTTGTGAATAAAGCTTTTTGATTTAGGTTTAAAAAGGGAAGAGATTTGGTGTTATATCCAAGGGACTGAAGTTGTTCAAACCAGATTTTGGTCCACTGAGGTGTCCAGGTATTAACGTATGGGTCATGGTTTATTATCTACATTAGTCTCTAAGCAGTAATTATACTATAATAAAGTTTGAAGTCCGGCAAACCCAATCCCTCCTTATCCTTGGTAAGTACAAGTTTATCATATTTAATTCTAGTAGATTTGGGATACCATAAGAATCTTGATATAGCTTTTTCTATATCAGGAAAGAATTTTTGGGGGAATAGTTCAGAATGTGGCATTTAATTGAAAGAGTATTCTTGGTAATAAATTCATCTTGACGACACTAGCTTTTGAAAGTAGAGCCATATTAATATTCTTCCATCTATTAATATCACTTTCAATGTTAGTCCATGCACGTAGTAGGTTATTTATTATGATTTCCTTAAAGTCGGGGGTAAATAGTATTCCTAGGTATTTTATCTGGTAGTTAATCTTGATCTCACTTTCAGGAAAGTAATATTCCTTATGGCCTATAAGATTCAAGGGAAATAGATGGGATTTATTTGAATTTAATTTATAGTTAGAGATTTCGGAGAACTCAGCTATCGCTTTGAGTATTTTTGGGAGATCAGTGGTGGGAAGTTGAAAATATATATTTAAATCATCAGCAAAGGCAGAGTACATAAGGTTTATATTAAAGATTATAGGTATGTGATGGAAGGTTTTTTGTGAAATAAACAGGAGCAGGGGTTCTAGATAGAGATTAAAGAGGTATGAGGAAAGAGGGCAACCTTGCCTTGTGTCATTGGATAAGGGTATAGGGTTAGTTTTGAACTTATTTATCTGAATAGTGGTAGAAGCTTTCTGATATAGAACTTTAATTATCCTTATAAATTCCTGAGGAAATCCAAATAAAGGCAATATATTAAATAGGAAATGTAGGTTAACTCTATCAAAAGCCTTGCTTGCATCAGCAATGAGAACATATCTGGGGCATTTATCACTGTTAAGAAGTCTGATAGTGGTATCCAAGAGGAGGGTGTTGTTGCTTGTTTGCCTATTTGTAATAAATCCCCTTTGTTCTTGGGAGATGATGGAGGGGAGTATATTTTTAAGTCTATTTGCTATAACATGAACTAGGATCTTAAGGTCAGTATTTATCAGGGCAATTGGTCTATAGTTGCCTGGATCTGTTGGTTCAGAGTTTAGCTTGGGAATTAACACAGTTTTGGAGTTATTAAGATAATTATCTGTTATACCATATTATATTATATAATTGAAAACTTTTAATAAGACTTTGGAAATAGGTTCCATGAATTGTTTATAAACTTCAGAGGTGTAGCCATCAGGCCCAGGAGATTTACCCGGTTTGAGTTTGTTTATCGCAGCTTTTATCTGTTTTAGTTGCAAGGGTATTTTTAGAAGTTTTTCCTGATCGTCTGAAATTTGTGAAAATTTTATATTATGTATAAAATCACAAAATTTATCTGAACAGGGAGGAAGGGTAAGTTATATCGTTTATTGTAAATGTCTTCAAATGCGTATGCGATGTCTTGATCCTTGTGCTTCAAGAGTCCTTCATACTGTATTTCATTAATCCTTGGTGGCCCATTTTTAATGTTTATTAATCTAGCTAGGATTTTTGAAGGTGTTTGTGCCCATTCTGAGTATTGATATATTGATCTTAATTCTAACAGAGAAATATTTTCTAGATAATGTTTGTGTAATTGCTTTTGCCAGTCAGTTATTTTATCATCCAGGTCTTTTGAGTATTTATTTTGAAGTTCTAATTCATCAGTCTTGATTTGGGTCTCCAGTTTATTTTTGAGGTTATTGTATTTTTTCTTGAGCCATGGAGATTTTTGGATAATGATACCTCTAATGAATGCTTCGGCAGCTGCCCATTGCATGTCATAAGGAATTTGAGTGGATATTAATTCTTTTTCAAATTGGGCTATAATACTAGTGATTTCCTATGCTACTTCTTGGTTTTGAATGATTTTAGGATTTAATGTCCAATTATTGAAATAGGGGATGTTTTGTTTATAGGTTTGAAAGTTTAGGGAGAGACTGATTTTTGAATGATCCGATATAGATTTGGATGATACAGTATATTTTAGTCTATGAGAAAGCAAGGTTTGGGAGATTAGAAAAGTGTCAATTCTGGACCAAGTTGTATGAGTGGCTGAGAAAAAAGTGAATCTTGATACTGTTTTATCATATTGAAGATTGGTATAGGGGTCAGTTAGCTCAAAGGTAGTTTGTAGGTCTTCAAGTGCTATAGTAGTACGTTGAGACTGCCTGTTTTCATTATGTGACCTATCTTTGCCTGGGTTTAATAAAGTGTTCCAGTCCCCACCTATGATGTACAGATGATTTGCGTGGTTAGCTAATATATTAAAGATTTCATAAATGAAAATATGTTGATTTGAGCAGGGACTGTAAATATTGAGAAAGAGTATTGGTTTATTTAGGGTATGATATTTACTAGTAAATAAGGCCCATCTTCCATTAGGGTCAGTTTTAATAGAAGTGATCTCTTCTTGGAAAGACTGACTTATTATAATGGCTACTCCCCTAGATAAAGAGTTATGACCTGCAGTAATTATTTGCTCAACCCATTTCCTTTTCCTTTCCTTATCCCAGAGTTGACTATCCAAGTGAGTTTCTTGCAGGAAGGTTACTTTGGACTTACTTTGATATGTGAGATGCATGATTAAATTTATTTTTTTTTATCCAATATCCCCTTAACATTCCATGAATCTATTGATATCATTTCGTATTTTGCTTATAAGGTTCTTTATTGATTTATAAGTGAAAAAGTAGTAATATAGCTTGTCTGTTTTTGTTTTAAGCTTTAACATAGATGAAGTGACTTATAAACTCCTATACCCTATGTAGGTGCCTAACCACCCATCCCTCTGTTTTAGTAAATATGTATGTATTGGGAAGCAAAAAACAGCTAGAATTTGAGCTAAAGTGATATATACATTGAGCAGAGGGATGTCAAAAGTACCCAGAATGTTCCAAATGTGAACAATCATGAGCTACAAACTGTGCAAAGCCTGACCCCTTTGTCATTGGTATTTGCAGTATATTTACTATCTGACCTCCTATGTTAATATGTTAGTTGTTTAATTACTTGGCATGTATAGGCTAAGAGAGAGTAAATGCTTGGAAAAAGTTGATATCAGCAGGCACTTATATGTTATATTTCATAACATTGCTGAAGATATTATAAATTTACCAAAACAACATTTTGTATAGTGCAGGTCTAAAAGATGCACTTTGGGAGAAGCGAACTTTCAAGTTCCAAACAATCTATATATTCACATTGGAAAAGACTTAGTGTAATTTTTAAGGCTACTGCATATTGTCACATTTATAACTATGCTGGTAATATACACACAACATCATCTGTCCTTTGTTATCAAAAAATACAACAGTAGTCAAACTTAGAGAGAGTTCACATCCAGGTCCACACCTTCTCAAATATGCTTGAAAGAGAAGATTCTATTGTAATTCACTATTAATCGTATCTCTAGTATAAAGACTTACCAAATAATAGCCTTTATGTCTCAACATATTCAATTATAATATAGATATATATATATATATATATATATATATATATATATATATATATATATATATATATATATATATATCCCAGAGAGAGAAGAGAGATATGCAAAACAAGTGAGATAAATTACAGTATTTCCAGTGTTAATCATGCTGTGCCATATTATTGGTTAATCTATTAGTCACTTCATGTGTTTGAAGTGACTTATTGCAGTCGTTGGTGATTGAGAAACATCCAGAACAGTAGTATAGCTGATATTGTGGGTTCATTAAGTCATAGGCACTACCAAGTACAAACTAGTCAGCATGATATTGGAACACTGTTAAGTAAAATATATGAACTTACTAATCTCTAAGTAACATATTAATTATGCTGTTGTATGCAAATGCCTCAACCAGAATTACATGACCCTGTTTTAAAATATTTTTCAGTGCAGAAATATATGCTTCTTTAGTCCCCCCCCCCCCTAGGTTAAGGTAGATTATTTTGCATGTATAGCTGAAATAATACAAGAAACCACAATTATAATCATTGAGAAGTGTTTAAGACATGACAGGATATTATAAGCCTTTTGTTCCAGATGCCATTAAACTCCTTATTTCTTTACAGCTGCAGTGACATAAAGGAAGGTAATTTTGAGCTATTTAAGCATGCACCCAGAAAAGGGGAGCTTTTCATCATTCATAAGTATAAGCAGTTGCTAACAAACAGTACCTTTAGTTATCCTGTGTAGTAGAAGGTCTTGCAATAGTGCAGGAAGGAAGGCAGAGTTACTAAAGCCAGTTACAACATTTTCTTTTCTTGGATTTTGTAGACGACAGGTAACTTCTTCTAGAACTTTCTTCTTGGCATTTATAGCTTCATAGGTTGGTACTAGGCTATCGGCCCTAGGGGCTATACAAGCCTAGCCATAACAATTCCCTGGATATTTCTTCCCACAATATTTATTTCCCTGGACTCCTGTCTAGCAGGGTGACTGACATGATCTCCGGGGTGAATTTCCTATCTTCCATCCAATCGTCAAGGTTCCTTATGAAGAGGGCCAAGGAGGCGGTCTGCTTGATATGTAAGGGCAGTCTATTCCAGAGTATGGGGAATTTCTGGGTCAGGAACCTATCCCTCTAGCATGTTTTGTTCATTGTGATGACAAGGTTTAGATCCCTGGAGCGTGTAGCTCTGAGGGATTGGGATTTCTTTAACTACACTTAGAGCAGTGTAGTGGCTTGAAATAATAGATATGAGGTTCCTTTGATGAGAAAAGGAATGCTGTGTTGGAAAATAGTTAAGAATTCTTTTTCCAGCTTTCCCGATCCATTTTTAGCATATAATCCATTCCCAGAGATGCATTGGGGCAGGAAACAATCAGTGATGACATCATAGAGTTGAAATGTGAAAGGCTCAAGAAATATCCTGGTTTTGAAGAGGATTATGGGAAATGGAATGCTGAAATGCTAAACGGACCTCCAGGCCTGCAAATTAAAATGGAGGTTTTGTTTCTAGATGAATGTAAGACAGAAACATGCAGGATACCTTGCTGAAACTCTCCTAGCATTGTCTTTGGCTTCAGAGAAGGTGAATTGGGTTGTTTCAAGCTGGATTAACTTTGAAGAGATGCAGAAAAGTGGATTTGGCCTCCTTAGGGGTTTCAAGGGATATTTTTTCATCTTTGTGATAGAAAATTAAGGTAGCAGGGTATTTAATTTGAAAACAAATCCTGTTTTCTATAAGGTAAGCACAATATTTACTAAGTTTCTGGTGGTTTTGCTTAATTTCAAAAGGGAGATCTTGAGTTATAATGTTTTTATGTGCTCTCCATGTAAAGTTCTTCTTAGCTTTATATGCTGCTAATATTTGTTGAACATGTGCTGAGTTTAACAGTCTGATATATATTTGCCTTGGAGATTCATCTGTTTGTGCATGCCTTAAAGCTCTGTGGGTTCTTTCTGTTACTATGTCATTCAGGAGGTCTTTATTGTTCAAGAGAGAGCTTAGTATTTCTTTGATTATTGGATTGAGTTGTGCATTTTCAAAGGTCTCCGGAATTCCTCTTATAATGAAGTTATTGCGCCAGCTTCTGGCTTCTAAGTCTACCATTTTTTGTTGTAATTCTTTAATAGTGCTGTTGCTGGTCTGAAGCTTTTGGTTGAGTTCATTTATTTTTAGTTCATTGTCTATAGCTTTGGCTTCATTCTGTTCAAGTCTAAGCATAATTTAGTCCAGGCTAGAGGCAAATGTGGTTAGTTTATGTGAAAAAAAACTTAGACTTCTGTTTGTAAAGGTTGCGGTGAATTTTTAAGGTCCTCCAATGTTAAAGGTTGTTCCTGTTTTGATCTGAGAGCCATCTTAGCAGCCTCTTGTTATAGCTTGTTAATTTTTTGCCTTTTGGAAGTGGTGTCTTTCTCAGGAGTAGAAATCATAGATAGTTTGGTTTTCGTGGTTAAAGTTTCCATTTGATCTGGTTGGTTCTCCATTTGGTGTCCAACGTTAGAAGCTTGGTAATAAATAAGAAGTTTTTATTTAGTAGATCCTGTTCTGAGAGATGCTTTTTCCTTATTTTTCTTGTTTTAGGCCTGTGTAACTGGAAGAATCCACACCATGCGGTTCAGGGCCCAGCTTCCGGTAAGTAGTAGTTTTATTCAAAAAAAGAAAGGAATCCAGCAAAAATATAGATGAAAAAAGTAAGTATTCATATTCCTGTTTTAATCCTTTGGTGTTTAGACTATTTATTTGAGCGATGTGCCGGCTTAAGGTCAGATTAAAGTTTAAGGTTTCAGGAGCTGCACAGTCAGTGTGCTTACAGGCTGTCCATCAGTTTGGAATCCTATGATTGTTTCAAGTTTAAATTACTGTTTCCAATTTATCTCAATAGCTTGCAGTAATTGTACAGGCTGTTTATCAATAGCGTTTGAGGTAGTTTCTTTAGGGCTCTCTGAATGAAGTGTCTCATGGGTGGTCCAGTTGTGATGTATTTTCTATTAATTTTTATTTTTTGTGGTGGCAGTTCATTTTCTGATGTATGTAAACAGTTTAGTGTTGGTTATTTTAGGATCTGTTGTTGTAGTACTGTATTTATTCCATTTGCATTGTGTTTACTGGGAAGGTCTAACTGAGCCATATAAAACCCCTTTACAGTGGAGGCTTGGAGAGAATAGCTCCACAATATTGATAAAAGCACTCAGTTACAATACTGTCAAAAGAAAAATAATGTCAAACCTCATACATTACATAAAAAACATGTGAAGTAGTAGTAGCACATATGGAAAATATTAGTGATATCAATATTTATGGGCCATGTAAAGGTTTAAAAGCAGATATTTACAGGCCAAGAGAGTTATAAATGTGACATATTTACAACATATTTTCAGGTACAGGTATACCTGTGACAATACTTATATACCTGGGGAAAAAAGCAGTTGTATAGTACTCTGCAAAGTGTGAATTACCAAGTGATAGTGTTTTTCCATATCCCAAGAAGCACAACAGGTGCAAATGATACAAGAGAGTCATTGTCAGCAACACCAAATGTTAAACAGCACATACAAACCACAGAATTTTATGTATGTACAGACACACACACACACAAACACACAAACACACACACACACACACACACACACACACACACACACACACACACACACACACACACACACACACACACACACACACACACACACACACACACACACACACACACACACACACACACAAGCATACGCATGCATTTATACAGCAAAGACTCTAGTGAAACTCAGGTTCCAGGGATTATTGTGGGAATGAGCTGATATGATTTTTGTTATGAAAATAAAATAATTCTTTTATATTAATTTCTACAGTGCTGGCTTGTTGGAGTTCCTTTGATTTTATATGATGCGCACTCATCTTTGTTCTCACTGTGCATTGTTGGAGTTTTGCATAAATACACACACACACACACACACACACACACACACATATATATATATATATATATGTGTGTGTATATATATATATATTAAACACATTTACACACGCACACAAAAGTGAGTTTCGGTAATGTGGAATTTTGGTCTATTGAAGTAGACCCATATATATATATATATATATATATATATATATATATATATATATATATATATATATATATATATATATATATATATATATACATATATATATATATATATATATATATATATATATATATATATATATATATCTATATATATGTCTGTATAGACAGACAGACACACACACACACACACAAAGACAGAAGTTACAGCTGTTTTGCAAACCACCTGCTGTCATTTTTTTGTCTTTTTTTAATACATAGTGTGTAACTACCACTGTGTAGCTTTTTTACTCAGCACACTAGGAACTTGTTAAGTGTTGTCATGGCTAAAATAACAACAGTTGTTAGAGATAATTTCCTTAGGTGCTGCATAAATAGCCTGATCCTTTTCAGCTATGATCTAGGCACCAAGGACTAGGGTAAATACACTAGGTAAACAGACAAGTTAGTACAGCCAATCAAAGGGCATTCTTTTAGGAGAAGAGTGGAAATGAGAGCTCTCAGAGAAAAGCCCTGAAAACTCTATATAGACAGTGACTGGAAGTCAGAATTGAACCTCAAACCTTACAGCTTTGCAGCAGAGACACTACAATAATTGCCCTGCCTTTCATTCCCATTGAAACTTTCTAATACTGGCCTAACAAATATTTTCTTGAGTTACTATGTCATCTAGATTTATCACAACATCAAGATTGGAAATTCTTTGGAAAATATTAATTTTTCAAATCCAAAATCAGGTAGACAATTTATAATTTAAAAGCAATGTTGGAAAATTCAGTGTAATTTAAAATACTACAGCAGCATTCATTATGTGATAAACAGTCTCAGCAGTCACATGTATTGCTGAAAGCCAGGGGCATAATTTTGTTTCAATTAATTCACAATTCAATTACTTAACACTTGATTTGTTTTGTGCAATTTTAGCTTCCATTACAGATGAATCAGAATTTCACAAAATGTCCAGGTTTTTCCTCATATTTGTGGTTTTCTGGCAAATCATTGATGACTGACGTCATTAAATAATGACAGACATTTGAGTTTCAGGCTTTATAGCCCTCAGAAAAAAGCATGTTAATGCAAAACATGTTATTCTAAGTTTATAAGAGCATTTTTTTAATCTGTCCCTATTTTGGGGTCTTTGTCGCCTTATTATTTTTGGCTTATACCAGAATTCTTGGGCTAACAACTTGAGAGGTATGCCAGTAACACACAGAGTAAGACAATAACCATACTATCAGATTAAATCTGAAACTACATATTGAACTAAATAATGTTTTAAACAAGCACTTTCTCTAACAAAATCTCATTCCTATTTTTTGACATAATCAGAGAAAATCCATTTTAAAACTAATCTAAAGGGAAAGAATCCTGAACTCTCATGAATGTGTAGGCTGCCTTGTTTAAGTCTGAATCGTTGGGCTTTCTGCTTTGCTGATTTATTTTGTTGTGTTTTGTTTAATGAAGCAGTACTTTGTTAGGGAAGGGAATAATTTCAGCTAGCAAGGCACCCTGTAAAGATAAGTGACCTGGTACTTTATTGTGAACAGTAGTGTGATTTGTTTTCCTGAGCCTTTGCTGTTAAATTACTTCTATTTTTTCAGTGATTTATTGTTTTTCAATGTATTGCTGTGGTAGGGCTTGCATGGGTAAGTGGCACATTTGTCTGTTTCGAGAGTAGATGGAATTATTTCTGTTATGATAGCATTAGGATAGCTTTGTTTTGCTGAGTATTGTATAACCCGTATGCAATATATTAATACTGAACATGTTAAGTTAAAATAAAATATTTATTGTACCTTTTATTAATTAAGAAAGTCAACTGTTTGGATTTATATCATGTTGCAGTTTCTAGTGAATGTGAGAGCAGACCTAAATGAATTTATCTAAGATATTCTGCTTAGTCCATTATCTTAAAAAAAAGAGTAAACTTGCAACATAAAAAGAATGATGGGGAAGGAAGCAGGGTTCAATTATACATATGCATACACACACTCAACAAAACAGAGGGTAGGGGACAAAGTAAGATATGTACGCACGCATACACACACACAAACACACACACACACACACACACACACACACACACACACACACGCGCGCGCGCACGCGCACATGCACACAAACACACCACACACACACACACACACGACACACACATCTCACACACGACACACATCACACACACACACACACACACACAAAACACACATGCACACACACACACACACACACACACACACACACACACACACACACACACACACACACACACACATCTCACACACACACACACACACACACACACACACACACACACACACACACAAAACACACATGCACACACTACACACACACACACACACGCACACGCGCACACACATATACACAAACACACACCCACATCATACACACACAGACACACACAGACACACACACATACACACACACACATACACAAAAACACACACACACACACACACACACACACACATACACCACACATTACACATACACACACACACACACACATGAAAATCAAACAAGACATTGGACACTGCATATGGAAAAAGCATGTGCTTCTTTACTTCCACAGTTTAAGGACAAACTTCTTTTGAGTATGCATTATTAACCCATTTTCTTATGCTAATTCTGCAACAACCAGTAATTTCAAAACTATGCACTGATCAGATAAATGATATATTAAAATAATTTTGTAACCTAGTTTTTAACTTTTCCAGCATTAAAGATATTGAATGTTCCAACCCATTAATGAAATGTTATGTTTTGTAAATGTCACTGAAAATAAATAACTGATCATGTTGGATGTTATTTTAATATTAGTAACATAGTTAGAACAATTACACTTACCAGTATATCTCATCTCTAGACCTGTTTGGCAACAACTACAAAATATTAGACACACTCATCATCTCCTTTCAGCTTATCCTGGTTAGGGGTCACCACAGTGGAACAATGGTCCGCAGAACAACTGGCAGTGGAGTTTTACAACCCAGCGGCCAGCATTCCACAGAAGGCACACACACACTGACACCTAGGGCCAATTGAGAGTGTCCAATCCACCTGCAGCATGTCTTTGGGATGTGGGAGGAATCTGAAGCATCCAAAGGAAAACCACATGACCACAGGGAGGACATGCAGATGCCACACAGAAGGCAAACCAGCCGAGAATCAAACTGGAGAACCTTTTACTGTGAGGTGGCAATGCTAACCACTGCACCACCATGGTCGCCCAGAATATTAGACACACTATAGAAGTAAAATTACAAATGATTTCCTCAGAGCACAACATATCATTCTTTTAGCAGAAAAGCATTTAATGCATGTAAGAAAAGAGAAATCAACAGAAGATTCTCTGTCACTCCTTGCAGTATAAGGTGATTAGGGAAATTAAGTTTACAGGTTCTTCAGTATCCTGGATATATATATCTATATATAAAATTAAGCCATAAAAAAGCTGTTATTCTCCAGGCACAACCTATCATAATATTGTCTTCCTTTTCCATGTATTTAACTAAATATTTCTATAAAAGACTTTATAATCCCTGCCAGATGCACGCTAGTTTTACATACTAATGCTGGAAATGCCTGTAGTCATTCAAATTATTCTAAAATTACATATTTTGCAAATGTATCATTCTGGAATAACCTATCAGTCAAATGTCATCGGGAAATGTAACATCTCTAATCCTCTTTAGTGGTCCTATTTTCACACAGATCCACAATCCTTAAAGGAAAGTTTTATTGGATATTAATAACATCCTACACCATCTTTGAGGAATATCCCCCTGCCCTTCCAATGAAGTGCATTTTATGGGGAAAAGGACTATTAGAGTAAAATATCAACAAGAGGAATTAAACTGGAAATGTTAACAGAACTGAGTTTATTATTTTTTTAAACATTGGCATGTAGAATGCTACACGGCATTGCGGTTACTTCATTAACGTCATGTTTTAAATACAGGTTTATGACAGATGTCAGAGTTTCATTTCCTAACAGCTAAATTTCAAACATAAATACCAGTTTTCTCTATGTATGTAACCAAGCAATAATCATCTGTAGGATGCGAGCTGGAAAGTATTTTCCAACCATGTGTTGTTGTTCACCCTTGTGGTGTAACAAAAATACATGTAGGTAAATTCACTCATCCCATACCACTGGAGTCAATTATTGCTATTGTACTATGGCTTTCAGTTTGTTTCTGTATTTTTTAAATGTCTTCATTGTCAATGTATAAACTGTTGGATGTATACTGTTTTAAGAAAGAGTACATCCCCACCAAAAAGACATATTTGATTACTGGATATTTTTATTTGTAAGTATGTGTATACACACAATATTCATATTTCTATGTAATTATAATACTGTTTGTGCAATGTAAAGGAAAATCTGTGTGTGTGTGTGTGTGTGTGTGTGTGTGTGTGTGTGTGTGTGTGTGTGTGTGTGTGTGTGTGTGTGTGTGTGTGTTTCTACCCATTTATTTATTTATTTTATTGCATGTATTGATTTTTTTTACCAAATGTGTGAGCTGGTCCAAGGAATTCTATTCATTCACAGCCCTGGCCAATGTGGCAATTACAAAACATTTAAACAGTATATAAAAAGTAATTAAAATAAATAACAATGCAATGCATAACAAGTAGAATAATATAACAAATATAACGAAACTACAGCATGTAAAATTAATAAAATATTAGTTTTAAGAAAAGCATACCCTCTGTCTCCACCTTTTATAACTTTTTTCCCTGCACTTTTTGTATGAACTGTCACGTAAATAACTACATTAGAAGCAGTCCGTTCATGCAGCTATCAGTCAATGCAGGAATTTAGCACTGTCACTTTAAATTCTGTTATGCTGATATGAATTTATATGGTACACAAGTTAAATACAGGTCATTCTTTTCATTTTAGTCTCATTGATAATATTAAAACAGAACCTCGAGGTCGAGTCTGGTCCCTTTTACTAGAAAAGAGGGAGCTTTACTGGCAACTGCGTCTTAATGCATCTAGTTGGTCAGGCTTAAATGAACACATTTCTATCAGCTCTCTTTTAAAATTAAAAGCCCTAGAAAGATAACACTGTTTTAAATAATTATTTATTCATTATTTATGTATTTTTAAATACCATTTTATCTATGTTTTTATACTACAATGAGAGTTTTTTACCATTTATTCCATCTTATACAGACTCTATATGTTACATATATAATACAGTCTTTTACATGTCTTTTCCTTTAAGGGTCTGTGTCAGTTTAAATAATGTATTAATTGTTTAATGATTTTTTACCCAGTTTTTCTGTACTATATAAAGTGATTGTGTGATTAAATTTATTATCCGATGAAGTTCTGAAGTGGTCAGGACGAAAGCGCTTAGCATTTGTTTTATTCTCTTCGATAATCTCCAGTATTGGTTTCATTGAATTTGGCCTGAATAGGTGCATTTTTTACTGTGGAGTGGTTCATCCTTCTGTTCCTGCTTGGCATGTTTGTGTTTTGCAACAGTTTTTTCTTCTTGTTTTTTTTACTGATGTGGATGGCCGACGAGGACAGCATGTATTTATCTGCTCCCCTTGTAACTCAGGAGACTGACTTTAATGCTCTACAGCAAGCTGTTTTGAATGTAACTGCCATTGTACAAGGTTTAACTAAAAAGGTTGATTCCTTTTTTGGCACGCCCCCTAATGACACAGCCATGCCCCCCAATGACGCAGCCATGCCCCTTGATGACTTCAGATGCACACTGAGCACTCCAGGAGAAGCAGTGGTTGCTTCTACTAGTTTACAGAGCATTTTGAATGAAGGAAATACACTGCAAAGACTTAATTCCTTGAACTCTACATCCCTTAGGGCTGGATTAACTAATGAAGATGAACATTCAAACCCTTGTGAACAGAGAACTGTAAATTCGGATTCTCAAGTGTTCGTTCCAACTACAGAGGTCCTATTCCAGTTTTAAAGGACTGGCTTACTGAAGCCATGGCTTTGAACAGTGAAAAGCAACCAACAGGTACTGTTTTTAACAATAATATTCAGTTACTATTAGAAGAATTTGACTACAAACTTTCAAAAATCAAGCGCTTGCAGCTTGACAATGCATACTTTGCTGAATGTATAAAAGAGCACATTGTTCCTAAGGGACTCAGAATGTGGCATTATCCCAGGGGTTTAAAGCAGGTTCTGACCTGCATAAGGAACTTCTGACTCTTTTTGATGCTCATGGTGTTGAATACATGAAAGTTATTGTGAAAAGAGATGTTATGATTAATGATTTAATTACTAGTGTTTCAGAGCTTGATAAAAAAATAAGTGAACACACACAATATGATGAATTTAAATATGAATACACATGTATTTTTCACAGTACTGAGCAGTTGTCTATCTCTATAACAGCACGTAAGGTAAAAATGCTTAACAGGGATAAAAGTGACTATGGGAAGGGATGGGCTTACCACAAACCACTTCCTTCACAGGAATGGGGTAACAAATTCCCAGACCATGGTTATAATAATTTTGCTGGTAACAATTCTGTTAACAACATTGAAGTTAACTGTGATATTGCTAACAATGGACAAAATGATTTTTTAGACCCACAAGAATGCCCACCCCTAAGACGGTCGGAAAATAAGGAACAAAACAGCAGTCTCAGACCAACCCTGGGAAACACACCAGGGGAACACTTATCCCTCCAGTACTCAATGGAACACGAGGGGGAGATTCACTCGGAAGGGGAGTGGGGCACAGAATCAAACTTTGTCCAACAGTTATTAAATAATGATTTTCCAGCTATTTTAGAGGTGTTTTCTGACCATGTACTACCCCATTGTCATGTCATTACCAATGGTGAAGGCGATTTCAAAGTGTACAATTTTTCTGATGTGTTAATTGAGACTAAGCATTGTGACTTATTTTCAAAAGGTTTTACTTATGTATCTGCACAACCTGCTGACATTTCCAACACATTAATTGACCTGAATTTATACACACGTAAGTTGAATTTCAATGTCCTTTTTCAGAATTCATTATCAGAAGATTTTATTAATCATTTAGCCATGTAAAGCACATACAACCCCCCTTTACGCAATTATCCAACTGTTTGAAAGAATATGTGAACTTGATATTCGTAATTTCTTAAGGATTAATCAACAAAGACAGACAGACAATAATGTGGAGGGTGTATTACAGGACATTAAAAGTGTACTTGATTTGGTCAGAATAATGAAACCTGACAAGGGAGGAGGTGTAGTCCTTATGAATCAGGTTGATTACACTAACAAGATGTTATACATTTTGAATGGGAAAGCATATGCAAAATCCTCCTTGAATGAATTACACAAGGCATACAATAGAATTAAGAATGAGTTACAGGATTTATTTATAGAGGGGTCCATCACCATTGAAGAGTTAAACTGTCTCACAGTGTCATATCCCAGGATGTCAGTAATATTTGGATTATCCAAACTGCATAAAAACCTCAAACAGCCACCCATGAGACCCATTGTAGATGCAAAAGATTCCATCACCCACCCACTCGCAAAACTCCTAGACATTAGACTTAAAGAACTGGTATTCTCTGAAACCCATATATGTAAGGACTCATGGAGTTTTTTACATCTCATTAACAACATTCCATTTAAAACTGGGTATGTCCTTTTGACTATTGACATCAAAGATTTATATTCTGTTATTCCCCATAACATAGGCTTGGAATGGTTTTCAGAATGCTTATATGAAAAAGGAATTGAACACAGCAATGTCCAAGTATATACACACTTACTTGAATTTGTTTTGAAAAACAACTTCATCTACTTTAACTGTGAAATATATCTGCAACAGGAGGGGGTGGCAATGGGTTCTTCTTGTGGGGGCCTGTATGGAAATATTGTTGTCACCCAATGGGAAAAGATTTTGTTCAACAGTCCGATATTCAACTATGTAAAATGTTACACCCGGTTCCTTGGTGACATTTTTATTTTGTGGGATGGACCCCCAGAACACATCAATGAATTAATTTCTTATATGGATTCTAGTACTTCATTTTTGAAATTCACACATAATGCCCTTTCTAGACGTTCTTCTCACTAAAGATTATACAAACAATAAGTTTGTTTCAAAAATATATAGAAAATAAACCTACTCCAACACCTTATTCCATTACTCAAATACACATCCACTGAAACAGAAAAAAGCCATTGTAAAGGGGCAATTTGTTAGGGCAGCCTGAATGGTTTCAGTTATGGGTGATTTTCTCAGTGAATATGACAACTTGAAATCCATGTTTTCAAGGAGAGGCTATCCGTACAAATTTATTACTGATATTATGTTGTTGAAAGTAGTAAATAAAAAGGAGAGAGGTCATTTTAGCCCTTTACTATCAGATATTGGCACCAGCATCACCAGTATCAACAACTTCACTCAATGCTTAAATGTGGAGAATTAAGAAATAAAAAGGGACTATAAGACATATTTCATTACCATATACACTAATGACAGTTATACATTAAGAAAAATCTTAGAAAATAATTGGTCCATACTAAATCATGAAAAAGCCATTAGACCATTTATTGATTCACATCCTGCCATGGTATTTAAGAAGGGCAGAAACTTAAAGAACTTATTTGAGATGAAACAAAAGGGAAAGAACAATGTTGGGCACATGAAAAAGTGTGCCATGTGTAACAACTGTAAACATATTAAGGATGGTAGCACTTTTCAGATAAACAACATTGAAGTAAAACTTCATCAAATATACAATTGTGGATCTGAAATGATTATTTATTGTGCTCTATGTAATTGTTGTAGCTGTTTTTATATTGGAAAAACAGACCGTAAATTAAAAGATCGTATCTATGAGCATTTGTATGACATAAAATCAAAAAAAGATAGAAATGCACTTAGCAAGCACATAATGGAAAATACAGGTCATTCTTTTCATTTTACTGTCATTGATAATATTAAAACAGAACCTCGAGGTCGAGCCTGGTCCCTTTTACTAGAAAAGAGGGAGCTTTACTGGCAACTGCGTCTTAATGCATCTAGTTGGTCAGGCTTAAATGAACGCATTTCTGTCATCTCTCTTTTAAAATTAAAAGCCCTAGAAAGATAACACTGTTTTAAATAATTATTTATTCATTATTTATGTATTTTTAAATACAATTTTATCTATGTTTTTATACTACATTGAGAGTTTTTTACTATCTATTTATTCCATCTTATACAGATTCTATATGTTACATATATAATACAGTCTTTTACATGTCTTTTCCTTTAAGGGGGTGTGTCAGTTTAAATAATGTATTAATTGTTTAATGATTTTTTTACCAAGCTTTTCTGTACTATATAAAGTGATTGTGTGATTAAATATATTATCTGATGAAGTTCTGAAGTGGTCAGGATGAAAGCGTTTAGCATTTGTTTTATTCTCTTCAATAAACTCCAGTATTTGTTTTATTGAATTTGGCCTGAATAGGTGCATTTGTTTACTGTGGAGTGATTCACCCTTCTCTTCCTGCTTGGCATTTTTGTTTTTTTCACAAGTTAAGTTGAAGTATCCTGTGGTTGTGATGCACTCAAAAAAGTGGGGAGATTTCTAAAGAAGTGGCAAGTAATTAGGAATACTGTGCAGATTGTGAGCGATTCTCATTTTTGCCACAAGCCAGATCTGGCAAGATGGAGAGATAAAGCCCCGTCTCTGGTGCTCGAGGGACATGTAGAACCAACTGCATGCAATAGCAGCCCTTGGGAGGAAGCAGCAGGCCTTGATCTGAAAGCATGCATGTGGTTCACCTAGCTACCACTAGGAAGTATTCTTCACTGAGCAGGTGCATGGGAGTGTACACTTAGCCAGAAGAAGGCAATGTGGCTACACATGTAACATGGGGTTACATGTATGTCTACAAAGAGACGGTTAGGCTAATAAACAAGGACACAAGCAACCCTCATGGTAACGTGCATGATAGCCATCCACCCTGGTGTGTCTAGGAAGATTCCCATCACTAGGGAATGAGTGGGCTAAAAAGCTCTGGTCTGATTATGCAAATACTTAAGGGTCAGCACTCAGCAGGCATGGAGACAAAGGTAACACAGAAGATAAAATTCTAATTTGTACAGCATAATGTTGATTCTTTATATGCCAGTAGTGCTTCAATAGTAGTTAGGGAGAGAAATGTTTGACCATCATTTTTTTTCAAGCTGTACATACAAATTTGTTTTGTTGAGAGCTTCCATGGCTGTGATACACTATGCTCATTTACAAATGTTATGTAATTTATTAGGGTAGTTTTTTTTAACCTTTGTCTTTTTGAATACTATTATATTTTTCTTGTTATACATTTTGTCATAATGTTCAAAGTATTTCTGGGCATTATTTATATTGAAGTTCTCATTCTTTTTTCAAGGGTCATAAGAAATGTTATCATTGTATGATTCCTACCGACTGACTAAACGTCAAGATCCATGGTATAATTAATGCTGAGATAAAACAATTTTTACAGTCATTTCTATGAAGACTGAAATATTTTAAGGTTACACTGTCTGTGTTTTATGCATATAACAAAGGTGAAAATTATGGGATGTGGTATAAAAAGCTTAGTATGCACAATGTCCTTATTTCATTGATTGCTATTAAGAGAATAATTAGATGTTGTATTTCATAAGTGATTGGGCTGGATAGGGCCTTTCTGTTCCCACCTCTTTCCTATTTTCCCATCCCTATCTTATCTAGTTTTATTCTGAAAATGAAAGTCTAAGATAAAAACACATACAAAGTAACTCAATGCAAACCATTACCAGTAGTGAGTATATCTGTGCAGAGTATTGCAGGGCTCAGCAGGGTTTTGCAGGATTATATGTTGTTGTACAGGTTTATGCTTTGTGTATAGTAAGCAGAACATATATTTAACGACAGTTATTTCACTAGTAATAGCATATTTCACTCTCCAATAGGCTAAACAAAACACTTATATACTTAGAACACATGCCTCTCTGCTTTATCAGTCTGGTTAAGTAGTACCACCTTACGCACATTGCTATTGTCTTATGTATACTAGGGATCTACAACTACTGGGTACTCATATGTCTTACAGAGATGAAAGTTTATCAGAGCTCGGGACCACTCTAGGAATGGGTCTTGCTGCAATAGCTGAGAGCAGATACTGATGCCAACAAATGTGAGTAGAACAACTGAAGCAATTGAAGAATTAATTACTGTTGCCTCAATGAAACCACCCAGTGTAAAACAAAAACAATGCTGTCTGAAACAAACTAACTAAAAAATAGCCAAAGCACCCAGCTTCCTTAATATTAAAGATGTTAACAATACCACCATAGAAAGTACCATTAATTGACAAAGCCCTGTCTCCTGAGACAACATCCCTTCTCACTCATAAAGTTTTCATCAAAGCCGCCCACATATAATCTCAGGGTATCTCTCAACCTCAACCCACCCTACTACCTCCAAAAACTAAACTTTACTGCACTGGCAGTGCATTCTCCATCCTAGCACCTAAACTGTGGGATGAATCTAAAAGGGAGAAATGTTTAGCTTCTGGTCAACAAAGCCACAAATTCAATAAATGGAATCATTTCAAAAAGATTTGCAAATCAAAAGGCACACATTCTTGTATTAAAAGGGAACATTTTAAGAAACAAGTTTATCAATTAGAGCTGCAACCCTACTCTTTATGTTGATGGTGTGTCAGTGCTTCATGAAACAGTCAATGCAGTAGATTTAAAGGCAAAGAATGAAGTATTTTGTACTGTCCGGATAAATGGCAAATCCATAGAGTTCAAGGTTGACACAGGTTCCAAGTGCAATGTTATATCAGCAGAAACATTTACTAGAGTGTGTCATGGTGAAAGGCTTGATTTGGTAAGGTGTACGAAGCTTGTTGCTTATAGAGGTGAAGAAATTCAGAGTGAAGGCCCAGTAGTGCTTTCATCTTACTGTGTTAGGAGAAGCTATGACTTGTCATTTTATGTGGTCAAGAGGCACGTCCAGTCATTATTATGGCGCAGCGATAGTTTAAAAATGGGACTGTTTTCATTTAACAAGAAAGTCCATCAAGTTTGCTTGAAAGACCACTACTATAATTTCACCTAGTATGTTTTTTCTACCTATGCTGATCTCTTCAAAGACAATCTAGGAAAGCTAGATGTGTACTCCATGAAGTTAGATCCAGAAGTCAGTCCAGTTATCAGGCCGGCTCAAAAAATTCCAGTAGTCATGCAGGACAGAGTCAAAGCCAAGCTAGATAAAATAGTTTGACAAGGTGTGATTTGTCCAGTTGGAGAACCAACTGAATGGGTATCTTCTATGGCAGTAGCTCATAAGAAAAGCTCAGATGACATCAGAATATCTATTGATCCATGAGATTTGAACAAAGCACTAAAAAGACATTATCATCCAATGCACACAGTCGAAGAAGTCACAGCTCTGATGCCAAATGCCACTGTTTTTTTTTGTCTTAGATGCAAAGAGTTAATTTTGGCAAATTCAGCTTGACAAGAAATCACCATTGCTCACCACTTTCAGGACTCCAATTCGTAGGTACAGATTTTTGAGAATGCCATCTGGGATAAATTATGCAAGTGAAGTCTTTCAGCATGCAATGGAACATTTTTTTCTGAGTATCCTTGTGCTATTATAGTAGATGAGATACTAGTAGGAGTTAATGGTGAAGCTGAGCATGACAGAAACATCAGAAAGGTTCTGGAAAGGGCACATCAAGTGAATATTCAGCTCAATCCACATAAATGCAAATTCAGGCTACAAGAGGTTAAATATGTTGGTCATTTATTTACTAGTTCAGGCCTACAACTAGACCCTTCAAAGCAAACAGCCATTCTGGAGATGCCAGCTCCAGACAATGTTTAAGCCCTGCAACATTTTCTTGGCATGGTTAACTATCTGGGCAAATTCATTCCAGACTTGAGCCAACTATCAGCACCGCTCAGGAAGCTGACATGTAAAGATATATCTTGATCTTGGTTTGAGCAACACCAAAGACCAGTTGATGTCCTGACACAGAGAATTGCTAATCCACTAACTCTCAGATAATATGATGTTCACAAGCCAATTACTCTTTTATGTGATGCTTTGAAATTTAGTCTTGGTGCAGTCATTCTACAGGAGGGTCAACCTGTTGCCTGTGCATTGAGAACTCTTACCCAAACTGAAATGCAGTATGCTCAGATAGAGAAAGAGCTCTTTGCAATTGTGTTTGCATGTTCAAAGTTCCATGACTATGTTTATGGTAGACCTATCCAGATCGAAACAGACCACCATCCTCTAGTCACTATCTTAAGAAAGCCTATGCATTCAGCTCCAGCCAAATTGCAACGTGTGATGCTGAGATTGCAAAAGTATAATTTCACTCTTGTCTACAAGAAATGCAAATTTCTTCATCTTGCTGATACATTGTCCAGATCGCCCAGAAATACCATAGAACAGCATGAGAATTAGAATCTTGATTTTCAAGTCATGGAAGTGAGAAATGTTTCTTCCACACATCTTGATGAGCTGAGAGATCACACAGCCACAGATCCAGTTTTACAAAGGCTCAACCACTTTATCAATCAAGGATGGCCATTAAAACAATCTAGTTTACCTCGAGAAGTGCAAACTTATTTTCCATACAGAGATGAGGTTTTGTCTGACAAAGGTATCATTATGAAAGGTCCAAAAGTAATTATTCCAAAGTCCTTGCAACAAGAGTACATTACTATCTTGCATAGTGGTCACCCAGGAACTGACTCTACCAAAAGAAGGGCAAGAGGTCTAGTATTTTGGCCTTCTATATGACAAGACATTGAGAGAGCACTTTTATCTTGTTCTGTGTGTAATAGTAAACCACATCAACAGAACGAACCACTTCAGCTGAACCAAATTCCTGAACTACCTTGGTAGACAGTAGCCACCGACATTTTCGAGTAGAATGGTCAACATTATTTGTTGTTAGTAGACTCTTACTCCAATTGGTACGAGATTGACCAACTTCCTAACCTAGCATCCAGTACTGTCATTACTAAGATGAAGCATCATTTTGCAGTCCATGGTAGTCGGCACAGTTATTTCTAACAGTGGCATGCAGTTTATAAGCCAACAGTTCAAAAGATTTACCAAAGAATGGGACTTTACTCATGTCATGAGTAGCCCTGAGTATCCACAGTCAAATGGAATAGCAGAATGTGCAGTTCAGAGTGCAAAACAGTTACTAGAGAAGTCAAAATGAGACAATAGTGATGTTTTCCTTAATCTCGTGAATCTCAGAAATGTTCCTCATGATAAACATCTTGGTTTACCTGCTCAGAGACTTCTGTTGAGACAAACCAGAATCACATTACCAATAAGTAGTTGATTGTTGGTTCCATGTGTCAATGACAACACATGAATGAAACCAATCTGTTGAAGAAGTGTTTAACTCAGAAGTCCTACTACAATAAAACCAGAAAACTGTTCAATCCATTACGAGAAGGAGAAGTGGTAAGGATGCAAATGTCCAAAGGTTATGATTAGATTGGTGTCGTAAAGAATATTTGCCCAGAGCTGAAATTGTACACTGTGGAATCGCAAGGAGCAGAGTTTAGGTGGAATTGGAGACATTTGGTGCTGGTATCTGAGCCTATGCCACAGCACATTGCCTGTGAGAGAGACTCTATCTCAGTGTAAGCTGTCTGGTGTTCCAATTACAGAGGAAGTTCCAGAGAATATTCCCATTCCTGTGATAAATCCAGAAGTTCCTGACACGAGTTGTTCACCGAAGACTGTCTCTGTTGCTAAATTCAGTCCAGATTGTTACGTTACGAGATCCAGTTGTATTTCCAAACCACATAACGGATACACAGCAACTTGAACATGAAAATTGCATTTGTTTCTAATGTCTGTAATAATGCATGTCTAACTCTAATGCTGTTTTTCCAAGGGCAATCTTTTTAAGAGGGAGGATGTTGATCAATGTGTGTGTATGTACCTTTAAGAAGCTATCGAAGGGCTTGCACAAGTGTATAAATACTGAGCACGTGCAGGTCTGACTGCCATTTTGTAGTAAGCTGTTGAGATGTAGGCATGTATATATGTAAGGTCTGTCTGTTAACCAGTTTGTTTATATTTTATGATGCTGCTATCCATCCTGATGTGTTTCTATTTATTAAAGCATCAAAATGAAATACCCTGCCTGCTTGGCATCTATGTTATAGAGGGACGAGCGACAACCTCTTTGCCCATATAAAGTCCAGCTGCACTCACTCGGGTTATGTCACATGAACCCTGTAGCTCTGTCACACCTTTTAATTCCTGTTTCATCCTTCCTTATCTCATCTTGTCATCCCCTTACTTACTGTCTCTCATTCATCCAACTTCTCTCTTTTTTTTGCGTTTCTCTCACATCTCTCCTTTCTATTTCTCTTCCCTTCACATGCTTCTCTCACCTTTTCTGTGTTGTCTCCAATTCCTATTTTCACTTGCCCCTTCTAATGTCCTCATACCTCTCCATATAATAATATTCTGATATCGCTCCAGTATAAGCCACCTCAGTCACTATGGCTACACCTTATCCGTAAAGCTCTGCTAAGCATAATTCCATTTTTCCATCCATGTTTTGACATTGTAAACTGCTTCTACAGCTAAATGTTGTAGCATATTCTTGCATCTACAAATATGTGTGTGTGTGTGTGTGTGTGTGTGTGTGTGTGTGTGTGTGTATATATATATATATATATATAGATATATATATATATATATATATATATATATATATATATATAGATATATATATGGCCAAGACCATGTGATCAAACATTTAAAAGTTCGAACATGTTAAAAACATAAATAAATATATATATATATATATATATATATATATATATATATATATATATATATATATATGGGTCTACTTTACATGATTGAACTTTCAAATGTTCGACTTTCATATGGCCAAGACCATGTGATCGAACATTTAAAAGTTTGAACATGTTAAAAAAATAAATAAATTAAAAAAGTAAATAAACTACATGTTCCTAGCAGGGGGCAAGCCCCCCCTGCACCCCCCACACCCCTGCTATTTAAATATACCAACTCCGAGATCGCACTACGTTCCAGAAAAGGGAAATCTTCCCATTCCACGCTGTATGGTGATCTCCATTCAGACCGTTCGAACTTTTAAAAGTTCGATCATATGGTCTCGGCCATATGAAAGTCGATCTTTTAAAAGTTCAGTGATCTGAAGGGGACCTATATAAATATATATATATATATATATATATATATATATATATATATATATATATATATATACATACATATATATATATATATATATATATATATATATATTTTTTTTTTTTTTTTTTTACATATCCTAATATCTGTAAATATATTTTGTTCATTTCATATGTGATCCTATTCACCCAGGCTGTGCCTGCAAATTCTCCACTGAGATCGTAAATATGCTATTACATGCACAAAATATCAGAGGCATATATAAAAAAGGCTCCTCAAACAAGGAATTGGATCATGATGTATATGAGATAAAAAAGATGTGAAGAAGAAGGTATACTCTACAAACAGTCTTACTGTCTAATAGTATCTATTTGGATAACAATTTATAGACTCAATGAAAAAAACACAGTATCCAATGGCTGAGGGTGTTTTAGTCATGGAATGCAGAATCCTAGTTATTGACGATGATGAGAATAACATAAATTATCCCAGTCCACTTCAATAATACATGATGACACCAAATGATAATTGACGACCTTTATTAATTTCACACATAACTTTCTTACATTTCAAATATTAATTATAACAGAGATGTCCTTGTAACCATGACATGAAAATCCTTATAACATACATTATGGCAGAATACTCACTCATCCTGTCCGAATAAGCAACGTCCATACCTCCACTCAATTATTCTTATCAATCAAGCAGTGTCTTACAGTTAATTTCATCGCCAAAACTCACTGCATCAACACCCAACTCCAAGAGAGGAACATACCCCTCTATTGCAAAAGAACTTTCACCAAACTTTATAAAAATAAACTTAAACATATATTAAACAAATATAAACCAAACTCATTCAAGTGTACCTCATTGGATCTAAACCAAACTGGGTCCCTGTCATCAAAATCTGTATGGTCTATCATGCACATACCCAACACCCCAACTGCCATGCCAGCCTATAGTTAATAAACCTCCACGTATGCTCCAAAGCCTTAAAACTAGCAGCATTTATCCAACACAAACGCGGTACTATCTCCGACCATGCAATGCAAATTCCTGGATATAATGTCTGCAACATAAACAGATCTTCCCTTATCTTACCCATCAACTGCTTCTTCGGAATTATTCCCAAATCATTGCCAGCCAAATGCAGCACCAATATTTGAGAAAGCCCCATCCATATGATAGCACTTCAGTTTCATCCATAAACTGAGTTTACCTAAGACCTCTAATCCCATGCCAAGTAACTATTCACCCAGATCGAAGCAAACCCAAATGATTTCCATCCATCCTAACTGTTGCCCTTTTCACTGCCCAATGGATATACAAATGGTCCAGGATGACAATCTCCTTTCCTGAAAATGAAAAAATATATATATTATTTATCAATGGACTCCATTACCTAATATAAGATAAAAAGGCATTGGAAGATTACCTCCGCACTCTTCTGATGACCCCAATGGATCTTCCTTCCCTTGCTAAATCCAAAACCTTATCAATATGAAAAGAATGAGTAGAGAACCTCTCACCTGGAAACCCATACATCACAGCACCCTTATTGTTACATGTGCAAACTGATTACCCATTACCATCTTACTCCCTCTCAACTAACAAACCAAATTATGAGGGCTCCCCAAATGAGTCTGCATTAATTCTGCAGCCCAACCCACTGAACAAAACACCTCAGTCCTATCTTTCCTAAGAATTATCTGTGTGCCTTTCCCTAACTGATCCATTTTAGACCCATGTAACTAAATGTGCACTGACCACAGGAAAAACTATAACATCTCTCCAAACTAATGGTCCTAAAAGCTCTGACACCTGAAAGCCCCAAAATACATCCATAAACACAAAGTAACCCACAAAACATAATCCACTGACTCATCCACCACTAAAGCTAAATCATTCAGTAAAACTTTTAATGGTCAATGCTTATCCAGATTCACTCCAACCACTCTACTCCATCCTCTCAACATATGCCCCACCATCCAGGACATTGAAAAATCATGCAACCTAGCCACCTGAGCAAATATACTAATCACTGCCAAGTCCACCTTAACTGATTGTACCAACTTACCATGCCTCAAGCCCAAGCCAAATATCACAATAATAGTTCCTCCAACCAAACCCCTTCATCCTCAGGCAGCTGCAAAATAAATTTATCAAAATTGCATAGTGCCCAACCATATGCTTTCCTAGCAGATGCCACCCAAGATTGCTGCACCAACCTCCTGTTTACATCAACCCAAGATGCCACACCTAGTCTGGCAACACCATTGGCACCTCCTCTGCCCCCTGGGCCAACTGTCAGAACCTGGAAAACTGAAATCAAGACAAACTGTCAGCAATTTCATTCCTACACCCTGCCACATGCACACCTGTGAACAAAACATTTATTAACAAACTGAAAAACTAACTTACGTAAAACCAACAACAATTCAGATCTTGCAGTCTTTGCTTGCAAAACTCACATCACAACCATATTATCTGAATTAAAATTTACCCTCTTTCCCCTCAATCATTCCTGCCAAACTATCAAGGCAACTCAGATTGGCATTAACCCCGAAAAGGCAACATCCCTTTTCCACATATCCTTCCAATCCACAGGCCAATGAGCCACAAACCATCCCCCTCCAAAAAATGCACCCATTCCAATATCCCCAGCTGCATGTGTGAACAATTGCAGTTCCTCATGACCAACCTAATCCATCTGCCAAAAAGAGACACCATTAAACTGCTCCAAAAATGACAAGCAAAGAGCCAAATCAGTCCGCCACCAACTTGTTAATCCTGACCCAATGATTTTTGCTCTTCCCCCCTTTTAACAAAAAGGCCACCAACCTACAGAAAGTACACCCTGAATGAACTGCCCAACATGCAAAATTAAGAAGCACTAAAAGCTCCATAACCTTTATAATCTGCACTAAATCTTTCAAGACCACCCACCCAATCTTCTCCCTCAATTGAGCTATCTTATTAGCCAGCAAACAAAACAACCCATGTTTTGCATCCACCAATAAACCCAAGAAATCCAATCCCTTAGCTAGGCCTTCCAACTTCTGCCTAGCCAATGGGACCCCCAACTCATCACACATCCCCAAAAACTCTCACATACCTTCAAACTCTCCGTCAAACCCCTCACCTACTATCAATAAATCATCCAAGTAATGCACTGCCCACTGTGTATCCACCAACTGCAACCAAACCCAATGAAGTACAGTGCTAAATTTCTCAAAAGTAGTGCAGGCTACTGAACATCCCATTGGCATAGTCAAAGTAAAATTTGTTCCCAGCTGCCATGCCTAATAAAAGCCACTCCTCCTCCTGTACCAGTAAAAGGTGAAAGGAAGATTCAGTGTCCATCTTCACTAACCATGGATCCTTAAACCCTTGAATAACCTTCACAGCATCATCCAAAGACACACAACTGACCCTGGCATCCTTGGCTGAAATGAAGTCATTAACATAGCTCCCTTCTGGGTATGACAAATGGTGAATCAGCCTGAACTCACTGGCCACCGTCTTAGGAACCAAACCCATTGGTGAAACCTTAAAACTCTCAAAAGGGGGATTATCTAAAGGACCCAAAACCTACCCATCTGTCATTCCTTCACTACCAAACCCTCCAACATATCCTTTTTCCCCAGTACAGATCACAAATTCTTACAGACTACCCCATTCCCACCACCCTTGATTTAATAGAAAACCCCCAAGAAAAGCCCTCAACTATTTCTTCCTTAAGAGAAAATTCAGGAAATTGTTGGCGCATATGCCACAATACTTCCACCTTAATGGGAGAATACATCCCCCAGCCATCCCCTTGCCCCCAAAGGACACTGCTCTCTGTAATCCTCAAAAATTCCCCCTACCTCGGAGATTCTGAAACCCCTAGAAAGAAGAAGTAAAAACACCCCCATCAGTTGAAAGCAAACCCGGAGTCACCAAATAAACCTCCTGCCAACTATACAGCATAGCCAGCTGGCTCCCTGCACACTTTGAACAAGCATGCAAGAACTTACACCCTATCCACGAGCAAAGTTCTGCATTAAAAGTCTAACATGCCCCCCCATCTCATCCTACCTTTCCCCTTCTACTAACCACCCCAAAGTTATCCATCATGGTAGCTAGCCATATGTCCGGATGTCTAACCTCCCAGTGGACAGAGTGATCAACCCCTTTCCACTTCCAAAACCTCTAGTCATACAATAACGAAGTGGTCCTCAACCACAAATGCTAAGCCTCCTGAATCATAAGAAAGTAAGCCAAGAGTGGCAAACCAAAGAAGTATTCCTTTCCAGCCAAACTGCCCTGCAGTAGATGAAACCTACCACCCAATTATCCCATGCCTAGGTCTCACCCTACCTACTCTCCTCCTCCCCAATGCCGCTAAAGCTGCCAAAAGGTCCTTGATATTCACCAACTTCTGCATCAATTAATTCAAAGACATCAACATACTCCTTCTTCCAAATCTTTTCTTTAACTGAGGATTGAATGTGAGGGGTCAGGAAAACTGTCCAAGTCCCTTGCCCCAAAGCCTATGTAGCTAACCAATCACCCAGCTGTAGGTCAAAATTCAACCCAACTTCAGAAAACAATCCCACCCCACCCACAGATGACCCCAAGATCCACACAAACAACCCTACACTATCCTCCCCACTGATTGCTTCACCCTGTCCCAGCTCGTGACACCACTGTGTATCCCCCATAGACCCTCCTGCTTCATCCAACCCCGATAGACCTTATCCCCAGCTATTTGACAATCATTCCTCACACACTACAAACCTTCCCTATCTAGCGGGACTCCTAAGAGGATATCATTATCTGTGGCTCTGTCCTGAGCCACTCCAGCCAGGGGAGGATCCACTGCAACCACATCTCTTGACTACCGTGCCCACTTCAAACAAGCCATTGACCTGGTCTTCGTGCCAGATGTTATCTCTTTTGACTGGACTTGCCCGCATCATTTGCCATCCCATACTCTGCATTAGGCACCTTCTGGAACTGCTCCTCCTCCTGCACCCCAATAGCCTCCCACCTCTACTATAAGCTCTGCATACTCGCCACCTGTAACAAAGGAGACACATCATGTTAGGATAAAAAAAACAGACACTTTAAATGCTGCTCTTACAAACTTGCTTTTACAAACTTAAAAAGTTGATAGACATTAGCATAAGCTTCTGAAAGAGTATGAGGTCTGAATACTGCAAAGTTTGCCTGCTTTGTTTTTAAATTCCATCCTCCTTGGCTTAGCAGTGACCTGCAACTTAGCTCAGAGCCACATTAAAAGTCATTTACAGCCATACTTCAACCTCTCAGCACCAGAAACCCAGACAAGGCCTTACACAATGGGTGGACAAAGGGCAAAAATCAGGACAGATTTTAAATATTAAAAAGCATTATATGTCTAGTCAATTACTACAGGTCAGTCTCAAACCCTATACCTTGCATTTGTGAGGTTAACACCTTAACCATTATACAAACCCACCCCCTCTTATAAACTTAGAAAGTTGATAGAACAACAAGAATTATGTTAGTATGTATTTTTCTGAAGAAATGAAGTCTGAAACTCAAATGCATGTCATTATTTGGTATCTTTGATCTTCAGGTCATCCCAGTGATTTGCTAAAAAACACAGATTTATGAGCAACAGACCTAAAATATGAGGTAAAACTGGGCCATCCTGCAACACATGGATAGTTAAATGATCTGTTTTTTAAAACTAATTGCAGGCTAGAGCTTTGTTCAGCGATTCCATCCTCCTATATAAGCAATAACCAGATGACAGACTCAACCTTGTGGATAACTGTATGAACATGTAAACACTGCAGGTGGACACCCCCCACCCATCAACAGAAGCACGCTGCTCCAACTAATGACTTCAAGCCCCACCATGTATGGATGGAATGCAACCATTACCTAAAGGAGTCAGCAACCCACAAAAAGGTATTCACAGGTCACTACACCTCTCCCAGCTGCCGGAATGCCACAGGATGAGACCACCACCAACAATGACAGTGCTGCCCAGATGAAGCAGCCCCCAAAATCAAAATCACTCAGCATTCTAAATACTGCACCAACAGATCCACACCTCCTCAAGGGGATGAAAATGACACTCTCACAAAGCAATTCACCTGCAAGATATACAGCTTAAATAAAAATTTTGTAAGCAGATGAACCCAACAGCAATACATTTGAAAACTCATCAGCAAAGTGACATTTTCCATACAATAACACTGTCCCTTTACTGCACACCCATGATCCCAGCAGTAACCAAAAATGTTCATGGACAAAAATGCTCACAGATTCCTCAAACCTTATATCATTAAATGTGCTGTAGCATGGCTTAGTATCCACAAGGCAGCAAGCAACCCAACTGCTCCACCAATGACTATCGTAACAGAAAATCAGTCAACAAGATTACTGCTAGCCAGGAATTACAGCCAATGACACTCAACCACTACAAAATTACAGTCATTATCCTCCTCCTTGCATACCACCACCATCCAAGGCCTACCTGTCCGCCGAATTATCTACAGGTCATCTTAGACATAAGCTTGCAATATTGCAAATTCATGCCAAAATATGATTCCTCTGCCCAGTTACAGTCCTATAAAAAACCTAAGTCCCACCCTACATCTACCTCACTTCCTCTAAAGTCCCCTTAACAAATTAACCCATCCCTTCCCAAAGTCTGGTCAAACCTATTTCTTTTCCTTAATTGTAACCCCTTTTCCCAACAGATCTCCTACTCCCTACCCACATTTAACTCACTCTAACCTTCACCAAAGATGTCCCTGGACAAATCAGTTTGTTCTACACAAACAGGGAAATTACCTGCAGAACTTAAAGGGTCCAAGGCTGCCAAAGAAACACAGACTAGCCGTTAATCTTTATGCTTATGCAGTTTACCTTGCTTGAAATTAGGCAACCGAATTTAAGTTTAAGGTGAAGTCAGCAGCACATAAGTCCTTGATAACACAGTACTGCACATCACGCCTGATTACAGAAAGGGTGTTCCTTTGCATAAGAAGATAAGTGCATGTATCAGAAAATTCAGTTTAACATCTCCTGGGAGGAAATGTAAAACACCTAGGCATCTTTCCGTGCTGAAGATTTAGCTATTCTCTAAGAGTCTACTGGTTCTTAGTAAGTAAATTAGTGCCCCAGTCCAGTGACATTTAACCATTCATGTAAACTAACAGAACTAAGATAATTTATGATGGTGCTTTACACCAAGAACTGATGATTGTGCTTCTGAATGTAAAGGGTCTAAATAATAAAATATCTAGTTTGTAAACATTAAATATTGTAAAATGATTTCACAGTATGCATGACTGAGAAAACAAGATGCAATAATGTCAGCGATATACTTCACATAAATGGGTGCAATACTTACCTTACTGTTGTATTAGAAACCATAAAACAACAGGAGGGGGTCTATTTATGTTAAAATTACTCTTACTGTTAATACATTGATGAGTGACATAAAATATGTATATGAAAGATAATGTTAGTAAAAGAGATGCACACATCATAAAGTGCTCCCAGTAAAATTATTCTCATTATCTGGATTTATAAGGCTTATTTAAAAAAATGTATTGATCAGAACAAAATAACAACTTTAACAATGGACAAGCAGCAACAGTTGAATAAAACTGACATATAGTCAAACTGTTAACAAAAAAAATGATGTGTGATCATGTGACCAGCCAGTGCTATGTCATTTACACTTATGCTGACAATAGCGTTCCATCATTGTTTATATAATTATCTACAGCAGTGTTATACAAAAATTATTACTTTCCACTTACATATAATATTTTCTTTTTTATCTCTTGCTTTAAAAGTAATTTCTAATTAAGCACCACTCATTACCATTACTAACATACCTCTGCCTTGTCTATAGTAAACCCTTTCTTCAGTCCTCATGCTATCATGTATCATTCATGTTCTGACCAGTTTAATTTGAAACATTAGTACTTACCATCTCACCATGCTGCTCCATTCAACCAAACTCAACAGTTTGGTCTTCACAAACAGCTGCTCTTGTAAGGGTATTTAAATTCAAGCCTTCCCATAACAAAAGTGTACCATTACAGTTAATCATGAGTAGCAAACCACCAATCATCAACATCAAGCCAGCATATCATAATCACAGAATTAATCCAATGGTGCTTCCACTTCCAGTCTTTCCAAATACAACATAAAAACATAAATTACATTGCAAGCTAAAAACAACAAAAAATACCCTCATATAAATCACAAGACATACATAGGCCTGGAATGTTGTTTATTCTCCACTGATATTTAAAAAATGAAGTATGTGATGCTTATTCCCTACTCCCAAACCACAAATAATCTAATAAACAATAAATAATATCATCATATTTACAAATAAATCATGCTTTCTACTCAAACACCAGGGCATCCCAAAAACAACATAAGTTTCTGTATGATACCAAACAGCTACTCTAAAACTTCCCTTTATAGAAGCTTGCAATTTGCTGCAAAGTGAGGACCCATGCTCTGACCAGGACTTCAAAGTGAGGACCCTTGCTGTGACCAGGACTTCCATGATAGCTAGTCAGAAAAGCTCATCAAAGCAACACTACAGTAATTATGTTAGCAATTTCCACAAAGCCCATACATTCTTAAGACAACATAACACTACTTCCAAATTTAGCCAAGCACACCTAATTACTGACTCTTACTTTATTACTCTCCTCTTGCTATAACAAAATTGTCAAGTTTGCTACTGGCCATAAGTCCTCTTCACACCATTGCTCATCTCTCCACAAACTAAAATGGTTGGAACTCACCAATCATCTTACCTATACTCAACTTACTGTTGCCCACAAGCTAATTTTCTACCCTTCCCTCTGTCCCTCCCTTTCCTCTACCTTCAAAATGCACCTCCCTGATAGACTACTTAGATCTAACAACCAAAACCTAATAGAACTATATAAACCATCTCGTCCCCCAGGAAAAAATCTCCTATCCTATAGTCTAGCTTGTCTCTGGAACTCCCTACCACCACCCATCCGCACCATCTCAAACATCCGTTCTTTCAAAAAATCTCTTCACTCACATCTATTTTCCCAGTGGGAATGCTCTTGCTATCACCCCATATAATCTCCTCTCTTCTTTTCTCCTCCTATCTCATACATCCTGATGTCACTTGTTTAAGCCTTGATACCGATTGCATAACATGCACCTCTTAGTGTAACATACCATATATGTAAAGTCACCTCTGTTATCATATTGTAAATTTTGTTCTCTCTTTTGATTGTATATTAATCACTATTCTGTTGTATTTGTAATTGTTTTTACTAGGCTTTGTAACTATAACAATTTGTAACAAGATATTTCACTGTAATTTTCTGCTTGGAGCTTTTCTCCCCAGGACTCCATTGAAAACGGGTTCTTTGTGACCCAATGGACTATCCTGGTAAACCAACTGCAAATAAATAAATAAATTAAGCATTGCCCCTTTTTAAACCTCTTCTCTGTCTGAAAAGGGTACCGTTTTTACCAGTTAGCCTTGCAATTTCCTAGAATGAACCATCCAGTGTTTTACCTAGGAAATCTCACTGAACAGTAGCATTACCCAGTGGCTAGGCATATTACACAATAGCAAGACACTTCATAAAACACACATATAATATCATAAGTGTGAAAGAATTTTTAATTTTAAAGTACTATATACAGCAACAAAATATTTGAATACCCCATATCTATCATTTAAACACATTTTGGCAGTAGCATCTCTTCTATTTTTATATATTTCACAACCTTAACTATTAGCATTGTACCACAAACTTGTTAATGCATCCAAATAATTGTAGTAATAACATTTTACTGACCTTACCAACCACCCTGCCTACTTTGTAAGCACATTTAAAAGATGCATCAACATGTTCCATTACATTCATATTACATTGTCTTACATAACCCCAGAACATACTATTACATTTAAATCATTGCAATCAGTCATATTAGCACATCACGAAGATAACCACACAAACATATCTGAATTCATAACTAAATTGTACACGTCAAAGTAAAACAAAAATTCAGTCATAACATTATGAATATTTTTTAGGAATTCATGTAGTACCATCATGCTTCTATATTTCTGCATTCACTATGCACACTAGTGCAGACAACCTTCAACTCCATACTTATTAATTAAACATACTTGAATACCTGAATATCAAAACTTTCCTATTTATTTTGCACAGTACAAGCAACCATACATATTTTACAGTCCTGACATTATACTCATACAGTCACATTCAGTTGTAGGTCACATTCAGTTGTAGGTCACATTCAGTTGTAGGACACAATTACATCAGCATCTTTAAATGTCACACTTATTATTTAAACAAACGGCCAGCTTCAATAAAGTCTACATGATCCATTTACACCATGTGCATGTTGCGCCACAACACGCATATGGTAATGCACTGTTTTAGATTCAGTTACCGCGCAAACAAGGTAAACACTGTGGCCTGCTAATTACAGCATAAGCAGCTGAACAGTATGCTAATCAACCAATCCAAGATGGAGGAGCTATTCAACAAGCTATAAAGCAACCGTATAGACTTAGTGCTGGTTTTCCCTGTGAATTCCAAAATCTATTGGAATACAACCACGGAAAGGACTCTACACAGAAACAATGTTAGGGGCTGCTGTTGCTTTAATTCATGTGTATGTACAACAGGCTGAAGTCTATGCTGCTGCTGCTAATACACCAATGCCAAGAAAGTGAATAGTTTTCAGACCCCATTTAACTTATTACAATCTACATGACGTGGAAATTGTAGAGCACTACAGAGTTGATAGAAACACACTACAGGAACTCTGCAACTTCTGTTGTGCTCAACTCAGAGCCAAGGCAAACTGAGTTGAACCCATACCAGTGGAGACAAAGGTATGTGTAACACTTAGAATTTTAGCTACAGGTATCTTTCAGAGACCAACAGAGGACATGTTGTGGGTGTCACAGGCATCAGCATCCAGGATCCCCCATCAGTTCCTGAATGCTACGCTCCAACATGCCAGTGACCACATATATTTTCCCTGTACTCTAAGGACAGAGCCATAAATATGCACTTCCTGTACCCCCTGTAGCACACTACCCTGAAGTACTGGGTGCCATAGATTGCACACACACAGATATTAAAGCACCACCCGGGGAACAGGGAAGGCTCTACATAAATAGAAAGGGCATCCACTTTATTAACTGCTAAGTCATGTATAATTCCAAGGGAATCATCTTGAACATGTGTGCTGGCAACCCAGGCAGTTACTATGACTCACATATCTGGCACACCTCCCAACTCTATCAGATGTTCACTAGGGGGGATATCCCACAGGCTCATTTACTGGAGGATGCAGGTTATGCACTGGAACCATGGCTGATGACACCCATCAGAAATGCACACACACACACACACACACACACACACACACACACACACACACACACACACACACACACACACCTAAGAACGTCATAAGGAGGCACACACACAAACTAGAAATATACAGCATGTGTTTGGGCTGCTGAAGTCATGGTTCTGGTGCCTAGATACATCTGGGGGAGCTCTGCAGTACAATCCATGTACATGTACTGAAATATTCACTGTGTATGTGCCATGCTACACAACATCATCAGGAGGAAACAGCTTCAGCAGGATCAACAAGGGGAAGGGGCACACATCCCACCATTAATGACAAGGTCACCACAGCCACACTCAGGTGAGGAGTCAGAGGGGTAACCAGCAGCTGCTGTGGATGTAGGCAGATGTAGGTGTGCTCAATATGCCCTTGCACTGGCTAAGAGGCAACGCATAGCACACTCACTCACCACCTAAGGGGCTATAACCTTCCTCCTATGAACATACATATAGTAACATTGATGTCAGGCAATGTTCATAACCTTTACCTAGCCATGTAATGGCTGTGTACTGCTAGCATCAGACAGAGTCAGCCCTGAACTAAAACTGTTGCAACTGCTGGATTTACAAGGTAAGTGCTGAACCTGGAGAGTATTGTGTAATAATACAAATGAATGGCATATCCTTGCATGTTGTTACTTGGCAGTGTAAGCAAGTAAAAGGTGGGTAATTTGCACAGAAATTACTTTAACATGTGACAGCAGAGACTTATGTGACTTATGTGTGTCCATTATCACGTAGTAGGCCTCAGGCATCAAAGATTCATATAGTCATACCTCTCAAAGTACTGATGGTCACCGAAGGTCCTCAGTTTAGCACCATACTTTTGTACTGGAAAAATCATTAAAGAGAGAAGTTAGAAAGTAATGAGACATATTTCAGTTTCAGACTTCACAACCCTCACAAATCTTAACAATACTGATGCAAAAATGTTTGATGTTATCAACTTCAATGAGCTAACTTTCTAAGACCAATATAAGCCAAAGGTACAATTACCAATTCAACATCACAAATGCAGATATACTAAGCACTAAGTCAGCTATGCATCCTGAACATCAGACACAAATGTTATGTATCCCTGAATTCAAAAGATAGAAAACAGGGATATGCCACAGTTATCATCACTTGCACAGGGTGTTGTTGGGGTGGGGGGGGGGGCAGAAAGCCTAGACTGACACAAAAGGTCGGTGAGTGCGTGTGAGTAAGAAAGAGAAGCAGGCAAGCATTTGGATAAAGTAACAAATTACCAGTAAGACAAAATGAGCTTTAGGCTTCATGACTGAACTATGTAACTGTTGGGTGTGTCTCTGTATGGGTCATCCAGGTGAAATTGATGTGAAAGTATCTGCATGAATACAGCCAAGCTCTATGTCTTGGTATGTCAGACAAGTGTGAGCCATGCATGGTAGAGGTGGCAGTTCATCACTGTTATATCTGACTATGAGAACTGGCTGTGCCAGGAGTTGCACTATCACATCAACGCACATGGTCAGATGCACTGCTGCTACCTGAACATGACTGATGTCTACTGGATGAGCTCCCCTCACAAGGATACCCAGGACCATGACCCCATGATCTTCCACATCTGGATGTGGACAGCTCAACCACTGATGGAACAGTGGAAGTGCTGCCACTATGGAAGCATGATCGAGCATGGCTACGTCAGCTAACAGCAGATGATGTGGCTACCTATGCCCATGAGGATGCTGTTCCCCTCCCAGTAGACATTCCATCACAGACACTGCAACATGTTATTCATTCAAGCCACTGAATCGGCAACATGGTGGAGGCAGTCACTCATGTCAGCCTGTGCCACATGTGGAACACTAAGCATTTCTCTGGAGGACCTATGGAAATATGTTTTTGCCTCCATGACAGCCTTAAACATACATTGAGTGGCATGGGAAGAAACACCTGGATCAGGTGGAGGATGGGCATCAGGCCTCCTCAGAGTACCCCTAACAACCCACTTGCATGGCACCTCACCCACACTTTGGCTATGGCCAGTATCAACAGGCACTGAAGCCACAGTAACCACACTTCCCTACTCAAGTGTCTCACCCTCCACCTGTCCAGTACCTGAGGACTCATTTTGAATGGGTAGGACTAAGCTTATTGGCTGTGTCTGGTGGAATTACAGGGTATGGTTGCATGTCAACCCCAGTGTGAGATTCAACCTCTGCACCTCCCAACTATGTCTCTGTTTGGCCAGCATCATCATCAGAGTCTGCTGATACTCTGACATCAGGCGGTAGAAGTCCCACACTGCCACTGTCAGGATCACCTGTGATAATAAGCAACAAACACAGGAAAAAAATGAATACCTGCACTATTATAGTGCAATATATGCTAACAAACTAACAGTGGAGCCACTATTAGAGATAGTTCAGAAATATAGACAACAGTCCTGACACCAACATCACAAACTAAATATTTCTTTGAACTGCTCATCACAGTTAACAGTAACACAGGGGGTAAAACTTTGTTCCCTTTATATGTCCATTAACTATACGTTCAACAAGAACTTGGATGGCATGTCCAACCTAAGCCTATGTGTAATCAGTCAAAATGTGTTGTTAACTTTAGCAATCTACAATCCCCCAAACCAATTTCTTGTAAAACAGAACTACTTGTATTGCTGAGAAATATTTTACTATACAAGAGTATTTAACAATTGAGATACATGAGCCTACCTGAAAGCTCCTCCTGGGACATACTTGCTGTCCCTGAAACAGCAGCACCAATGTCAAGGACATCTGGGAGTTGTCTGGATCCATGACAGTGTACAGGAACTCTTCATTTGCTGTTAGTAGTGGCTGTGTAGCAGCCCCCCAATACCCATCTGATCACATGCCACTGCAGCTCCTCTCCTCTGTATAGATGAGATCATATCAGTAGCCATATGGCGCACCTGATTATATGTCCTGTGGTGGCTGCCTACTGCATTCACATCTGCAACTATCTGGTGCCAAATTTGCATTCTGCCTGACATATCTTCATGGCCCCTCTCAATCAGAAAGTCACCATGTCACCTAAAAGCTTCCACAATGACTTGACTCTCAGCGTCATTGAAGTGGTGGTGTTCTGGAACTGAGATGCATGGGTACCATAGTCCTAGGTGACTTAAAACACAACAAAAGGATAATAGACATAAGTATCACATAACTAAAAAAATCCTGTTCCCAGATAATATTCCCCACTGGAGAAACATAAAACAGTCTAGATATTTGAAATATGAACAACAGGAATTGTATGGTTATAACATATTACATTCACACACAAAGCAAGGCTGGATGCAAAACAAGGAAGAGTAACAATAGCAACATGTCCTTGTTTTTGCCAAAACAGAAATGCACCTTTTCTCCCCCACCCCCAAAAGAACAGGCAAATGACACATTTTTGAACAAACCATCAGAAAAATGCTAAATGTACTAGCAAATTAACTGACCCTGAAACAGCTGTACAGATTTAACATAGAACATTCCATTGTAAGCTATTGCCAATCATGTATACCCATGAAATGCCCTGACAAATATGCCCATGCCATCAGTACTTCATACAGATAACAGTAGCATTTTCTAATATATATATATATACATATATATATATATATATATATATATATATATATATATATATATATATATATACAACAGAACAGATTTTTGCAGTATATAGCTGGAAAATGCAAGCATACCTTTTCAAGTTGAGTAATTTTCTGTGCAGATACATCCCAAAGTAATAGCCTCCTTTGTGTTCTCCACATAAACAAGTCTCCTCACCATCAGGTCTGCTAGCTAAACATTTGTCTTTTTATGGTGTATATTCAGGGCTATGAGCATGGTGAAGATATAAAATGAGGTGTGAATTCATTAGAATTGCTGAATTCCAAATACTTGGCTCTATGTATCACATGTAAACATAGTGCAGGCACTCCATCAGTGTTTGTTGCTAATGGATTGCAACTGTGAATGATTACGGGTAGGTAGAAGGAAAACACACAGCAATGCAGACTGCCCTACCTGCAGTGGGTGTGTCAGGTTAGACTTACAAAGTGTATAGAAGTAATTTTATAAAGGTTGGAAATGTAACTAAGCAGCACACAATTCACAGGTTCTGTTCATTAACACCCAACCTCTCCTTCATTTGTTGTCAACTGTATATTATTGTCACAGAGGGGTCCTGGCTACAGAGAACTGAAAGAAGCGACCACTTTCCTGATTTAAGTACTTTTTGGCTTTTTTATCTGCATTGTCCTCTCTGGCTTTCATTTAATAAGATACAACTGTTTTTGTGTTTTTCTCCTGTATTCTAAAGTATCTGCACTTAAAAGTAGTATTTTGGTCGACTCTGGTCGAATATTACTGTTTTTTTGATAATTTAATTGCTGAGGCTGCTCACTAAAGTGTGCTAGCCTGTGTTAATCGATTTTACTGTTTGCCTAACTGCATTTCTGTGTTCTTTTCTAAAAAAAACAAAAAACAAAAAAAAATACTCCTTGTTTTCCCGCCTTTGCTCGACTAGTTAAGACCAGTATACAGGCTTTGCTGTATTCTGGGCTGTGTGTAGTTCCTGTGTTGGCCATTGCCTTACTTGGATAGAAGGAAGTTTCTGAGCTCACCAGTGGGAGTGGGGAGCCTTGAGCAGCCTATCTGTCCCTGGGGAAGTGATCTCAGCACTTGAGCTGTAATTCATTGGTTGCCTTGGACCATTTCCAGCTCTTTTCAAGTTCCCTGTATAAAAATCCGCCTCAGGGCGTTTTTTGGCTATATACCCAAGCAGAGCTCCACGTGGTCCTGCAGAGGGTCCTGGCTACAGAGAACTGAAAGAAGCGACCACTTTCCTGATTTAAGTACTTTTTGGCTTTTTATCTGCATTGTCCTCTCTGGCTTTCATTTAATAAGATACAACTGTTTTGTGTTTTTCTGCTGTATTCTAAAGTATCTGCACTTAAAAGTAGGTTTTTGGTCGACTCTGGTCGAATATTACTGTTTTTTGATAATTTAATTGCTGAGGCTGCTCACTAAAGTGTGCTAGCCTGTGTTAATCGATTTTACTGTTTGCCTAACTGCATTTCTGTGTTCTTTTCTAAAAACAAAAACAAAAAAAATACTCCTTGTTTTCCGCCTTTGCTCGACTAGTTAAGACCAGTATACAGGCTTTGCTGTATTCTGGGCTGTGTGTAGTTCCTGTGTTGGCCATTGCCTTACTTGGATAGAAGGAAGTTTCTGAGCTCACCAGTGCGAGTGGGGAGCCTTGAGCAGCCTATCTGTCCCTGGGGAAGTGATCTCAGCACTTGAGCTGTAATTCATTGGTTGCTTTGGACCATTTCCAGCTCTTTTCAAGTTCCCTGTATAAAAATCCGCCTCAGAGCGCTTTTTTTGCTATATACCCAAGCAGAGCTCCACGTGGTCCTGCAGAGGGGTCCTGGCTACAGAGAACTGAAAGAAGCGACCACTTTCCTGATTTAAGTACTTTTGGCTTTTTATCTGCATTGTCCTCTCTGGCTTTCATTTAATAAGATACAACTGTTTTGTGTTTTTCTGCTGTATTCTAAAGTATCTGCACTTAAAAGTAGTATTTTGGTCGACTCTGGTCGAATATTACTGTTTTTGATAATTTAATTGCTGAGGCTGCTCACTAAAGTGTGCTAGCCTGTGTTAATCGATTTTACTGTTTGCCTAACTGCATTTCTGTGTTCTTTTCTAAAAACAAAAAGCAAAAAAAATACTCCTTGTTTTCCCGCCTTTGCTCGACTAGTTAAGACCAGTATACAGGCTTTGCTGTATTCTGGGCTGTGTGTAGTTCCTGTGTTGGCCATTGCCTTACTTGGATAGAAGGAAGTTTCTGAGCTCACCAGTGGGAGTGGGGAGCCTTGAGCAGCCTATCTGTCCCTGGGGAAGTGATCTCAGCACTTGAGCTGTAATTCATTGGTTGCCTTGGACCATTTCCAGCTCTTTTCAAGTTCCCTGTATAAAAATCCGCCTCAGGGCGTTTTTTGGCTATATACCCAAGCAGAGCTCCACGTGGTCCTGCAGAGGGTCCTGGCTACAGAGAACTGAAAGAAGCGAACACTTTCCTGATTTAAGTACTTTTTGGCTTTTTATCTGCATTGTCCTCTCTGGCTTTCATTTAATAAGATACAACTGTTTTTGTGTTTTCTGCTCTATTCTAAAGTATCTGCACTTAAAAGTAGTATTTTGGTCGACTCTGGTCGAATATTACTGTTTTTGATAATTTAATTGCTGAGGCTGCTCACTAAAGTGTGCTAGCCTGTGTTAATCGATTTTACTGTTTGCCTAACTGCATTTCTGTGTTCTTTTCTAAAAAACAAAAACAAAAAAAATACTCCTTGTTTTCCGCCTTTGCTCGACTAGTTAAGACCAGTATACAGGCTTTGCTGTATTCTGGGCTGTGTGTAGTTCCTGTGTTGGCCATTGCCTTACTTGGATAGAAGGAAGTTTCTGAGCTCACCAGTGGGAGTGGGGAGCCTTGAGCAGCCTATCTGTCCCTGGGGAAGTGATCTCAGCACTTGAGCTGTAATTCATTGGTTGCCTTGGACCATTTCCAGCTCTTTTCAAGTTCCCTGTATAAAAATCCGCCTCAGGGCGTTTTTTGGCTATATACCCAAGCAGAGCTCCACGTGGTCCTGCAGAGGGTCCTGGCTACAGAGAACTGAAAGAAGCGACCACTTTCCTGATTTAAGTACTTTTTGGCTTTTTATCTGCATTGTCCTCTCTGGCTTTCATTTAATAAGATACAACTGTTTTTGTGTTTTTCTGCTGTATTCTAAAGTATCTGCACTTAAAAGTAGTATTTTGGTCGACTCTGGTCGAATATTACTGTTTTTGATAATTTAATTGCTGAGGCTGCTCACTAAAGTGTGCTAGCCTGTGTTAATCGATTTTACTGTTTGCCTAACTGCATTTCTGTGTTCTTTTCTAAAAACAAAAACAAAAAAAAAATACTCCTTGTTTTCCGCCTTTGCTCGACTAGTTAAGACCAGTATACAGGCTTTGCTGTATTCTGGGCTGTGTGTAGTTCCTGTGTTGGCCATTGCCTTACTTGGATAGAAGGAAGTTTCTGAGCTCACCAGTGGGAGTGGGGAGCCTTGAGCAGCCTATCTGTCCCTGGGGGAAGTGATCTCAGCACTTGAGCTGTAATTCATTGGTTGCCTTGGACCATTTCCAGCTCTTTTCAAGTTCCCTGTATAAAAATCCGCCTCAGGGCGGTTTGCGCTTTTGCGGTCAGCGCTAAGCGCAGCAGTTATACAGGTGTAAACTATTCTATACAGGTTTTAACTTTTTCTGGCTCCGCCAAGTCTGCTCTTCAATTTTTCCCTTAGAAGCTCTACTCAGTCTATCTAGCTGTATATATCAGCACTTGTTTTCGGAACTACTATCCTTAGCAAGCACTCATAATAAAACCAAGCACTCTCACCCTAAAGTAAGCACTACAGGCATCCACTACCCCTGTGAATACCCACTTCCCTTAAAGGCACAACACTCCTTATAATATTCTAGTATGTCGAGTGGTAGACCACTAGCATCCTCTCTTGTTCAGCTGGTTAATCTGGGAATCTTAAGACAATGTTACAATTGTCTCATGTACACAGACAACCCTCTCCTCCTTCCTACTAACACATATACTTGTGAGAGATGCAACTATATAGCCAGACTGGAGGCTGAACTCTCTCAACTCAGGACTGGCAAGACCAGTCAGGAAGAGATGGTACCCACACCCAAAGCAAAACCAGTCACACATATAACCACCACCAATGCAAACCAAACACATAAAAACACAAAGACATACTCGGAGGCTCTTGTAAAAAACTTACCAAAACAACAGAGGCCTCCAAAGCAGACACCCAGAAATACACCCCCACAAAACACAACACCTACAACACATACCTCAAGCAACAGGTGTGTCACACAATCACAGTCCCTAAGGCAAAATACTATGCCAGAGACATTAGTAATAGGTGACTCTATAGTCAGACACACCGATGTTCCACTTACCAGGCTGAATAAGGAGAGGGTAACGGTGAGCTGCCTATCGGGGGCTAGGATCCGCCACATTACACACGCACTCAGGTCACTCCAAAGCAAGTACAAATATGATTCAGTCATTGTCCATGCGGGTGTGAATGACCTGAGACGCACCTCCCTGGACTACATGAAAAGAGACATTGAGGAGCTCTCCGATTATGTAGCCCAGACTGGTATGACCCTGACCCTGAGCAGCATCCTGCCTTCGCCAAGAATGATGCCTCAGTACAAAGACAAAATGATCAGTTTTAACAATTGGCTTAATCACTGGTGTCATTCTAGGGGATCCAATGTCTGTCAGCCTGGGATGATATGCTGGACAAGCCACGTTGCTTCGCAAGGGATGGCTTGCACCTGTCACCACTGGGCTTCCGGATACTGGCCAAGGCTCTTGCCACCCCCATAGTGCCTTTTTTAGGCAATGCTCAAAGGACAAATCAACCTCCATAAAAAGCAAAAATGGAAAAAATTAAGGGTAATGCTGCTCAACGCCAGAAGTCTAAATCTCAAGATGCAGGCACTCGAAGCACTTCTCAGTATGGAGAACATCGATGTCTGTGCAGTAACTGAAACCTGGTTCAAGGCTCCTGAGAGCACTCCAGTGCTACCAGGCTATACCTCATATCATGCGTTTCGGCCTCAAGTTCCAGGCTGAACCACAAAGGGAGGGGGAGTGTCCATTTTCATAAAGGACACCTACACCTCTCGATTGGTGGCTACTCATGAAGCATCAGAAACCATACAAGTTTTACTCACCATAGGCAAAACTGCCATACAACTGGTCGCATGTTATAGAACACCCTCCCAATCCCAGGAATCCCATCAAGCATTCCTGAAAACACTGGAGGATATGAATGTCACACCAAACACTATCATATTGGGTGACTTCAATTACTAACATAGACTGGGCCCACTATTCTAGCCCTAACACCCTGGCCCAAAGATTCCTGGAATTCATAAACTCAAATGCTATGGAGCAACTGGTCTCCTCTCCTACGAGGAGAGATAATATACTTGACCTGATTATCACAAACATGGGGTCCAAATGCTCCGCACCGGATATAAACCCCTCACTAGTAAGATCTGATCATAAACTGATCACGTTGGATGTACATATCCCACCCCCACCCCCAGAACAAAAGACCACAGTGAAAAACTTTTCAAAAGCTGACTTTGAGCTCCTTAAGTTGGAAATGATATCCTTTAAGCCTACTGGGTTAATGGAAACCACATCCCAAAATGCTGAATCCTTCACAAAAGCCTTCTACGGACATCTCCAGGAATGCATGGATCAGGCAATCCCAACTAAAACCAAGACCCTCTCCACCAAGGGAAAACGCCCGGTTTGGTGGACCCCGGCTATAAACAAACTGTACAACAAAAGAAGGAAGCTACTGCAGGACAGAGCCAAATCCCACAAGGGAAAGGCTTCCCTGATCAGCACAAGTAAAAAACTACGCTCTCATAAAAACATCTAAAGCAAACTTTGAGAAAAAGATTGCCAAGGATACCAAAGACAATCACAAAGCCTTCTTCAATTATGTCAGAACCTTGGGAGGAAATTCTCAGATATGCTCTGAGCTAGTACACAATAACAAAAAATGCACTGACCCTACTGACATTGCTAACATTCTGGCAGATAGGTTCAGTGCAAATTTCTCCCCTCCCTCACCCCCTAAAGATGAAGTAACTATCCCTGCTGAATGTAACCTACCTGTCATCACAGACACACAAGTGAAATCAGCACTCAACAAGGCAAAAACACAGCATCTATGGGACCCGATGGTATCCCGGTTGCGTGTTACGTGAACTCCAAGATGAACTAAACCCGCCCCTAAGAACTCTATTCAATCTTAGCCTCACTACAGGATATGTACCTGAACACTGGCGCACAGCAACAGTGGTCCCACTCCACAAAGGGGAAATTCAACTGACCCAGGTAACTACCGCCCCATAAGTTTGACCAGCCTGATCTGTAAGGCTATGGAAAGGATCATCATGGAACTCATAAATGGCGACATTGGTGATCTGCAGACCCTTGATCCCACACAGTTCGGTTTTGTAAAAGGCAGATCCTGCCTCTTAAACCTGGTTGACTTCTTTGAGACAGTCACTAGTGCCATCGATGAGGGCAAGGCTGTCCACACTGCCTATTTGGACTTGGCTAAGGCCTTTGACACAATACCACACTCTGGCATCATTGACAAGCTCAGCAGCCTAAATGTAAATCCATATGTCACAAGATGGGTAGCAAATTGGCTAAAAACAGAACCCATAAGGTTAAAATTGCTGGAGCCATGTCAGACTCAAAACCCGTCACAAGTGGTGTCCCACAGGGCTCAGTCTTGGGTCCACTCCTATTCGGCATTTATTTCTCAGATGTGAAAGCAAATATGGAAGGATTATGGCTGACAAAGTTTGCAGATGACTGCAAACTGGGTGCCATAGTGGATTCACCTGCCGACACACACATCCTACAGAAAGGTCTCACTGAAACGGACAACTGGTGCGGAATCATGGCCTCAAACTTAACGCCAAAAATGTATAGTCATCCCTTTGGGAAAAACAAAGTACCCACAAACTATCACGTAGACAATAACCCACTGAATACAGAAGATGTAATCAGAGACCTGGGGACTCAAGTCGATAGTGACCTCTCCTTTGACAACCATGTTGCCAAAGTGGTCAGAAAGACTTTCTACCTTGCCCATCTCATCATGAAGGGATTCTCATCCAGATCAAAGGAGGTCATTGTACCTCTGTATTCCTCCCTTGTCAGGCCCATGATTGAATATAATGCTCCATTTGGGATGTATCTCACCCGGCACATGCAACAACTGGAAAGACCCCAGAAGTACCTCACCAAGAGGATCATAGGTCTAAAACATGTGCCTTATCCAGCTAGATTAAAGAAACTCCAGCTCTATTCAGTAGCATACCGCCTGCTCAGAGGTGATTTGTGCCTAACATACAGGGCCATGTCCAACCAGGAATTGATGGACATGCTCCATCTCAAAAATCCAAATCCACCAGAACCACACGAGCTAAAGATTTCAACCTCTGCACAAATATGAATAGGACATGCTGGAGGGATAGATTCATAACACAGAGGTTACCCATACTCTGGAACAAAATCCCAGTTCACGTGAGACAGAGCCCTTCATTGGCACTGTTCAAGAAAAATCTCGATGCATGGATGGGAGATCGCAAGTTTACCCCGGGAGTGACCTCAGTGTCATTACTAGACAGAGGTATAGTTTACTAAATAATGGGGTTCCACATGTGTCACTACTAGAGAGGCGCAACTATATAGTATGGGGTGGCGTAAAGCCACATCACTGTTGGCTAGGCTTATAAATGCCCCCGGGCAGATAGCCTAGTACACTACTATGAAACTATGAAACTATGAATTTAATATCCTCATACATTTTAAAGACAATGATATATATTGCCTTATAGACTGCATTTCTCAGATTACTGGTCAGATAAGACAAGAATGCGCAACAAATACAGAGAGGTAAGACACAGCTGTATTTTTGCAAGCAATAGTCATAAATGGTTGTGTAATCAGTCAGTGCACTACATCCAAAATTAATACATGTACAAATAATGTTTATGTGTCTTTTAGAATTGTGGATGATGTTGCAGTTTGTTGTATGCAGAATGATTTTGTTCCCTGCTGCAAAGCTGTTTGTGTGGCAAAGAGGGATAAGGCATCCTTACTGTGTTCTGAAGGTTCATTGGAGTGAGTCAAATCCAGACCTATGTAGAAATATTTCATGTGCACTAACAAGCATTTGTAGTGTTTATTTCATAGATTGCTCTTTTTCATTTCAACTACTTTTCCCATACACACATATATATATATATATATATATATATATATATATATATATATATAGATATATATATATATATATATATATATATAGATATATATGTGTGTGTATGTGTGTGTGTGTGTGTGTGTGTGTGTGTGTGTGTGTGTGTGTGTATGTGTGTGAGTGTTTGGCCAGTGTTTGTGTGGTGCACAGCTTTGTGCAAACAAGGGAAATGATGAAAATCAATGTCAGGTTTGGCTGTGCTTATCCCGTTTGCATGACACTTAGCAGTGTGTCAACCCAGACTAGTGGCCCACACAGAAAGCAAACAGAACATCTGCTGACAGGGAGTCTGTAAAAGTGTAAAGGTCAAAAAGGATACATTGTTGCAATTTTTGCTCTACATTGCATAATGCCTGTAATCTATGTTGGCCAGCGATTAGCAAGGTTCCCCAACATCTGTAGTCATAGAACACCTGCAGATAGGATGCAGATAGTCGATAATTGAAATGGATAAATTCAATTAATTCTGTTGGGCACCTCACAAACATGTTAAGCAGCATTGCACAGCAGTTAATACAAAGAACTTAAGAATGAGTAGGAAATTATGAAACTGTCATGTAACTAGTATGGTGACAGCAGTTGTAAGTGTAGTGATGGAATACAGAATGTCTTGGGTTCTAGTACAGGCTGTGAAACCTATTTTTACTGTTGTGACATTACAGTTTATACAATGAACTGAAAAATATACATGCATTATGTCAACATTCTTGTGGCAAAAGGTGTAAGTGTAGGGCTGTCATACACATGGTTCTTGGCTCTAATACAGGATATTTCACATATTGTTACTGTTATTCTATTTCCCATTATATTCACTCTCACTTATAACACTTTAGATAGTGGAGCAAATATGAATTATATGTATGAGAGATAAGACACCCTTATTGTGTTTTCAGATGTATGACTGATGGTATACTGTCTATTATAGTTCTGTAAGTACGATTCTGCTATCTCGACTTGGATGGCCTTCACAATTAAATAAGACATATACACAACTAGATCTATATACAAGAACCTTGGAAGGTGTGAAAAACTGAGGGGCTGCCAACCCATCCAGATAGAATTTTGTAGATAATTCTATGTCATTGTAAATATTAATATAATCCACAGGCTTGTTTTACAAATGTAGATAGGACTATCTGTTATGATTAAACTATATGTTGTACTAAGCTTCAAAAATATAACCACAGTGCACCCTGGTGGAAGAATGCTGTTATGTAAAGAATTTTACAACTGTGTTTGATCTCAAGCTTGGAGACAGCATGTCTGGACTAGGAATCTATTTCTATTGTTTTAAGACAGAGATAATTACTAGATTTTACATGTAAAGTGTTCTTTATTGCTGCAGCTTCCTGGTAGGTGCAAGATTACAAAGATACGTTAAATGTTGAGTTCTGTGAGCCTGGGAAACTTCAGCAGAGGTGTCAAGAATTATGTAATCTGAAATGACTCAGCAGTACTGTGTATTATCAATTTAAGAGCTATCTCAAAAAGAAAGAATAGCATTTTGTATCCTGTCTTGGATCTAGTAAGAACATCCACTCACCAGCACTTGCTTGCTCTGTATGTAAGTAGTATTTAGAACAGTGATTTCTCTTAGAGATAGATGGGAATATAGCCAGATTAGTCTAGCTGTTTTCTATATTTTTGTCAGACTATCCTACAATATTGTTTTAAAGTATTTCCTGTGATTTCTGAACACTGTAATGCCATTGTGTTGAAGTCATAAGTAGTGTCTTGTGTTTTTATTATTTATTATTAAATATTTTGAAACCTTTCAACTGTGGCTGTTTTGTGTAGAGGTAATTTAAACTCTAGAGTACTTGCATGAATTTGGTGATACTGTATAAGGCACTCCAATAGAGTTAAAAGTTCTGGTCACACTTACTATTTGGATAGCAATAATATTGCACAGTTGAAATTGGACACCCTTTGGTAAGGGCCTTTATAGTAGCTGATAGTAGTGGTTGGTGGCAGTCGGTACTACCTTATAGTCTGGGAAGAAAGGGGGCATATCTGGAGAACCTGTGCCAGTCTTCCCAGGAGTGTCTTTGTGTTTGTATATAAATCAAATCTCAAAGTGTGTGTGTGTGTCAGCTACTTTGGCAGAGCCATTAAGCACTGGTTGAACAGAGAAGGCTGGAGGTTTTGGCTTGACCAATAAGCTGAGATCTGAACTCTATAGCTGTACCAGTGTGGAGTCTTATTGGAGATCTGGAGAGAAAGGGAGAAACCAGCCCCAGACTGACTGTCATCTCTGTGTGCTCTTAAGAGAAAATGCACTTTACTGTGTGTGTACTTGTTATCCTCCAAATGTGGATGCCCCTCACTGGTGCTAGTGGTGAGGATTGATGCACCTTTATTATTGGGCCAGTGCATGGACATCACATATTAATTGTTTGGCATTGGTGGGATATCCACATTAAATATTAATTGTTTGATAGTGGTGAGTTAGCCACATCACAAATGAATTGGCTTGTAGTGGTGTGGGTAGTGAATTCATGTAGCTTGTGTACAGTGATCACTGAAGGTGTTTTTGTACTCTAAATCAGCCAGTGCACATTCAAAGTTCAGATCACAATTGTTTTATTTCTTTTGTTAGCTTAGTTAATCAGGGAGAGCAGGCAAGCATGTCAGCAGAGGAGTATGGCAAGCTTACATGGAGCCAGTTGGTTAAGCTGTGCCACACTAAAGGACTGGTGCATGGAAACCTGACTAAGGCAGACATGAATGCAGCTTTGGTCACAGCTGCATCAGAAAATAGCAACCAGGAGGAAGATCAGACTGGCCTTGGGGATGTACAACACTCAGAGAATGGACAGCTCAACCTTTCCACAGATAACTTAAAAATCCATCTGGAGCTAAAGAGACTTGAGCTGGAGGCCAGGTGTTTGGAAATAGAAGCTGAGAAGGAGAGGCAGAGGCAACATGAAAAGGAGATGCTGACTCTTTGCCAGAAGCACAAAAGGTCAGTAAATGTCTTCCACCGTTTACAGAGGGGGATAATTTTGATAGTTTCCTTCATATGTTTGAGAGGATATGTAAACAGTATGTTGTTGATCAAAGGTGCTGGGTACAGTTCCTGACCCCCTTACTCCATGGTAAAGCTGTAAATGTCCTTTCCAAACTGTCTGATCATGATTTTTTTAAATTATAATGCTGTAAAGAATTGTTTACTAGAATTTTTTAAGCTAACACCTGAGGCTTATAAGAAAAAGGTTTGTGAGCATAGACACAAGGCAGATGAAAGTATGTGTGTGAATATGTTGCTGAACTAAGCACTTATTTTCATAGGTGGGTGAGTGGATGTCAGGTCAGCACTCTTAAAGGGGTGGCAGACCTTTTGGTGAGGGAACAAGCCCTTAGCACTTTGCCTGAGGACATGAGGATCTGGTTAGCTGACAGACAATGTGCTAGTCAGATGAGGTGGGGAAGAAGGGAGACCTATACCTAGCAAACAGGGCATTCCTTCTCAGGAAAGGGAAACCTAGTGCTGCTCATGGGTCTATGGGAACCCATGATGGGCAGCCCAGACTGCCCCAACAGAATCTGCCAGTAGTAAGGGAAGCCACTAGTCCAGGTATATGTCCAGGACCTAGGGTTAAATATTCTGAATGCAACCAGTGGGGCCACATGGCATATAGACATCCATGGAGACAAGGTGAGGAACAAAAGATGAGAGAACCAGTAAGTGGGAAAGACAAAATGCCAACAGTAGGTTGTCTTGAAACAACAAGGGTACCAAACTACCACAAGAAGTTATATCCTATCTTAATGAATGGCAAAGAGACCACTGCGAAGAGAGACACAGCCTCTGACATAACCATTGTCAAGCCTGCAATGGTTAAAGAGGAGCACTGCTTGCCTGAGCAATCTATTCCAGTCAGAGCTTTAGGAGGGACCCCATTCCAAATACCTTTGGCTAGGGTTCACCTTGACTGGGAGGGTGGAAAAGGAAGCCAGTAAGTAGGTGTGTTTGGGGATATCCCTGCAGATGTCCTGATATGGAATGATTTTCATAACGCAGTACTGTGTGCTCATGCATGCAGTTACACACAGTCAGGCTTGGAGACAAACATGTGGGTCTGGTAGCCTGGGAGAGACCCAGACAGACTGCACACTTGCAACCAGGACTGGTGAGGTGGTTACGTCAGGGAGGGAGCTACCCTGTAGCAGTGAGACTGAATGTGAACCACAGCTGCTTGTGGGTACTGATGTTTCCTTGGACAGAGTGACTGCAAGGGCAGAGGTGAGTAGTAGTACCCAGGCTGACAGTGAGGCACTGTTGTCAGAGGATACCAGACTTCCTGTGGAAGGGGAGCTGGGAAGGGTTACAAAGTGAGAGTTGAGGCAGGCTCAGTTCTCAGACCCTACATTGAAAGGCCTGAAGCAGTTAGCTAGGGAGGCACCTGATTCTCAAAGGAAGGGGGAAATCTGTATACTTGGACAAAGGGTTACTGTATAGAGAGTGGACCCCTGATGGAGGGCTAGAAGGTGAGAGGATACAGCAGGTGATAGTGACTAGAGCCTACCATCTGGCACTTCTAGCCACAGCCCATGTTATTTCCTTTTCAGGTCATATGGGCATAACATGTACAAAGAGATGTATTATGCAGAACTTCTATTGGCCTGGAATTTCCAGAGATGTAACAGGGTACTGTAGGACCTGTGAGCAGTGCCAAAAGGTAGGAAAGGCATGAGACAAGGTAAAAGCTCCTTTGATCCCTTTGCCTGTGATTGAGGGTAATTATGTATATTGTGGGACCTCTGAGTACTCTAAGTTCCACAGGGAAAACATATATCATACTTGTATTTGATTACGTTACCAGATACCCTAAGGTAGTCGCTTTGTCCTCCATTGAAGCGAAAAAGATGGCAAATGCTATGTTAGAGATCTTCATCAGGTTAGGTTTCCCAAAAGAAATACTGACTGACAGAGGTGCCAATTTCATGTCAGATCTGCTGGCTTGTCTGTGGAAGCACTGTGGGGTGAAGCACCTGCAAACCACCCCCTACCATCCCACACTAATGGTCTTGTTGAGAGGTTAAACACTACATGCAAGTCCATGCTACGAGCATTTGCAGACCAGTTTAAGAGGAAGTGGGACAAATATTTGCCCCATGTGTTGTTTGCTTCCAGAGAATTTCCCCAGGAATCCACAGGTTTTTCACCCTTTGTGTTGTTGTATGGGCATAGGGTGACGGGGCCTCTAGATTTAATTCGAGATGAGTGGGAGGGTGACTGTGAATCCCATAAGAAGCCTGTTGTGGCATGTGTCCTAAACCTCAGGACAAGGCTCAGGGAGCTCATGGGCTTGGCCCAGGAGAACTTGGCAGAAGCCTAACAACAGAAAAAGGTCTGGTATGACAGGAATTCTCTAGCTAGAGAGTATGCTGTAGGTAGCAGGTAATGGTTCTCATTCCTGTCAGACACAACAAGCTGCAAGCAGCTTGGGAGGTACCCTACAAGGTGGTAAGAAAGGTAAGTGATGTTAACTACATGGTAGAACTGCTAGGCAGGAGGCAGGAGCCCAATTTGTACCATGTTAACATGATGAACCCTTACCATGTTAGGGAGGCCTTTGTGCTGAGTATTTGCAGTGGATTGTAGGAGGAGTCTGAGGGAGATCTGGTGACTGATCTCCTCAGTGAGGCTCGGACTACCACCTCAGTGGAAAGGGTAGCAATATCCCAGCAGCTATCTCCTACCCAGGTTCAAGAAATCCGAGCAGTGTTACAGGAGTTTGGGGACATGTTCAAGGGGAAGGCAGGGTGCACCCAACTGGTGGAGCAGCAGGTGAATACAGGATCCCAAAGGCCTATTAGGCAGGTCCCTTATAGGGTGCCTGAGAATCAAACAGACTCTGAGGGAAGAGATACAGGAAATGTTGGAACTAGGGGTAATTCAAGAGTCTAACAGTCCCTGGGCCTTCCCAGTGGTACTGGTGCCAAAGAAGGATGGCAGCACCAGCTTCTGTGTGGACTACAGGGAATTAAATAGTCACACAGAGTCAGATGCTTACCCCATGCCTAGGACAGATGAGGCCCTAGAGCAGCTGGGTGGAGCTAAGTATCTTACCACCACTGATCTTACCAAGGGTTACTGGTAGGTGCCCTTGACTCCCAGTGCTACAGAGAGGTCAGCCTTTGTGACTCCTTTTGGTAGATCATATCCTAACAGAAGCAGCAGATTTTGCCCTTGCTTACCCAGATGATAGTGCCATCTACAGTCATTCCTGGCAAGAGCACCTTCAGCATGTCAGGGAGGTGCTGGGCAGAGTACAGAGGGCAGGGTTGACCATTAAGCCCAGCAAATGCCAGGTGGGTATGGCAGTGGTCTCCTACCTGGAACATAGAGTGGGGAGTGATAAGATCAGGCCAGAACCTGACAAAGTGGAAGCCATTCAGGCATGGCCTGCCCCTGTTATCAAAAAGCAGGTGAGGGCATTTTTAGGGACAGCAGAGTACTACAGAGGGTTTGTCCCCAGTTAAAGTACAATTGCTGCTCCCCTCACAGACCTGACAAGGAAAAACAGGCCAGTTAAGGTACTGTGGACCACAGCATGTAAGCAGGCATTCCAGAAGCTTAAAGAAGCTTTGGGAGGACCCCCTGTGTTAGCCATTCCAGATTACAGCAAATAATTTGCTGTGCAGGTGGATGCTTTGAACCATGGGATGGGGGCTGTACTTAGCTAGATTTCTTCAGAGGGAGAAGAGCACCCAGTGGTTTATCTCAGTAGTAGGCTTCAACCCAGGGAGGAATGCTATGCAGCTGTAGAAAAAGAATGTCTAGCCATAGTGTGGGTACTGCAGAAACTTCAGCCTTATCTGTATGGAAGGAAATTCACTGTAGTTACAGATCACAATCCCCTAACATAGTTGCATACAGCCAGCCAACAAAATGCCAAGTTACTCAGGTGGAGCCTTGGGTTTCAAGCATATGATATGTCAGTGCAGCACCGCAGTGGGATTAGCAATGCCAACGCAGATGGGCTCTCATGACAGGGAATAGGGTAAGGTATACCCAGATAGACTCAACCCTGTCATGCAACATTTCTCAAGGGACACTTGAAAAACTAGTTTGAGTTCTCAGAGGGGATGTGAAAAACTGAGGGGCTACCAGCTCAGCCAGATAGAATTCTTTAGATAATTCTATGTCATTGTAAATATTAATATATTCCACAGGCTTGTTTTACAAATGTAAAGAGAACTATATTTATTTTTATTTTTTATTTTTTTTATTTTTTTATGTTATGATTAAACTATATGTTGTACTGAGCTTCAAAATGTAACCACAGTGCACCCTGCTGGAAGAAAGCTGTTAAGTAAAGAATTTTACAATTGTGTTTGATCTCAAGCTCAGAGACAAGATGTCTGGGCTAGCAAATTCTTTCTATTGTTTTAAGACAGAGATAATTACTAGATTTTACATGTAAAGTGTCCTTTATTGCTGCAGCTTCCTGGCAGGTGCAAGATTACAAAGATATGTTACATTTTGAGTTCTGTGAGCCTGGGAAACTTCAGCAGAGGTGTCAAGAATGATGTAATCTGAAATGACTCAGCAGTACTGTATATTATTAATTTAAAGGCTATCTCAGAAAGAAAGAATAACATTTTGTATCCTGTCTTGGATCTAGTAAGAACTTCCACTCACCAGCACTTGCTTGTTCTGTATGCAAGTAGTATTTAGAACAGTGATTTCTCTTAGAGATAGATAGGAATATAACCAAATTAGTCTAGCTGTTTTCTATATTTATGTCAGACTATCCTACAATATTGTTTTAAAGTATTTCCTGTGATTTCTGAACTCTGTAATGTCATTGTGTTGAAGTAATATGTACTGTCTTGCGTTTTTATTATTTATTATTAAATATTTTTAAACCTTTCAACTGTGGCTGTTTTGTGTAGAGATAATTTAAGCTCTAGAGTACTTGCATGTATTTAGTGATACTGTATAAGCCATTCCAATAGCCTTAAAAGTTCTGGTCACACTTACTATTTGAATAGCAGTAATATTGCACAGTCGAATTGGACACCCTTTGGTAAGGGCCTTTATAGTAGCTGATACTAGTGGTTGGTGACAGTTGGTACTACCTTATAGTTTGGGTAGAAAGGGGGCATAGCCGGGGAAACTGTGCCAACCTTCTGCAGGAGTGTCTGTGTGTTTGTATATAAATCAAATCTCAAAGTGTGTATGTGTCAGCTACTTGGGCAGGGACATGAAGCACTGGTTGAACAGAGAGGGTGCTGGAGGTTTTGACATGAGCAATAGGCTGAGATCTGAAACCTATAGCTGTGCCAGTGTGGAGTCTTATTGGAGATCTGGAGAGAAAGGGAAAAACCAGCCCCAGACTGACTGTCATCTCAGTGTGCTCTTAAGGGAAATTGTACTTTACTGTGTGTATACTTGTTATCCTCTCAATGTGGATGCCCCTCACTGGTGCTAGTAGTGAGGATTGTGACTCCTTGATTATTGGGCCAGTGCACGGGTGTCACAGAAGATCACACACATATATGTGTAATACCTCAGATGGTCACTTGTATTTATGAATGATTCCTGACTATGTGTGAGCAGCACTTCATATTTGGCACAGATGGAAAATCACCACTGTGGAAGAAAATGTGTAGTCTCTCATGCCTAGGTTTGAATCCCACACTTTAAAAATTAGTTTTACCAGTGTATAAAACCAAAACCAAATGTGTCAGGTCATGACATTATTGCTCCCAGTGCATGTCTGCAAACTTTACTCAACTAAGAGGTACCTTCCAATTTTCAATATATATTTCCAAGCTACAACAGCAAACACCCCTCAAACTAAGGTCAAGTGTTATATTAATCATCCAATTTAAAATATTTCTTTCTTCCCTGCTTGGCACTGCTGCTGTCTGCTTAACATGGTTAACATTGTTGCTTGGGTTTGCGTACTACCAGTTAAAGTAATAACAGGAATTGTCGGGAAAGCATTAGTTGCCATTGCTCTAGTTCAGTTGTTAGGCATGTCTGGAGTTAGAGAGGAAGCTACTCAGATTAGGGCACAGAGATGGAGTGTCCAGGATTCCAGGATATTTTTTGGACTCTTGGTAAAGTGCCACAGCTGAAGGCTTCTGCAGGGGGACTATTCTGGCTCCCGGTACAAGTCCGAGGCTTGGAGTAGTTTGACTCAGGCTGTATCCAGTATTACTGGCATCCTACACACTGCAGAAAAAGTGTAGGCATCATTTTAATGACATGACCTACAGAGGCACAAAAGTGATACCCTCAACCAGTGGTTGACTGAATTCCAAACTGCTGACATCCCACAGCTGTATAAGTATGATAATAGAGAGTATTTGTAATACACAGAATGCTAAATAAGCATGACTGGAATGCATAATGCTCTTCTGTTCTTTTCTGTTCTTTCCACAGCTATTGCTGAAAGAGAGTTCAACAAACGGACTCATGTTGATCGAATGAAGAGACTGAGGGAAGCAAGTGGTATGTATGCAGCACAACAGAAGTACTAATGTAGTTTTAAAAGTTAAAGATAGATTTTGGGGGTTTATATACAGTTGTAGCAAATTGACCATGCATATCCTAACTATAAAAGCAAGTGCGCATGCATTAGTCTGTAGCACAAACCAACTTTAGGAGTCAAGTATAACACTGTAGTCAGAGGTTGTGGGTTCAAATACCACAAGTAATAAGTATAAAATACTGCTTTTCTTTAATAATATTACATTAACTCAAACTATATACAAGTGGCATAAATGCCCTGCAATTAACTGTAATCTGGACAATTGGACCAAGCATATGTCCAATATATGCACATTTCAAGGATTACTTTCAGCAATCTATAGTTATAGTGTGTAGTTGTTAGGACCTATACTTAAATGTAATGATTCAGATAAAATAATTGTATAATTCTGTTAATGCATTGTATGTCACATATGGTGGTACTAATTTTATCTTTTTTTTCTCTTACCCCAACCCTTATCTCTCTTTTTATTTTCTATTATCTGTCTCCAAAATATCTCCATGTCATCCATCTGTACCAAATCACTAAATTCTTCAAACCACAGTGAAGTAGGCCAGCCCCAGTGGATCAGCCTGCCCCCGCTCCACTGGCTGCAGCACTGATGTCCAGCACATCTGAGACCCAACCTAGCAGCACTGCCTCTGCTGCCCCTGTACTACCTGTGCACTTAGGTAGTACTGCCTGGCAGATGGTGCTGTAGTACCCTCCGGGAGTAGTGGCACAGTTTGGGATTTCATCACCTGCCAAGAGATGCTAGGGTTGGTGCGTATGGTTGTGCACTGCACCATTGGTGTATACCTGCACTGGATGGAGAGGATGTTTTCCCTCATGGTACATATTAGGAGGATATGTCAAGCACTCCAGCCACCAGTGAAGTAAGGGGACAGTGATGATAGTCCAGTGAATGAGGACTAGATTCTCACTGTCTCCATGTCTGACAGGCATGAGACTGTGTTGTCCCTTGCCCCTCCCCAATCATGGTGTCCCCAGATTTTTGTGTCTCTCACTGTCTCTGTCTCTCATCTTGTTTGTCTTGTTTGTTTGCATTTGCATCCCCACCTACCCAACTAACTTATCTGACCCAAAAATACCCATGTCCCTTACCCAGCATTCCTCTCTTACTGAATTAAAAAAAATGGCATCTGTCCCACAAAAAAAAATAAATAAATAAAGTTCCATACATAGCTTTCCATTTCACACATGTCTTCTTGACACACTTGATTCAGTCCATTTAGCTATACAATATGATTATTTTTTGTCACCCCTCTTTCTGGAGGTAACAGTCCAAATTCAGATAATATTCTGCACATATTTTCAGTTTTCACTGTTGAAAAAAGGGATAGCTAAGGTTCCTTCCTGCCTCCCTCTTGCATATTAATGTATTACTTTCCCTTTGTTTTTCCCCCTGCTTCCTCCCCATTTCACCACTTTCCTATCTGACCCTATTTTAAAACTTAGAATCTGGTCAAAAAATAACTTATAATTTGGTCAAAAAATAGAGTCACACACAAAACACATAAGTACCAGAAAAAGCAATTGATCCCTTCAGTTTTTTGGCCTCTATGTCTGTGCAAAGGTTGGCATCACACACCAGTGCCAAGCAAATGAGAGCAGCCCTATAATGCTGTGGTTACCTCCACACAATGCAGCTTAAACCTGCTGCACTATGCCAACACACAGCAACAGGTACTATAAAGAATTTATGTCATTGCATTATCACTGTTTATTTAAAAGTATTAGATACACCAGGATTTGAACCCAGTATCATATTGGCTCAAAAAGAAATATATCAATGCATTTACACCTGCTGCCACAGAGTAAGTTAATGTGTGTTTCATACACTCAATACCAACTCTCAGAATTTTAGCAACAAGGCTCATGTTTGCATACTGCTTAACTACATGAAAACAGGGAAGGTAATTGAAAAGTGTATCTCGCATACACAAACACTTTGCCAACCATCACTCAAAATCACTGCTCACCGCTGCAGTATGCAAAGTCACTATTAACATGTATCAGTGCTGTTTATTGTCAATTTACTCTTTATGCCATGAAAATGCATGTGGAAACATAACAAACTGAAGGCCCTAACAATATGACATATATTTACAATGCAGTCATGTGATGCCTCCCCTCATACACTATAACATTGGTCTCTTAGCATTTGTTCACAAATATATCAGCTACACTACATAAATTAATAACAAATGTGTGATATGCAATGGACATCAATCTGGCAACATGCAGAACTAGAACCATCTTCACAGTTGAACATGCCTACACATCCATCAACTGACCTTGGGAACTATTGACCCATAAGACTAACCAGCCTTATCTGAAAGGCTGTGGAAAAAATCATCATGGACCTTATTCACAAGGACAAAGGCAACCTTTAAAACTCTTGAGACAACTAAGTTTGGATTTGTCAAGGGTAGATTGTCCTTATTAAACCTAATGGACTTCTTTGAGAATGTCACCAAAGCCCAGGATGAGGGAAAACAGTGCACACTGCATATGTTGATTTTTCCAAAGTCTTTGACACAATCACCCATTCAGGTATCATACAGAAATTCTCCCATCTGTGGATTAAGTCATACATTACTAGATGGGCAGCCAACTGGCTCATTGACAGAATGCACACTGTCAAAGTTGGGGAGTCCTCCTCCACCAGTAGGCCAGTTACCAGTGGAGTACCACAAGGATCTGTGCTTGGCCTGCTACTGTTTGGAAATTATTTCTCTGAAGTCCAGGTGAAGGTAGATGGCCTGTGGCTTACCAAGTTTGAAGATGACTGTAAAATGGGTGCAATCATATAAAGTCCCCCAATGATGTTAACATATTACAGAAAGGGGTGACACAGACAAATGATTGGTGCCAAACTCACGGACTGAAACTTAACACAAAAAATGCCTCATTGTTCACTTTGGCAAAGAAGTAGCTCCTGCAAATTTTGATATACATAGCACTCCTTTAATCTCAAACTCAGTGGTGTGAGACTTGGGAACACAGGTTGATAGCAATCTAAACTTCGTTCACCATGTGTCCATTGTGGTAAGAAAAGCATTCTATATTGCACACCTCATAAATAAGGCCATCACATCCAAGACCAGGGAGGTCATAGCTCTGTTCTACTCTACCCTTATCAGACCAGTAATTGAGTACAATGCTCCCTTCTGTATGTACCTCACCAGACACCTGCAGCAACTGGAGATACCATAGAGGTTTCTGACCAAGAAAATCCAGGGCCTACAAAACATGACATACATGGAAAGACTGAAAGCCCTGTCACTGTACTCAGTGTCATACAGACTGCTGAGAGGTGACCTGCGCTAGGCCTACTGAGCAGTCTCAGACTCTGGCCTCATGGAAATGCTGGACATCTGCAAAGCAAATGGGACAAGAATAACTTCCCTCAGGTATCTTAACCAAGCCTGTGACAGAAACAGAACATGCTGGAGAGACAGATATATCTCCCAGTGATGGTTGCTCCTCTGGTATAGGCTCTCACTGCATGTTAAGCAGAGCACCTCAATGACCCTATTCAAGCACAACCTTGACAACTGGATGAATGACCATAAATTCACCCCAGGGGTGGCACCTATGTCCCTTATGAACAGGGGCATTTGGTGCTGATCAAAAAATTGCTCTGCTAACAATAACCAACTAATTGTGGTTCAATAAGAGTACTTGGGTTTTTAGCCTAGGGCCATTAGCCTAGTAACCTCCTATGAACTTATGAACCCATTAAACTATGCAGGCCTCCCATCTTCTCTCCTACATCCACTACTGATGTCATCCACTATAAGTTGTCCAGCCTTGTAAAAGTCAGACGTACCATGGCACTTGCTAAAAGTACTGAGCTTTGCAGTCTTTATACTTAGATAAGTAGAGGGTTCTGTTCTCACTGCAGTCAACTATGGTAGTGTGTGTGTGTGTGTGTGTGTGTGTGTGTGTGTGTGTGTGTGTGTGTGTGTGTGTGTGTGTGTGTGTGTGTGTGTGTGTCTGTCTATCTAGCCAGAACAGCATAACTATGTATCCTATAACTACCACTTCAATCCCATGGATTGACACTATTTTGACACTTGCACATGCCTGCACATTGATTCCATGCAGGTCTCCCAACATCTTCTCTCCAGCAACCACTATAAGTTGTCCTGCAGCCTTGTAAAGTAAGACTTGTGTTGTGGCACTTGCATACAGTACTGAGTTCTGTAGTCTGTATACTTAGAGAGGTAGGGGTTCTGTTCTCACTGCAATCAATTGTGGTATTTTGACACTTGCATATGCCTACACATTCATTTCATGCAGGCCTCTAAACATCTCTCCAACATCCACTGCTGATGTCATCCATTATAAGTTGTCCTACAGCCTTATAAAAATCAGACTTGTGCCACGATGCTTGCTTAAAGTATTGAGTTCTGTAGTCTGTATGCTCAGATAGGTAAGGGTTCTGTTCTCACTGCAGTCAACTGGAGTGCTTTTGTGTGTTTGTGTGTGCGTGCGTGTGTGTGTGTGTGTGCGTGTGTGTGTGTGTGTGTGTGTGTGTGTGTGTGTGTGTGTGTGTGTGTGTGTGTGTGTGTGTGTGTGTGTATATGTGTGTGTGTGTGTGTGTGTGTGTGTGTGTGTGTGTGTGTGTGTGTGTGTGTGTGTGTGTGTGTGCGTGCATGTGTGTGCTTGTGTACTTGCTTGACATTACAGAGAGCCTTCTACACCCACATGTGGGACACTGTTATTACTATATTCTACACATAAAACATTGCTGATATCATCAGCTATAAAGAGTTGCCTGAGACACTCCAGGTCAGACTTGAGCTGTGGAGCTAGCCTTAAATATAGAGTTCTGTAGTCCATGTACTTAGATATGTAGGGGAGCTGTTCTCACTGCATTCAACTGGGATGATGTGTGTGTGTGTGTGTGTGTGTGTGTGTGTGTGTGTGTGTGTGTGTGTGTGTGTGTGTGTGTGTGTGTGTGTCTGTGTGTGTGTGTATTTGTGCGCTTGCTTGACATTACAGACAGCCTTTTACACCAGCATATGGGACACTGTAATTACCATATTCTCCTCTCCAGAAACTGCTGATGTCATCAGCTATATCTGATTTGTGGATGTGCACTATTCCCACCAGGGCAGTGTCACAGACTGGCATGGAGGCCAGGCAGAAGTCACTTCATCCTATACAATACAGATTATAGTGACATGGCTTTCAGTCTAGCCACATACATTATGGCATGGTTTGTAGGCCCTGTGTTTTCTTAGTGAGAAACCCCTGTGGTCTCTCCAACTCCTGCATCTGTCTGGTGAGGTACATGCTAAGGAGACCATTATACTCTATTAGGGTTCTGATGAGGTTTGAGTAAAGTTCTGTAGTGTAATCCTCAGATCTGAATATGATAGCATGAGTTATGATGTGCACAACATAAGCTTTCAATACCAGTGTGGACACTTGGTGGTCGAAGTTCAAATTGCTATGTGTGTTCCCAGCTCTTGTATCACTGGGTTTCAGCATAGCGGGACTGTTGTCAATGCTGTAATTAGCAGGGAATTCAACTTTGCAGAAGGACAAAATAAAGACACATTTTTGCATTTATTTGTAGACCATGTGGCTTTGCCACCCATCATTTGCCCGTGTTAGTCCCTCCTGTAGTATGATATCATCATTAGTGGACTCAATGATTGCACCCAGTATGCAAAAATCAGCAAATGCGGTAAGCCAAAGACCATATACTTTAGCCTGAACTGTAAAGGAATAGATTCCATACAGTAAAGGGCCAAGCACAGGTCCATGGGGTATGCCAAAGGCCCTATACTTTAGCCTGAACTGTAAAGGAATAGATTCCAAACAGTAAAGGGCCAAGCACAGGTCCCTGGGGTATGCCAGTGGTGACAACTCTACCGGTACTGGTTGATTCCCCAGTTTTCACAGCATGTGTTCTGTCAGTGAGCCAATTGGCCACCCATCTAGTGAAGTAAGGGTTTATCCCCAGCTGGGAGAGTTTCTCAATGGTACTTGCAGCGGGGATTGTGCCCAAATCCTAGGCCAGATCAGGATAGGAAGTATGCGCTATCTTACCTTCATCCAGGCCTAACACACACAATCAATGTGCTGTGATAACATCACAGATCATCTACAGCATGACTCAGCACATACACCTTCCTAACATGGTTGAATACAAACTTCAACACATCATGCATACAGACTATGTTCCTGTAGAAGGATGTACATCAACATGCATCCATCTGAGTTGGGGGGGACAACATCTGATGCATGCATGTATAGACACATTCTGACTCTCCTCATCTGTGAAGTAGACTAACATGTCATCATGGACCTTCCCTAAATGGATGCTAGTAATATCCCGGCTGTGTGCAACAGACCTGTGTGACTTGTTAATGCTACATCATGTCTGTTACATCTGTTAGATTCCTCAAAGAAGTCATTGAGGGCATGCATGATGACAACACAATCATCCTTTTGAACTTGACAAGCCCAAGGCATTTAACAGAAATCCGCAATGAGGTATGCACTCAACACTATCAGATGTGGCAAAAAACACCTATATCACCAAGTGGGGAGACCACTGTATCACATACGTGGCATCTAATTATGTTGAAATGTGTAAAGTGACCTATATCTCCAGTGATCAGGTCTGTACATCACAGTTGTCTGCTAAGCCCTTTCCTGCCCATTATTTAAGTCACAGACATCACGAATGACATACACATTCTGTGTCCACATAGCTGTCTGAAGGACTACAGATTGTCGGAAATCATTGACTCCAGCTGTGATATTAGTATAATACAGACAGTAACAATACACAACCAAAGATTCCTGTCACAACCATGACAACATCTGCAGTGAAACAAAAACATGGGGGATGTGTTACATCAGGAAAACAACAACCCAAGGATAACATAGACATTACACCCTATAATCAGAACACTAGGTGTGTTACATGTGTCCTGGGTAGATGGTATGTGGAACATCCACCGGCATGTGACCACAGTGCTGACTACTCCCTTGTATGTAACACAACTACTGAGTATGTGAAGGACATCCACAACACAGGCCATAATACCTCCATAGTTCACAGCTTTCATCACACCAGTAACTCAGTACAATGCACCCTTCTTCATGTACCTCCCTACACATCTTCCAATGATGTACAACTGAAGTGTACCACCTTTACCACAGTGACCTGTCACACATCTTATTGGCCATACCTAGGTATTCTTTTTGTGGCATAAACATTACTGTCTGATGGTGTGGAACCCCCATCAAACTGTTACACCAGATGCATGCGTGATACCTGTTCTGGTGATTTACACATTACATACCTAGCTTGATGGCATGGGTGACATTCATGACAGTGTGGATTGTGCCGTATATACATTCCATGCACTCCAGCCAATTAGCCTGTATTGATCATAATGTCACATACAGGTATAGCAGTGTCCCTCGTAACACCTCCAGCAGATGTTACAGTGCCAGGACAGTGTGTATGATTACCCTCATAGAGTGCAGATGTATCATAATAATTGTAAAAGTGTGTTTCTGCAGAACCACCTTTGATCACTCTAAATCATATAGTTATGTCAGAGACATGGGATTACTAGTGGTATTAATCTGATATTGTCCATGACTGTGCGTGCTTCTTTTACTGTTGTCCATAAGCTTTTACCTGTGTCCCACTTGCTGAAGACCTCTGCTGAGATTACACTCATGTTCAGGCAAATCAGTTTGCACAGCTTCACAATATGCATCCTACTCCATCTGTAATAGATGTCCTCTGCATTGTTCATGTAAGGATGCTTATCTCACACAAACATCTTCGCCATTATGTCACCTTGTGTGACAGTCACATAATACAAATTTTCACTGTACAGTCCGTACAGTACCATATTGATATGTGACTGGTGTTTCTGCTGCAACTGTCTTCCATTGACATGCCCTCATGTGCTGTACATTAAGTTGTTTCACCTGTCCTCTTTCCCTGTGTTCATTCCTACAATTGATCTCTGTGCCCCTATTCAATACACACACTTTTCCTGAGTGTTTATTTTACATGGCAGTCCATGTACAATTACAGATCATTTACACAACTTAGGTACAAAATGCCTGAAATGGGATTTCACAATACTCTGCACTGTATACACTGTCCTGTGTTTGGACCATATACATAACTATATGTTAAGCCCTGGTAATCATTGTGGCATTCTCTGTGATCCTGCTAAACTACTATACTGTGAGGTAAACAGGTTTGCTATTTGTGTTGCTTTACACAGGCTCCTGGCTGACAACACTGTCGCCAGCCATGAAACCTCGTTTATTTATGTTTAAATGTTGTGCACAGCATGAATATGTAATTAGCGCTGCAGCTCACCATGCACACATGTAAACTCTGTGTAGGCTTCATGCAAAGCCTACATGGAATTTATTGAATCCCATGGAAATTTTAAACTACATGACTTCTAGAATGTCACTGTAGATTAGTCACTTCTTTTATGTATTCACTACTATGTTTAAAGAATTATAATCAAGTTACATTAGTCATTTTCTCAAAACGTCCACTAAAGTGTGAGGTACAAGGCCTCTATGCAGACAAAATCAGACAGAAATTCTAACTACGTCAGCAGACAGTGCCATTTTTATAACTTAAGCATCAGGAAAAACAGCCAAGCTCCGGCCATTGCAGAACACTGTTGAATGTCTCAAAAGCACTTTCCATTATATTTTACAGTCTTTAGCTTGCAAGCACTGTGCTGATATTAACAACACTTCATACTCTGAATCTATTCATGTAAACCAGGCAATTTTCTCATCCCAATGTGCTCCTCCCAAGGAACATGTAACTGCAGTACAATCATTCTCTTGGCCCTCTTCTTGTTCCCATTCCTCTTCCACCTCAACAGGTTTTGGACATGTATCACTTTTCTGTGACTCACCCACTAAAGATTCCACACTCATACAGTCCAACATCATAAGGAAGTCCTGCAAGACATCCATTGTTGACTAAACAAATACAGTAAACTCTCAGTTAACCAGATCGCAAGCAACCAGCACTCTCAAGCAACCGGCAAAAAAATCGAAGAAATACAGTACAATTTTCATGTGTTGCACTTTCCATCCCCCCCCCCCCCCCCAGAGAAACATACCTTATGTTTTTAGAGTTTTAGAGTTTTAAAAAGGAAGACAGGGATAAATTCCCTCTCTACCCAACCAGAGAACAAGTCAAACCAAACAAATAGTATAGGGTACAGTATTAGTCAGGCCTATTTTTAATAGTAACTCTCAAGCAACCAGAAACTACCAATCCCCATGGGTGCCGGTTAACTGAAAGTTTACTGTATGAACATTTGCATCCCTGTAAGGAAAAAACTGAAAGACTGTAATTTAAACCAGATTCTGCATTGCCAACACCCCTTTCCTGTAGGCAGAAAATTGCACTATGTGCTGCAACATAGTCTCTGAGAAATAATGATCCACCATTTCTGGTCTACAATCCACTGTCATCCACTTCTATGATTGCCACAAATGTGACACTATGTGCTCTTTCCCATACCACATCACTAACATTAACAAAATCACTTTCAAATAATCAAAAACTGTATCTGTCAATGATGACCATAATCAATATGCTTTCACTCTTCCCAATGATTTCTTAGAGAACAAGCCCATTGTGCCATCTTAGCTTTCATAAATTTAAGATAGTCAAAACCTTACTCTCGTTCTCCACTCAGCTTCAAACTGTGCCTCCTTAAAATGTCTGCCATTAACAAATGTATGTTCAGTTTAAATAATATGTGTGCTTAATTTTGCAATCTTATTTTATTAACCTGCCACTCACTGCTCTAAAGGTAACATAATATTATACTGTTCATATGTTGATAAGTGATTACTAGGCTAACGGCTTAACAGCCCTTACAAGCCTAGCCAATATTACCTGATTTTACTAGATATATGGTCTCTGGAGGCTAGGGGATGGCATAGGTTTGTGCCTGTGCCTTAAGTATTTTACAGATTACCTCTGCCCATAAGGGACATAGATGCTATATCAGGAGTGAATTTGTAATTCTCTATCTATTGAGATAAACTACTTTTGAAGAGGGCCAAGGAAGGGCTCTGCTTAATGTGAATAAGTAGCCTGTTCCAAAGAAGGGATAATCTCTGAGCACATATCTGTCCTTCCAGCAAGTTTTGTCTGAGTCGCATGCCAGATTTAGATCCCTAGGTCAGGTGACCCTCATGTTGTTTGGCTTGTGGGTGTGCAACAGCTCCATCAGGGCTGGATTCATGAGTGTCTTGTAGGTTAGGCATAAGTCAACCCTTAATAGCTGGTAGGTGACAGAGTAAAGGGATAGGGCTTTTAGTCCATCGGCATAGCACATGTTGTTTACACACAGTATTTTCTTTGTGAGGAACATTTGAAGTCACTCCAGCTGTTGTAAGAGCCTAGTCAATTGCATGGAAAATGGTGCATTCCACTCGATTATTGGTCTAATGAAGGCTGAGTACAGTGGGACTATAACTTCCTTGGATCTGGATGCCATATCATTACTTATAAGCCGTGCCACACAGAAAGACTTCCACACCACTGTGGACACATGGTGGTCAAAGTTCAGGCTACTATCTATCTGTGTACTCAAATCTCTCACCTCTGAGTCTACTCTTAGGAGTCTGCTATTAATGTTTTAATTTGCAGGGGTATTTGACTTCCTAAAGGGTATGATAAGGCATTTTTTCACATTTAGTTTTAGGCCATAGCTCTGACACCAATCATTGTTTTTGATTTACACCCTCCTGAAGGATATCTGTCACTGGGGGATTCGGTGATTGCCCTCAGCTTACAGTCATCAGCAAACTTTGTCATCCAGAAGCCTTCCACATTAGCCTTGACGTCAGGGAAGTACATTCCAAACAGGAGTGGTCCCAGCACTGAGACCTGTGACACACCACTAGTAACTGGCCTCTTCCTGCATTTAGATTCGCCCATTTTAACAATGTGTCCTGTCCGTGAGTCAATGGGATATCAATCTGGTGATTAATTTCCAGTTTTGTGAGTTTATTTATAATACCTAAGTGAGGAATCATGTCAAATGCCTTGGCCTGGTTAAGGTAGGCAATAGGCACTGTTTTACCCTCATCCATAGCCTCAGTGATGTTCTCACAGAAGTCCACCAGATTTAATAGGCATGACCTGCCCTTGATAAAGCCAAATTAGGTTGGGTCCAGTGTTTGGAGGCTTTCTATGTCATTATTTATCAGGTCCATTATTATTCTTTCCATGGCCTTGTATATAAAACTAGTCAAACGTAGAGTCTGTAATTTCCTGGGTGAGTTGATGATCCCCCTTTATGCAGAGAGATGAATGTGTCTGTCCTTCACTCTGTCGGGACAAAGCTGGTCTGGAGCCTGTGGTTAAATAGAGATTCTAATGAGCCTAATAGGTCTTGCTTCAAGCTGCATATGAGGCTAGCTGGTAGTGGGGGTGATGAGGAGGTGAACTGAACTGAATTTATCAGCCAGCAGATTAGCTATAGCTTCTGGCTGAGTATAGGTGATGCCATCTACACTTATTTCCACACATTGTTGGGTGTTGCCCTTAAGACTGTAGAAATTACAGAAAAATACATTATGGTTATCCTTAGCTTGGGAGACTGTTTTTGCCACAAAATCTGCTTTCAGAGACTTGACTAGTTCCCTGATTTGCTTGTTTAAACCAAAGAGGAATTTTTTGGCTATGTTGTACAGATTTTCTCATACTTCTCAACAGAAATTTCTGTCTTTTGTTGTCCAGCCTATTAATACCAAGGGTCCACCAGGATGGTCTGGTTTTGTGGTTTGTCATGGACTTATTTTGGTCTGGTACTGCTGTTTCTGTGCAGTAGTTTATATGGTCATACAGGGCTTTTGTGTATGCCTCAACATAGGCATCTGTGTTTTCTGGGTTTGGGAAAGCTTGGAAACTAGCTATACTGTCACTTAATAGGAGGTAGTTTACCTCAGAAAAGTTCTTAAAGTTTTTGGGGTTAGGTGGGGGGGTCGAGTTTACCTTTATTTCAAGGGAAACTGTTTTGTGATATTTTCTAACCAGTGAGGACATCACAATTGGAGAGATGCAGCACTCTCCCATATTTGTAAGTGCCAGGTCTAGGATATTTATACCCCTAGTGGGAGTGCAGACTAGCTGTCCCAGGGCATTCGCATTGACAAAGTCTAGAAATCTTTGGGCCTGCATGTTAGTGGTTGCGTATGCCTCCCAGTTAATGGAGAGGTAGTTAAAATTACCCACGAGTATGGTATTGGGCAGGATGGTGAGTAATTCAGGTATGATGTAGGGGTTTCCTGGTTTATGGTGGAGGACCTGCCATTAGCAAGAATATGGCAATGGATTTTTCCCATGGTTAGTTAAACATGGAGTAGTTCAAGCAATTCATATTGTTTGACCAGGCTTGAGGCGTGCTTATCCTTTATGTAGATAGATACATCTCCACCTTTTGCCTTTCATATTCAGTGAGGTTGGAACATATGAAAGGCATTAGAGCCATGCACTGCCAGAGCATTCTCTGTTACTTTGAACCATGAATCAGTAACTGCACAGAAATCAGCATTCTCCAGAGTGAGGAAACCTTCCAGGGGCTGCAATTTTTTGTCGTGGCTCCTAACATTGAGCAGTAACACCTTTAGCTTGATCTGAGTAGATTTATGTTGGAAGGTGTGTCTGTTTAGCAATGTCTTAAAAAGTCACTATAGTGGTGGTTAATGTTTTGCCCACTATCCAAAAGCCTAGTGGTGACATGCAAAGACCACCCTTGGCAAAGCAGAGTGGCCTGTCATCCATGTTCTCCCAGGCTGTTAAGTATTGGACCCATTTAGAATGACACCAGTCGCTAAGCCACTTGTTAAAGTTAATCATTTTCTGTTGGTATTGTGGCATCATCCTTCGAGATGGTAGAGTGCTGCTCAGTGCTATGTGACTGATACATATTCTCAGAGTTCAATCATCTCTCTCTTCATATATTCCAAGGAGATACTTATGAGGTCATTTATGCCCACATGGACTATGACTGACTCATACTGGTACTTGAGGTTAAGTGACCTGAGTGCTTGTGTGATCTGGTGGATCCTGTCCCCGGCAGGCAACTAACTGTGACTTTCTCTTTATCCAGCCTGGCAAGAGAGGCATCAGTGTGTCTCATAATGGAGTCTTCTATGACCAAAATATTGGGTTGTGAGGTGTTTCACCTTTTAGAATTGCTAGTTAAGACACAATGGGATGAGGTTTTATGTGTTGTAATAGGAATTGTCTTGTCTGTATGCATGCAGAGTTTCTGAGGACTGAGCTGATACTCTTTGAGCAGCGATAGTCCTGGGTGCTGTAATAATGTAATCCAAAACTAAATAGTCCTAACTAAATGCAGCAATGCTGCTCACCATGCATACTGGTTGCTCTATGATTACAGCAGGACTGAGGAAAAATTCCAAGGTAGGTTTTATAAGGAAATTGCAACTTCGGGTGATTGCATGTATACAAGGCACCACTAACTGCACTACGTGAAGAGCAGCTTCGTGCAGACTCTCAAGGTTTATATGCGAGCTGAAAAAAAGCAGGTTTTACACTAGTCATGCCCTAAGGCCAATCAGGTAAGCACACAATAACCAAGTGTTAGGGAGCCAAAAACAGATGCCTAATACTAACTGAAACACTAGGTACAGTGTATTTAAATGCAGAACAGCAGTCCTGTTCCTTCAAAATTTCACAAAAATCATAACCAGACGTTTTATATAATGATTAAGAATCCCAACTACCACCACCACTTTCAATTTCTGCTTTACTACTTATATCACTCAATCTATCTCCAACTTCTACAGCCAGCATTACTAACAGAAGGACCAACATCAGCCAACATCTCCTGAACTTCTTTCTGGGTCTTATCACACATGTTGTCCTTGTTTTTACCCAAATCCAATGATATCCTCATCAAAATAATCACTCAATGCACCACTGGAACAAAAATACAGAGAAATTCAAGCTAAAAACTCAAAATTAACTTTAAAAATGACAAAAACTTACAGAGCAGTTGAAGGGAGTGACCAGCCTTATGAATCACTACAAGGTGTCTTCCAACATTGGAAGTTTATTGTATATGTACACCATTTATACATATTGTAAGTACTTCTAATGGAAGAGTTTAACTATTCATATACAGACTGGAGAGACATCACTCATATAATATGTAAGCACAAATGCTGTTGAAATTCACAAAAACTAATAAATGGAAACATAGCGGTACAAGACCAAACAGGTGAAATAACTTAATATTAACTACCCTGTCTAACTGGCACATCACCCCCGTACTCTTCTACCTACTATTCACATGAATCACAATGTAGTTAAGGTTACACCTTGGAAATACACTACGCAGTGGACTTTTCCCTTAATTTCTGTAACCAGATTGACAACTTGCCAAACAAAATCCAATTTAAGCTCAAGGTTTGCTATTAGGTTGACTATTTCCTCAATAAAGAACTCACCTTGTCCTTGGGAGAAAAATTGTTCTATACATCTCAGATTATAGCTTCCCATGACTTACTCAATTATATCCCGTGTCAGTTTCTCAAACGTCTTTTAACAAGATTTGCTGCTTCATGGCCCAGGCTCGCAAGTAAAGTACATCAGTGACTAATCCTGGCTGATGGCAGCTGTCTAACCATGTCCTACTAAAATTCTTTGATCCAAGCCTAATTAATATACAAGATTCTGACTCTAAATAAAGTGCTTTTATCCAAGCCAACATTTGCTGCTTCATGGCTGAAGCCTGCAGTCAGGATCATCATTTCCTAGTCCTTGATACTGTTAATTGTCTACCCATTGCCCATAGATTTACTTTCATTGGTCCTTGATACTGTTAATTGTCAACCCATTGTCCATAGACTTACTTTCATTGGCCCTTGATACTGTTAATTGTCTACCCATTGCCCATAGACTTACTTTCATTGGTCCTTGATACTGTTAATTGTCTACCCATTGCCCATAGATTTACTTTCATTGGTCCTTGATACTGTTAAATATCTACCCATTGCCCATACATTTACTTTCATTGGTCCTTGATACTGTTAATTGTCTACCCATTGCCCATAGATTTACTTTCATTGGTCCTTGATACTGTTAATTGTCTACCCATTGCCCATAGATTTACTTTCATTGGTCCTTGATACTGTTAATTGTCTACCTATTGCCCATAGATTTACTTTCATTGGTCCTTGATACTGTTAATTGTCTACCCATTGCCCATAGATTTATTTCTATTGTAGCTTCATCAATACACCCAATTCTGATTCTATGTCAATGCCCTCACTTAGATTTTCCCTTATTGCCAACCTACTGTACAGATTCAACCCCCTCAATCAGCTCAGCTCCAAGCACCGTTATTGTCCCCAGATACCCTCTAACTACCAGCCCCAAGCCTGCCTCATTTAGAGTCCCTTCTACCCCAAACTATACTCCTCACAGTAAGCACAGTCTTCTGATTCTTCTTTCCTTTAAGGAAAAGTTAAAAACCTACCTTGCTAAACTTCCAAGTTTCGAAAAACATTTAGGGGTAACCTAATCTCCTCTTAATATGACAAGCCCTTTGGTCCTAATAAAGCTTTGGTCAAATGTTTTTCTTGATATCCACTGCAAAGTTTTTCTCTACTAATCTGTTCTGGGCTCTACACTACTTGCCTCTTTCCCATGCTCACGTCCAGAATTTGCAACTTCACTTTACTTAATTCCTCCATGTCATTAGTGCCTGTTTCCTGTCCATCTTACTCTCCTTCTGTTTTTCATTATTTACTTTGATGTTTATGTCTTTGTGTTACTTTTTAAGCCAGTTTTATAAGTTGGTCTCTTTTTATTTTATCTTATTTTACTAGGTTACTACTGATACACAGAGGCATCCATGTCCTTGTTTCTATATTTCTCAACATTGCCTATTCACGGTTTGTAATTTATTCCTTCTATCTTTCTTGTGCTTATTTCAGCTACTTTTGATTGCATGTAATTAGATCATGGCTGAAAAGAACCCCAGAGGTCCAAACTACATATGTGCCCCAAATTAATTCATCAATTAATTTAATTAATTAAAAAAATATATGTTCATACTCTTTACCAGAATCTAACAACATTCTCTGGCATCATGTCACATGCTATCACTACTGAAAGTCTGCTGAAATGAAAAATCAGAAAACAATAAGTCACACTAGTTAGACTAATAGGAGCCTGAAATAACAAGTAATATAATATAGGGATCTGTTCTGTGACCATTCCTGTTAGTGTGATGAACAACACAGTCCATCTGTGCACTACTTCATATGAGCAACAGCAGCAAATAGAAAACCCAAGTCAACCACAATATGCACAACATGTTTTAGAGTTAAGTAAGGCAAACATCAGCACAGCCAATTCTCATTCTAGAAGACCATGATAGAGATGGCATGCATGAAAAAAGATCAGAGACACATGCCCCATAGTATACACAGACAAAGTCCTTACTGTGCCCCTTGATGACATAAAATTGATTGGTGTCTCAGGTGGTGAAGAAGCCAATGTGGGGAGGTGAGAGTAAGTGGGCATTGTCAGCTTGTCTGAGGGGAAGAATGCAGTCCAAGCTACTGCAGAGCAAAAATCTCATATATATATATATATAGACAGAGAGAGGGAGAGAGAGATGCATGGCATGCGGTTTAAGGGCTGGAGACATGGAGACGTGCTCAGCTCTACTAAGCAGCATCTCTGAGATGGCCTTCATGGAGTACGTAAAGGATAGTACACACTCACAAGGGAAGGCAATAACAGGAACTTATGTCTGCAAGGGTACACATGAGCCATGTGGAAGGAGTTAGGGTCATAAAAAGAAAAATACCTCATAGATGCCTGGACACTCCATGACTAACTCAACATAATGATGATGAATGAATGGGCTAAATAGTCAGGAAGTGTGGGGACCAGGAACAAATATAAACAAAAATAATTAGGACATCATACAGAGAAATACTAGGTCCAAAAACATAAAGATTCATTATACAATAAAACAATACAATACAATACACAATAACACAATGAATACATACTACTACACACTACAATGCAACACAATACACAATAGCACAAACACTGAAGTATTTTCTCAGGGGAGGCAAGTTTCCTTGCACCCTTTTATGGGAGTTTATTCTCCAAACACCTGCTTATTTAAATATATTAATACTATGGTCACAAAACCATAAAAAGAGAAACATTACAATGAGGGGGAAAACTATTCCTGCACACATCTGCAGCACTGTACTGCACATTACAGTGTATTCAAATTATACCTGCAATTCAAGAAAACAAAAATCCACAGCAAGCTTCTCATTGCCTCCCCTGAAAGTCCTCAGAACCGACTGAACACCAAACTTGCCACAAAAATGTATCACCTATAAGCCACAAATTCAATATAAAAAATACCAAATTCTATAATCGTAGAGTGTAGTGTTAACTCTCTAATAATAGTACAATTGACAAAACTATAGGCAGCAATTTGACATTCTCTTATCTACATCTCCCAACACCCATCTTAGATAGTCGAAACTATGGTCCAGTGTACCTCCAAATATACAATAAACAGTCAGTAGATTTACACATAACTGATTTTGCTTCCAAAGGTAGCAGATCTCAGTTGCTGCTTGCTTACAAACATATGATCAATGTCTTATCTACTACCACAATGACATATGGTCGTACAGTACGCTTGTACTCTAGAAGCAAACAATACTAGTATAAACACACAAATGAATGCTTTACTACAACCATAGAAACAATAGTTTCATAACCTGTTTACAAAGATTTATCTGAATTGATTGTACTTTCATGAGACATTTAAATATTTCTGTGCAGGTATTACCACTGTACATATAAAGGCCAAGGTAAATGAAGAGTCTCTAATCACCAAAAACAACTGTTTTCTAGTCTACTGTCTGTATAGGTGAGACTCCAAAACAGCTCTGACAACAGTTCTGAACACGTTATTCACAAAAAAAATGGATTCATTCAAATTCACATTCAAACTTAATTTGTGTCAAGAATAAAAGTATTTATAAGCATTATTTCATATATTTACCTTACCTAGAATGGCACACATAAGTATTTATTGCCTTACAGGAAAACATGCATATTTACAAATCATTATTTCACAGCTGACTTTGAAACTAATGGTCCCATTCAGGTGATTTAATATGATGAAGACTGTAAAATAGGATGGAATGCCATAGGAGTATGTTGGTCAATACCATGGGAGTATGTTGGTCTATGCCATGGGAGAATTTTGATCTATGCCATGGGATTATGTTGGTCTATACTGTGGGAGTATGTTGGTCTATGCCATAGGAGTATGTTGGCCTATGCCATGGGAGTATGTTGGTCTATGCCATGAGAGTATGTTGGTCTATGCCATGAGATTATGTTGGTCTATACTGTGGGAGTATGTTGATCTATACTATAGGAGTATGTTGGTCTGTGTTGTAGGAGTATGTTGGTCTATGCCATAGGAGTATGTTGGTCTATGCCATGGGAGTATGTTGGTGTATGCCTTGGGATTTTGTTGGTCTATGCCATGGGAGTATGTTGGTCTATGCCATAGGAGTATGTCGGTCTATGCCATGTTAGTATGTTTGCCTATGCCATGGCAGTATGTTCATCTGCCATGGGAGTATGTTGGCCTATGCTGTGGGAGTATGTTGGTCTATGCCATGGGAATATGTTGGTCTATGTCATAGGAGTATGTTGATCTATGCTGTAACAGTGTTTGGTCTATGCCAATGGAGTATGTTGGTCTATGCCATAGGAGTATGTTGGTCTATGCCATAGGAGTATGTTGGTCTATGCTGTGGGAGTATATTGGTCTGTGCCATGGGATTATGTTGGTCTATGCCATGGCATTCTGTTGGTCTGTGCCACAGCAGTATGCTTGTCTATGCCATGGCAGTATGTTGGTCTATGCTGTGAGAGTATGTTGGTCTATGTCATACGAATATGTTTGTCTATGCCATGGGAGTGTGTTGTTCTCCTGACAGAAGTTCTAGTGACTGCTGAAAGACTGAATACAAAGTGTCAAAACAATTTTCCTCAATGCTGGAGTTTTCTCTTTTCTCCCTGTTGTATGACCTCAGAGTAGATATAGAATAGGTAGCTGGGGGTATCGCCCTCCATAGTGAGATGAAACGTGTCTTGCCTCCCTGCAAAAAAAAAAATCTTACCTCTAAGGCTTGTCAAAACTTGTTTCTGTTGTTTTTAGGAGAATTTGAATTTGTTGGAGTGCTGTCAACTGAGCAACATGAATCATGTTGTATCACTTGAGGATACAATCATACTTTAAGTTTGCCTTAAAGAATTATACAAATGATATACCTGGAATTACTCACATTTCAGTGTAAACAAACTTGTTCTAGCAAAATTGTGCATAGCACATACATAATGAACAGGCAACTGGTAAAATTGGGGAAAAGAAACAGGAGACCAAGGCACATTTAGAATCAAAATCACATTTATTGGTCAAGTATGTGCACATACAAGGAATGTGACTCTACTTTCAGTGACTCTCCAAGTATGAATTACATAAACAACAGACATACAACTATTAAGAACAAGCCAAAAAAATGTAAATATACATATATATATATATATATATATATATATATATATATATATATATATACACACATACAAGGTGCAAAGTGCAACTCAGTGCAAGAAATACTGAAATAAACTCTGAAAGAAACAAGTATTAACAATACTCGGAGGCTTGGGAAAAAGAATACCCCAGCCTAACAAGCTGAGTTAATCATTTATGAACCTGATGGCCTGTGGAGAAAAACTGTTCTTATATCTGCTTGTTTTGGTGCATACTAATCTATAATGCCTGGTTGATAGTAATAGTTCAAAAAGATGGTGGCCTGGATGTGAAGGGTCAGTAACGATTCTTCCTGCCCTTTTCATTACTCTGGAATAGTACAGGTCCTGTAAGGAGGGCAAACTAGCGCCAATGATATTTTTGGCAGACCTGACTATTCGATGTAACCTATTTTTGTCATGATTAGACAGAGATACAAACCACACTGTTATGGATGAGCTATGAACAGACTCAATGACTGCCGTATAGAACTGAATCAACAGTTCCTGTGGGAGGTTGAACTTCCTCAGCTGTCACAGAACGTACATTCACTCTTGTGCCTTTTTTATGATGGACCCTACATTGCTCTCCCACTTCAAGTCCTGGGAGATTATAGATCCCAAAAACCTGAAAGATTCCACAATTGACACAGCAGTATTAAATATAAAGAGGGGGGATAATATTGTAGTACCACTCATAAAGTCCACTGTTATTTCCACAGTTTTAAGAGTGTTCAGCTCCAGATTATTCTGACTACACCAAAAGGCCAGCTGTTCAACCTCTCATCTGTATGCAGACTAATCACCATTCCTGATAAGCTTGATGATAGTTGTATTGTCCACGTATTTAATAAGTTTGACAGAGGGGTCCTTAGAGATGCAGTCATTAGTGTAGAGGGAGAATAGCAGTGGGGAGAGCACACATCCCTGCGGGGCATCTGTATGACTGTGCGACAGCTAGATGTAAATTTCCCCAGTTTCACCTGCTGTTTCCTGTTGGTCAGAAAATTGATGATCCATTGTCAGGTGGAAACAGGAACGAAAAGCTATGAGACGGTCAAGTGAGAAGTTCCAGAATTATTGTATTAAATGCAGAGCTGAAGTCCACAAACAGAATCCTTGCATATGTCCCTGGGTTGTCAAGATGTTGCAACATATAGTGCAGGCCCATATTAACTGCATCATCCACTGACCAGTTTTCTCGATAAGCAAACTGGACGGGGTCCAATGAGGGAGCTGTAATATCCTTCAGTGAGCTAACATCAGCCTCTCAAAAGTCTTCATGACCACCAATGTCAAAGCAACAGGCCTGTAGTCATTCAGTTCTGTTATACTGGACTTTTTAGGGACTGGAATTATCGTGGCTTGTCTGAAACATAAGGGAACTTCACACAGCTCTAATGATTTATTAAAAATTCAAGTAAAAACAGCAGCCATTTGATCAGCACAGATTTTAAACAGGCGGTTGAAACCCCATCTGGACCAGCTGCTTTCTTAATTTGCTGTCTTTTAAAAAAATGACACACATCCTCTTCAGAGATAATTAATGCAGGTTGAATGTGAGAATGTGTGGAAGAGAGAGTTATACATGCCTGAGCTCTGACAGAGCTGGCGACAGTGTCATTTGTAGCCCCAGGCTTATCAAACCTGCAGTGAAAAGCATTCAAGTCATTAGCCAGCAGATAATTAGTTGCAGTATAGGAGGATGGTTTCCTACAATGTGTAATGTTTTGTAGACCTTTCCACACTGATTCAGGATCATTGGCTAAAGACTGTTTTTTTCAGCTTTTCAGGATAGTTCTTTTTAGCTACTTTTATTTCATTTGTCAGTGTGTTCCTTGCCTGTTTAAAAAGTGTTCTATCCCACTTCTATTGGCATCTTCCTTGGCTTGACGAAGCTGCTTAAGTTTAGCAGTAAACCATGGTTTGCTGTTGTTAAATTTTAACCAGGTCTTAGTGGAGACACACATATATTCACAGAAGCTAACATAAGATGTTAATGTGTCTGCCAGTTCATGCAAGTTAGCAGCAGAATCTTCAAAGATACTTCAATCCGTACAATCAAAGCAGGCTTGCAGCTTCAGCTTTACACCAATAGTCCACCTTCTCACTGTATTGATCACACGTTTAGCAGATTTTAACTTGCTGTTATAGATAGGAAGTATATGACTCAGACAGTGGTCAGTAAAGCCCAAAGCTGCACAGGGTACAGCACAATAAGCATGTTGTAACACTGTATAACAATGATCCACTGTGTGTTCTTTTCTCTGGTAGGGCACTTTACATGCTGTGTAATTTAGGAAGTTCATGTCTAAGATTTGCCTTATTGAAATCCCCCAGAATAATCAGAAAGGAGTTTGGATAATTCTGTTCCAAGCACATTATCTGATCAGACAGTTTTTGTAGTGCCGCCCTCACACAGGCTTGAGGGGGAATGTAAACACTAACCAGAATAAATGAAGAGAACTCCCGAGGTGATTAAAAAGGTCAATAATTAACACAAAACATTTCTAAGTCAGGGCAGCACATTTTATGACATCATTACACCAACCTCCATTGATATAAAAGCAGATTCCACCTCCTTTACTCTTCCCTGATGTATCCAATACTCGTCTACTCTGTAAAGTTGAAAGCTGAGCAAATATAATGCAGAGTCTGGAATGGATACATTTAGACAGGTTTCTGAGAAACACAGTACAGAAGAAAGTGAAAAATCCTTGTGAGTTTCATTGAGAAGTAACAGTTTATCCATCTTATTGGATAGGGAGCAGAGGTTTGCCAGATGTAAACTTGGGAGTACCATTTGAAAACCTCTCTGTCTCAGCCTAACCAGTGCACCAGCTTGCTTCCCCCTTTTGCAATGCCTGTGTCTACCTCTGCTGCTCCTCCAGCTAGGATCACCAGAAAATGTCTTAATTGTGGAAAATACGGTGTGAAATTGCACGAAATGAATTGCCAAATATTCAACAATTCTTCACAAGTATACTTAATTATGGTTAAACACCAAACAACAAGAAAAATATACAAAAACAAACAGAATACTAGAGAGCACTGAACCGAGGCTACCATTCACGGTGCCATCTTGTTTTTTTTTAGAGACAAGGATCAAAGTTTTGCTGACAGCATATCTACAGTAGATTAAACAATCCTTCAGAAGATGTACATTTGACTCTGAGAAGCATTGTCAATAGGGTATAATTACTATTGTTTCATCTTTATACATATGTATAACATGAATAGTGTAGAACCCTGTAGAGATGTGTATTTATTTAATTAAACATCTTATCCAGCTAGAGAGGCAGTGCAAGGTGTATCACCAGAAAAGTAAGTGAGATGAACAAGATTAAGTTTTGGAAATCACCTGAAATCATTCTTCCTATTTTCATATAAATTATTTAGAAACTTCTTGAGCATATTTTTCAGTGTCTTGTATAATTTGGTACTGTCTGAGTGTCAGTGTTTAATGTACAATGTAAGCAATACACAAGGCCTGATACACTGTTTCAGTTATGTATAACATTTTCAGGAAAAGGAATGGCCCTCATAACCATCCATCATGGAGGCGGGCAGTAACTTCTTTTCTCTGTCTGCTACCCCATGTAAACCCTCATACATCTGACTTTATAGTAGTGGCTTCTTTGCTGTGTTTTATGAACTGAGGGGTCATGATGTGGTATCGAACTTTTCCATTTGTCATGCTTTATTTTAAAGCTGCCTGCATCAGACTGGTGAGGCTTCAAACTCAAGTCATGCAGAGTATAAAGGACTCGCTGATAACAGCTTAAGATGTGGTAGTGTTGTGATGTCTGACACTAAATCTAAAACGTGCCATTGATCATAATGAGAGCCATACCACTCAGCTGTCTGGAATTTTGTAGAACATACCTGATTTTGCCTTATATTTTTGCCCTGTCACTCATAGCATTTTTATTTTTTGGCAAATCAATGAGAATTATAATTAGTCAATAATGACAGACATTAGAGTCTCATTCTTATTATTTATCAGAAAATGCATGTGTTTTTAAGTAAGAAACATCTTTATTCAATTATCACTAATGACATAGGCAATCATACATTTATATAAATCAAAAAGCAAAACATACTGACATATTTTCAGTTGTAAAAATTCTATATTACAAATAATGTTCTATTCAGTTATTGTCAGTCAAACATTACACAGCTCATTCAATTCCTGCCTTCCTTTAAACCTTATTCCTCCTGTAAAACATTATTCTGCATGTATTGTTCATATATTTCCCATTTACATCTATGTAATTTTCTCCACATCCAGTTCTTTTACTTCTATTACTATATTCACTACATCTAATAGGGTTAGTTTAGACTTTGATTACCATTTTCTAGTAATTGCTTTTTTGGCAGACACCAGAATTAAACCTAGCAATGCCTTATTAGGTCAGGGCAATTCCAATTCTGTATCACAGCTCAAAAACTAATTTCCTTAGTTATACCAGTTTGCGTACCCAATATTTCTGTCAGAATAGTCTGCAGGGAATTTTTAAAGTCTGCCAACTTATTATACTCCCAAAATATATGTTCCCAATTATCTCTTTCTTTCCCATTATACCTCCAACATTTGCAGTCTACCTGAGGAAAAGTCCTTTTGAGTCAGCTTGGGGTATAAAATACTTAAGCAAACACTTCTAAGAAAAAAATCCCAAATCTTCTAGACGTTGTTGCATATTTGGGAGTTATAAATAGGTCCTCCCATGGTTTCTTTGTGAATTGATGATCCAGTCTCTGTTCACAATCCTTTCTAAACTCCTCTGATTGATTCCTATAATTATCATGCAATATTTTATATGCCCTACTAATTATTCTTTTTTAAAGCAGCTTCTCTTCTAGATTCTACTAAAATTTTACCAGTGCTGGTCTTCCACTTAGGATCCCCCTATTCCTTTCTCTTTGTCTATACTCTGATATCAGTCCTTGATAGGGAAAGCAATCTCTAGCCTGCAGTCCAAAAGAACTATTGGCCTCTTCCCATTCAATTACCTTTCCCTTTCTTATTATGTGCTCCCAATGCTTTGGTTCCTTTGCCAGTTTTCTCCAGTAAATTCCAGCCCCCTCTTGTCTAATATCTATACCCTTAATAGCTGTCATCCCTAAATCCCCTTTCTCCATTTACATTTTGGTTTAGTTCTTAGAATACTTTTTGCTACTTTATGAACATAATATTCTGTATGGTTATTGTTATTCTCCTTAAGGATCTGCATCATGTTTCATTATCATCCCTTTCCACTTTGAATTATAGCTTTCTGTTTGTGCTGTGTTTAGGAGCTTCAACGGTGTAGATCTGAAATGTCCCTTCAAATAAGGTAATCCAAAAACACATTGTTCTGTTGGAAGGATCAACCTATCCCACTAGACTCTTCCCCTCTTCCCCTCCCAGATAAAATCTTTCAACTCTTTATTATTTGCTATCTACAACTTCTCCTCTTTTTGATAGAAATATGTCTAACCAGTATATAAAACTAAAGGGACTAAAAACATTTTCACTGCTTGTATCTTGCTATCCATGTCCATAAAACAGAGCTTGCAATTTCTCAGTTTTTGTATTATCTTTTGTTTAGTCTCTTCCCACATATCCTTAGCTGCCATAACAGAATCCTTTTTAATCCATACTCCCAATACTTCATTTTATCGTGTCCCCATAAATATGGCTATTGTTGAACCAATTTTTGTGTGGGTATATTGTTTACAGCTATTGTCTTTGTTTTATCTTCATTAATTTTGTATCCTGAAATGACTTGAAACTGGTTCAGAATGTTCCACAACACTGAAACATCTTTTTCTGGTTTTATGAGGTACAAAACAATATCTTCTGCAAATAAAGACAACTTTTCCTGATTACCATACCAGTTATATCCTTGAATTTCTGAGTACCTTATCTTCTTTGCCAATCCACACATCCAACACAAATAACAAAGGAGAAAGAGAACATCCCTTCCTGGTTCCTCTGTTCAAACAAAACTTATCAGAGAAGACCCCCCGCAAATTAAATTTACATCTCTGATCCCTCATATTTCTTCCTAATTAACCTTATTGTTTTGTCAGGGAATGTAAATGCTTCCATTGCCCTACTCATAAAATCCCAGCTTACTCTGTTGAATACTTTCTCTGCACCACCACCGACAGTGATATTTTCTTACATTCTGATTCCCTCTGGATCATTAATGTCAAGTGTTTACTCCCTCCACAAAACTACATTGATCCCATGTCTATCAATTTTGGCATCACCTTTGCCATTTTTCTGGCCATTACAGACATAAACACTTTATAATCATGGTTTAGAATCAGAATAGGCCTGTACGAAGCTAGATCTGATGGGTCTTTACCACCTTTAGATATTACGAACACCAAAGAATTCTTTTAGGATGTTGGTGTTTCTCCTCCTTTTAAAATACTGTTAAACAAACGCTTCCAGATTGTTACCACTTTCTTCCCTCCTAACTTCCAAATTGCCACAGGAATACCATCTATTCCTAGAGACTTTCCTGTAGATTGGTTATGCATCACCCTTTTTATCTCATCACCCCATATATTAACTGTTAATTGTTGAGCCTCATCTACCTCTAACCATGGCGTATTTAATTATTTCATAAACATTTGTACTTTTTCTTGATTTTCACATGTCTATTCTTTATACAGATGTTCATAAAATTTATAAAATATTTATAATACCTCTGCAGGATCTCTGGTTTTTTTCTTTGTTATAGGCTCCCTAAGCTTGGCAGCAATCCTTTCTTTCTGTTGCCTGAACCATTGTGCTAAATGTTTTTGTGTTCTAGGGTTATCAAAAATAGTTGCTTAACAGTAATCTTTCTAAACTTATACATAGTATCAAGGTAGTCATTTATTTTAACTTTGGCACTCTGCACCTTTTCTTGTTCTGTAAGATTTCCCCATTTCTGCAGAACTTTAACCTTTGTCAGTCCCTCTAAATAATTCTTGTTACTTCTTAGCCATAGCTCTCTTTATTTTCACCCTATTTTTAAACTCCACTTTCATTTTATCCCATCCCCTAGCTATATTTTCTGAAGAAATGTATATCTTCCCTAATAACTTCTGAACAATTTCCACTACCCATTCCTTAAATTCCTCTCTTTTTAACAGATAGGTGAGGAAGTGCCAGTGTCTCATTTTTATTTCATTACCCTGCATTTTTGTTTTAGTTACTATTGGCACATGACCCGAAATACTTATTGGATGCATATCAAAACTTTCAATTAGATGCACATGTTGCTTTGAAATATAATTTCTGTCTAGACTAGCCCTGTTTTTGTACTTTGGGAAATAATATGCACATTCTCTCCGAGTTCCTTTTTATAGAGTTGTTTCCTGTCATATCCATTTGAACTTATATCACGTCTTAAAAGACTTTTTTAATGAGAACCCACAAAAAAAAGCAAACACACTCCTGGAACATCCCATAACATATTAACTTAATATAAACATACAAAACAATGTATATCTTAAAATAATGAAGTGTATCCCTGTACCAGAGTGACATCTATACTCATAGGCTTGAACTGACCTATTGTGAAGGTTATCCATGTTAAAATACATGGTACAACCTGTGCTTCTGCTTACACTAAATGATGTCTGGTTTTGTCTTATCTTTATTTCTCTCCCAGATTTAGAAGACAGCTTGGATGTTTTCAGAAAACATTATATTTTACCCATTGAAACAAAAAAGTATTCTGTTTCTATTGCCCTTATCAGCTTGTGTCCATAGAATTATGAGAACCAGGTACACAGTTGCCTTCAGCATCAGCTTCTTATCTTGCACTGTGAGCATTTATTTGCTAAAGGAAATCTTTTCATTACATTCAGTGTTATTTTATTACTTTTTTCCACTTAAAATGTGTTGCTAGATCTAGCCAAGAGCCTTAATCTAGTCATTCCCCTATGCAAAAGTAAGAAAAAGCATATAAATTTTATTTATATCATGCTCTTTTGGCTTTCTTCAACTTTTACATTGCAGTGCCTACATTTTATAAAACTGAACAAGAAGAAAGAAGAAGGAAAAAGGAGCACCTTCTTACTTTAGTATCCCTATTACACAAAAAATAACCGAAAAATCTTTACTGTATAACATGCATTATATGTTATATTTTATAAAAATACTGTTAAAAACAAAAAGTATTTTACTTACAGTTACCTTTTTCCTTCCTCTTCCTCTCTCCTAAATAGGTTCATAGGTTCATAGGATGATACTAGGCTATTGTCCCAGAGGCCCTTATAAGCCTAGCCAAGAATTTCTCCCATGTTCTCTCAAAGTCAGCACCTGTTTCCCCTGTCCAGCAGGGACACAGGTGGGATCCCAGGGGTATATTTTCTGCTTCCCATCCAGTCCAGGTTTCTCTAAAAGAGGGCTAGAGAGGTACTCTGTGTGACATGGAGAGGGAGTCTATTCCACAGATAGGGAGTCTTTGGGACACAAATCTATCCTGCCAAGTTCTATTAATGTCACAGACTAGGTTAAGGCCTTGCGTGTGGGTTGCGCAAGTGGAGTTTGTCTTATGGATATGCAGCAAATCCATCAAAGCTGGGACTGAAATGGCCTTGTATGCCAGACACAGGTCACGTCTGAGCAGTCTGTATGAGACTGAGAAGAGGGACAGGGCTTTTAGCCTATCTGCATAGGATAGGTGTTTGAGACCCTGGATTTTCCTTGTCAGGAATCTCTGTGGTCTCTACAGCTGCTGCATGTGCTTGGCAAGGCACATGCCGAAGGGGGCATTGTACTCGATAATGGGTCTGATAAGGGAGGAGTACAGGGATGTTATGACCTCCTTGTTCCTGGATGAAATACCCTTATTTATGAGGTGGGTCATGTAGAAAGCCTTCCATACAATGGAGGCAACATGGTGGTCAAAAGCCAGGTTGCTATCAACCTGGGTGCCCAAGTCCCTCATGACTGATTGCATGCTTAGTACATTGTTATTAATGTGATAATTAGTGGGGATGACATTTTCAACAAAGGGGATAATGATGAATTTCTTAGCGTTCAGTTTGAGGCCATGCTTCTGGCACCAGTCATTAGTTTGGGTAAGTCCCTCTTGGAGGATGTTCACATCACTAGGGGAATTTAAGACAGTGCCTAGCTTGCAGTCATCTGCAAACTCGGTCAGCTGCAGACCACTGGTTTTGTCTTGCACCTCAGAAAAGTATATCCCAAACAGTAGAGGCCCCCAAGACTGATCCTTGGGGTACACCGCTCATTGCAGGTTTACTACTAGAGGTGGCTTCCTCTGCTTTGATTGAATGGGTTCTATCAGTGAATCAGTTAGCCACCCATCTGGTAACATACGAGTTGATGCCTAGCTGGGAGAGTTTATCTATTATGCCCGAGTGGGGAATAGTGTCAAAGGTATTGGCTATGTCAAGGTAGGCAGTGTGCACCATCTTCCCCTCGTCCATGGCTTTGGTAACTGTTTTAATGAAGTTGACCAAGTTTAACAGGCATGATCTCCCTTTGACAAAACCAAACTGTGTGGTGCCAAGCATTTGGAGGCTGCTAATGTCCTTGTTTATAAGGTTCATGATAATGTGTTCCATGGCCTTGCAGATCATGCTAGTTAGGCTGATGGGCCTACAACTGCCTGGGTCAGTGGATGCTCAACCTTTGTGTAGAAGGATGACAGTGGCTGTCCTCCATTCAGCTGGGATGAAGCCTGTGCTCAGGCTTTAGTAGAATAGGGTGTCTAATGGAACTGAGAACTCATGCCTGAGTTCATGTTGAATACAGCCAGGGATGTTATCCTGTCCCATGGAGACTGCATTATTTGCCTTTAACAGGGCGTTAAGGACCTGCCTCCTGGAGATGAGGGGAGGGGTCAGGTGCTGGGGATGTCCTGGTTTACTGATGGGGGGGACAGGGGGGGTGAAGTTTTCACTGAACCTGTCTGCCAGCAGGTTGGCTGTATCTATGGCATCTGTGTATGTGGTGTTATTGACCACGAGTTCAGAACAAATTTGGGTGTTGCCTTTGAGATTGCGGACATATGTGAAGAAGGCCTTTTGATTGTCCTTGGTCGAAGTTAGCCTTAGAGGATTTCACCAGTGACCTTATTTGCTTGTTCAGACAAAGGAGAGATTGCTTCCAACTTGGCACCTGCTCCTTCTTGGCCCTGGACAGCAACTTTTTCCTTCTATTATAGAGCTATCCACCAGATAGGTTTACTCTTCCTTGAAGAAGATGATTTGGTCCTGTCAGATATTGCCGAGTCCATACAGCTATGTAGGTGCTCATATAGATTTTTGGTGTAGGCTTGGACATTAATGTCAGTTCCAACTGAAGGGATGGTAGCTGTGAAGCTGCTTATACCTGCTTTGAGGAGATTGTAGTCAGCTTTGGAAAAGTTTTTTCATTTGCCCTGACGGGGGGGGGGGGGGTGGTCAGGGGAGATGATGACTTCAAAAGTGATCGCTTTATGGTCAGATCTTACCAAGGAGGATGACACTGTAGGAGTGCTACAGTGGCTGTTCATGCTGGTTAGGACCTGGTCCAGGATATTTTCACCTCTCGTAGAGGTGTCAACTAGCTGATCCAATGCATTGGCATTGACGAAGTCAAGGAATCTCTGGGCATTCATGTTTGGGCTAGAATAAGCCTTCCACTCTATGGTTGGGTAGTTAAGGTCACCCTGGATCAGGGTAGAGGGTTGAATCATGGATGGATTCAAGTAAGTCCAGATAGGTGGAGTGGGCATCCTGAGTCATGGCTGGGGATCTGTAGCTAGCTATGATTTGAATAGGTGTTTTGTCAACAGTTAACTGTACTTGGAGTGTCTTCTGTGCGTCATACCATTTGACCAGCCTGGAGGTGTGCATGTCTTTGATAAATATTGAAACTCCACCTCCTTTGGCTTTGTAGCCCTCTGTTTGGGGTCTGAAAGTATGGTAGGATGAGTAACCTGGTAAGGCTGGGGTGCTGTTCACAGCTTTGAACCAGGTTTCAGTGACTGCACAAATGTCAGCATCCTCCACGGCAAGGAATGCTTGCAAAGAGTGCAGTTTCATGCTAAGACTCCAAGCGTTTAGCAGCATGACCTTTAAATTTTGGGGTCTATATTACACCATCGAACGCTTAAAAAAGTGAACAATGATTAATCGACCCCATGTAAGCTTACAATGTCGAAACTTCAGAACAGCGATTTTTTTCCAAGGGAAAAAAAATCACTGTTCCAAAAAATAAAAAAATAAAAAAAAAACTTTAAAACATTACATAAAGTGGGGGGCTTTGCCCCCCACACCCCCGACATGGGGGGCTGTGCCCCCCACACACACCCTACTTAAATATACCAACTCTGAGCTCAAACTACAGTGCCGAAAATGGCAAAGTAATGGAAGCGGCCAAACAAATTATTTCCCAAGGAAAGAATTTGCTTAAAAGCTGCTTCGTTATTTTGTCTTTTCGCTGTTTTATGTTCGATCAAGACACATTCGATAGAATGCGTCTGCGATCACATAATAGGAACTCAAATTTTGTTCTTCCAAACAATAATAACATGAAATAGAGCATATGTTTTAGAATCTCCTATAAGCTTTAACAAAGTCAAAACATCCAATATTTCTAGGTTTTCTTTTCCCCCATATTTCAGAAATGTGAATGATGCTTTGTAATCCCACATTTACTCATTAATTTCTGAGTTATTGGTTTTCTTCCTGTTGATCTCCATCTCCCAACTCCAGTCTCTGGTTCATTTCCAATGTACTCCTGGCTCTTCTAGTCAACTCCTGGGCTTTTTTACTGTCTGTCAAACATTTTCCTTTGGAACATTAGTAAAGGTTTCACTGGCATAGTCTTTCTATGAGCTTTGTTATCAGAAGAATAAGGGGCAGAATCCCCTTTGTTTAATAGCTCATTTTTGTTGGGCACACTTTTGTATTTCTTCCTTAGCATATTCTGCATCAAAAAATGACTTTGACCTTCCAGGAAAAAAATATTCTGAAGGTAGCTGGGTACAGCAGCTTAAATCTCACACCTACTTCTCAATATTCCCTGATTGCTGAAATAAATTTACTCCTCTTCTGCCTGGTGTACAATGAGTAATCATTTTCCACAAATACTCTTACTGTACCCAACTTTTAATACTTTAACCTTCTGTCACAGTTTTGTCAGAGTCAATTGTTCTGCTGGAAGGATTGTATCTTTACTATTAGAGGTCTTTGCTGCTTTCTCATAGTCAGGTTAGGAAAATACACAAGATGTGCCTTTTCGATTAACAATTCCTGTTGTGGAATACTGGTCCAGTTGCTTATTTATGCTTTCATAAGATTGATACAGTTTGTTCCTTCCAGGTTCTCTGGCAGACCGCTACCTATACATTATTTGCAGGGCAACATGTTGAACATGTCAGTGTGATATATTAAAAGCAGTCAATAGAGTAGTAGTTACATAGACATCTGTCAGCATATAGGGGGTATGTAATATAATGTAAAACAGGCTTTACTACAACTCAGAGTAGTCATAATGGTAGCATGCCATCAATATGTTATGTATAAGTGGCTCAGTTATGGGCACTGTGTGAAATGAGAAAATGTGACTGCTGCTCTGTGTAGGACTTCCAGGACTGTGGCAGTACACATAATACATCTGCAGACTAACAGCATTAGATGCATAATGGTGCCTACAAGTTAGCAAGATGTAAGTGCATGCCATGCCAAGCAGATGTTGCCTATCCTAAAAGTGATGCCACCACAAATGTGTCATGTGGGATGGGTTACTGTCTTTACTAGTATGAACCATGCAGCTGTGTCCAGAGGTGCTATTGCTGCAAGCCCTGTGTGTGTTTTACAAGTACACAGGACATAAGTTAAAATCAGAGACATCTGTTACGACATCTATATCTGGCTAAAAACAGTAGCCCTAGACATAAAGTGTTGGGAGGGGGCATCAGTCTTTCCCGATCTCTCTTTAACGCAGTACGAGCTTTTAAAAACAGTATTGCATTTGCAGACAAATCTGAGAACTGTAGCAGTCCATATCTGGTCTAAACTGTAGCAAACTGCTTGCTATTTTTTTTTTTTTTATGCTTTTCAATGTAAGTGTTGAGGGATATAGCTCTAACTGTAACAAGCCAATCACTTAAAATGCGGTGACTAGCTTATTACAGTGAAGTGTTTTTTTTTTTTTTTTTTCACTTGAAGAGCTGGTGTTGGGGGGGGGGGGGAGTGAGCTGGTTCATAGTACTGGCCCAGGGTGATGGCTGCACTAGCGATTCTTCTGGCTATAACAATTACAATTATATGACTTATGCTTGTATCCAAAGAGATGCTTTATACACCTTTGTAATAGGAGGCTATTTTCCTCAGCCTACTCAGGAAGTGAAAATCTGTAAAGAAAATTAAGTCATGAAAATATGTCCAGCAAGAGTTCTTACACTTTTGCATTAAACTACACTAAAGTATTCCTGTTGTGAATACCTGTTGTATAACTTGAGAGCACTCTCTCTCTCTGTCCCGGACCTCTGCTTTCCATTAGTGCAGAGTGTCTCAGTGGCACTTCTTGAGGTGATTCTAGTGGTGCCTGCACTTTTCACCAGACTGAGTGATGCCAAGTATGGCAGTCACCACTCTGGCAAGGCCTGTGTGAGGTGTCAGTCTTAAAGTGGGACCCACACAGGAGTCCCCAAGCAGGCATTGCCAATGATTCCTGAACATGAGGAACTTTAGAGCAACACACAGGAGATCTGTCACTCTCAGTGCTTACATAAACCACAACCACTTCACAGGTCAAAATCCAGAGGACTATGATAACTCATTTGCATCAACACATGTTGCTGCAATCAGCATGTAACATACAGCAGGGGGCACAAAGTGTGTGACATGCTGTGCTGCCACCATCTAATAGTGCATAAATACATAGCATGACAGGATGGCTATGAGGTGTCAACATCACAACACCAGGAGAGTGCGATTAACCTGGATATATATATATATATATATATATATATATATATATATATATATATATATGCCATCTGGAGTTACTGACCCTCCCAGGCATACACAATACACTTCAAAGCTATCCATGTGAGTGGACCAGCTAGAACAAGCCTTATAGCACAGCTGTGGGCAGGTGCATAATGCAAAAAAGCGCAGTTCAGAGACCTACATTTTACACTATACATGGAGTACTAAAGAACTTCAGACTACAAATGCAAAATGCTTCCTATACTTTAAACTTAAAGAACTTTTTTATATCACATATGGAGGGCTAAAGCTCTGCTTCAGTTCAGACAGAGAGGCAAATGCAATACTGGCATTAATGAATGCCAGTAATGCCAGTAGCGCACTGAAGATCCAATTGCATCCCCTAACACTTTGTGGCCAGGGTGGCTACCCCTTTGCCCCACCCTAGCTATGCTTTTGGCCAAAGAAGTGCTCTTCATACTACAGAATCTGCTAGAGAGGTTATAAATGAAACAGTGAGCCTTTTCTTGTTTTCTATTCATTTTGGACATTATAAGGCAACAAAGCCGAGTTAAGTGCACAGGGTATACCACACACACATGTTGGAAACTGCTTTTCTACAGCCTCTACAGTTCTACTGTTGTTTGTGTAGTTTCATGAGGTTAGTTGAGGGGTTAGACATTGAGTTCAATACAAATGACTGATGACTGGTGGTAGGGGTTTGTACACAAGGAGGGTTGTTTATATGCTATGAAGTGTACTGCCACTGTAATGTAATTGCCACATCATGAGATATATATATATATATATATATATATATATATATATATATATATATATATATATATATATATATATATATACTTTGTAAGAGGTAGGGCAGGGAATAGGCCAGATGTTGACATCCCTTTGTTACTTTGTATATTTCATGGGTGTTGATAATTGCTAAAATTATCATCTTGTTATGTTGAGGTTGGGAGGAAGAGTATTGTTCTGAATGTATTTCTTATTTATTGTTAAACAAGATAGCCCAGCTTGGCACAAATGTCCATTTTTAACAAAGGCCTAGGGTGAAAAGCTACACAGACAATTGCTGCATTGGAAACATTTACATTCAATACATACTAGACAGCTAACAATTGTAGAACTAAGATTATATATTTTTGTATGCATAAAATTGAGTAGGCAAGCTTAATATGTATACAATTTCTAAGGAAGAAACAGAAAATGATGGAAGTATAAGACAGAAAGAAAAAGGGGAGATAGAGGCACTAGGCTATTATCTGACACACTGTAAGTGTAGAGATAGTGTGAGTGCATGGATTTAAGTAGGTTGCTTTATAGTGTCATGAAGAGATATGAGAATAAATTTTCCTGCTGTTGAGCATGCAGATAGCCAGGTATTGTTTGGGTATTGTTTAAGTTTTGCTTTGTTTTTTAACTGGAGTGGAAGGACATTCTAAAGCTTTGAGACATATTTAGAGTAAAGCAAGTCTCTTCTAGCATTGTTTGATTTGGTTCACAGGTTCATAGGTTGGTACTATGCTATCGGTCCAGGTGCCTAAGTAAGCCTAGCCAAAAAGGTTCCCTGGCTTACACCACCCAAGAAAGTTATTTTCCTGTGCCCCTGTCGAGCATAGCCACAGAAGTGATCCCTGGGATGTATTTCCTATTCCCATTCCACTCATCAAGATTTTTCTTGAAGGGTGCTAATGAGGAACTTTGGTTGACATAGATGGGTAGCTTGTTCCAGAGTATGGGAAGTCTCTGGGACAGGAATCTATCCCTCCAGCATGTCCTTTTTATTGTGGTGACAAGGTTTAGGTCCCTAGAGCATGTAGCTCGGAGGGATTGGGATTTCTTTAGGTGTAGCATGTCCAACAGCTCTGGGTTTAACATAGCTTTATATGTTAGGCAGAGATCACCTTGGAGTAGATGATATGCTATGAAGTAATGCTGGAGTTTTTTGAGATGGTCAATGTAGGGCATCTGTTTGAGGCCAATAATCCTCTTTGTGAGGTACTTCTGTGGCCTTTCCAGCTGCTGCAGATGTCTTGTGAGGTACATTCCAAAAGGGCCATTGTATTCTACAATGGGTCTAATGAGTGTCGAGTATAGGGGAACAATGACCTCTTTTTTTCCTGGATGAGAACCCTTTTGTGATGAGGTGTGCCACACAGAAGGATTTTCTGACTACTGTGGTGATGTGATTATCAAAGGAGAGACTACTGTCCACCTGGGTCCCAAGGTCTCTTATCACACATTCAGCATTAAGCAGACTGCCGCCTATGTGGTAGTTCATGGGTACAGAGTTTTTACCAAAGGGGATGACAATGCACTTTTTGCCATTGAGCTTGAGGCCATGGCTCTGACACCAGGCATCTGTCTCAGTGAGGCCCTTCTGTAGGATGTCCACATCATTTAGGGACTCAGCTATGGCTCCTAGTTTGCAGTCATCTGCGAACTTCCTTAGCCAAAGGCCTTCTGTGTTAGCCTGTACTTCAGAGAAGTAGATACCAAACAGGACAGGTCCCAGGACTGAACCCTGTGGTAGTCCACTTGTCACTGGTTTGAAGTCAGATTTGGAGTTGCAACTTTTACAGTGTGGGTTCTGTCAGTGAGCCAGTTGGCAACCCATCTTGTGATGTAGGGATTTATACCTAGTTTAGTGAGTTTAGCTATAATTCCAGAATGGAGGATTTTGTCAAAAGCCTTAGTGGGGTCAAGATAGGCTGTGTGAACCACCTTACCCTCATCTACGGCTTTGGTGACTGCCTCATAGAAGTTGATCAGGTTCAGGAGGCATGATCTGCCTTTCACAAACCCGAACTGGGTGGGGTCCAGTGTTTGGAGGTTACCAATATCTTTGTCTATGAGTTCCATGATGATACATTCCATGGTCTTACAGACCAGGCTCGTCAGGTTAATAGGGCAATAGTTCCTGGGATCAGTGGTGGCTCCCCCTTTGTGGAGTGGGTAAACTGTTGCTGTGCTCCATTCAGTGGGCACAAAGCCTGACATGAGGCTATGATTGAACATGGTGCTTAGGTGGGGAGCCAGTTCATTCTGAAGTTTGTGTAAAACACAGCCTAGGATGTTCTCTGGTCCCATGGATGCTGTGTTTTTGGCTTTAGAGAGTGCAGCTTTTACCTGCATAGTTGTGATTACAGGGACTTTGCATTCTTCCTGTATAGATATGGGCCCTTTAGGGGGTGAGAGGGGGATAAAGATAGCAGTGGACCTATCTCCCAGGATGTTGGCAATAGTGTAGGATTCCGCAGTCGTAACTGTTTTGTCCATCTGCATGGATGTCATGAAGTTCGCCACTTCTGTCTTAAGAAGCATGAAGTTGGCTTTGGAGAACTTTTTTACCATGGTTTCCTTAATAGGGGATGGGGGCGGGATGTGGATATCTAGGGTGATTAACTTATGGTCGGATCTGACCAATGAGGAGTTGACTTCAGGTGTGGAACACCTATCACTCATGTTGGTAATGACTAAGTCTAGGATATTGTTGCTCCTGGTGGGGGTGTGGATAAGTTGATCCAGGGCACTGGAATTTATGAATTCCAGAGAGCGTTGAGTGAAGGAGTTGGCACATGAGTAGTTTTCCAAGTTAATGGTGGGGTAGTTGAAATCGCCCATTAGTAGGGTGTTTGGTTGAACCCTAATATTTTCCAGTATATCAAGAAAAGAGGAGTGAGAATCCTAGGGCATGGTGGGGGATCTGTAGCAAGCTACAATTTGGATTGCAGTTTTGCCCAGAGTTAGTTGCACTTGGATAACCTCAGATGCATTATGTTGAGCAACTAGCCTGGAGGTGTGGCTATCCTTAATGAATATGGGCGCACCTCCGCCTTTGGTGTTCCGGTCCAGGTTAGATGGCCAAAACGTGTGGTATGAGTTATAGCCTGGTAATGCAGGGGTGCTCTCTGGAGCCTTGAACCAGGTCTCAGTCAATGCACAGATATTGATGTTCTAAATTTTTAGGAGTGCCTCGAGGGAGTGCATTTTGAGATTTAGACTTCTAGCAATGAGTAGCATTACCCTCAGTTTTTGCTTGCCTTTTCCTGTTACAGTAGTAAATTTGTCATTTGAACCTTGCCTAAAAAAGGCACTATAGGGGTGGCAAGAGCCTTAGCCAGTATCCGGAATCCCAGGGGTGACAGGTGCAGGCCATCTCTGGCAAAGTATCATGGTCTGTCGACCATGCCGTCCCAGGCAGACAGATACTGGATCCCCTTAGAATGACAACAGAAGCTTAGCCAATTGTTGAAGTCAATGATTTTGTCCTTGTATTGTGGTATCATTCTGGGCAATGGCAGGATGCTACTCAGGGCTATGGTCATACCTGCCTGGGCTACAAGATCAGAGAGCTCTTCCATGTCTCTTTTCATGTAGTCCAGGGAGGTACGTCTCAGGTCATTCACACCAACATGGACAATGACAGAGTCATATTTGTACTTGTTGTGGAGTGACCAGAGTGCATGGGTTTTGTGACGATCCTGGCACCCGACAGGCAGCTGACAGTAACCTTCTCCTTGTTTAGCCTGGTGAGTGGGACATCAGTGTGCCTGACTATAGAGTCACCTATGACTAGTGTGTTGGGTATGTTGTTTTGCCTTATGGGCTGTGGTTGAGTGGCACACTGAGTCTGTGAACTATGTCATTTGGGTTGTGTTGGGGGGGTGGAGGTTGCTTGCATTTCTGCTTTGGGGGTCTCTGTTGCTTGAGCAGATTAGTAATTAACAAAGATTTTTCACTTGAGTGTGCATCCTGAGTTGGTGAGTAATTTTGTAGGGTGTTATATAAATCTGGAGAATTTGGAGATTTATGAATGAGGTTATGGACTGTATAGAGTTCTGTCTGGAATAGATGGAGCAATGATGGTTCCATCCAATTTAGCGGTTTCATGGCTGAGCAGTATAATGTTTTGTTTGGCAGGTTGGTAGCAAATTTAGCTATTTTATTACAGCACTCACTGCATTTTATCTTGTCAGTAGAATGCAGGTTTGTAAGAACTGGTTACCGTCCACCGTATAACAGAGTAAAGGAATGAGGCACAAAAAGGCAATACTAGTGAGTGTGCACACAAAGTATTTCATCTGGGGGGATAAGAGTAGTGAATGGTTATAGTATGGGTCCTGGGTTGTGGTGGATATCCTCACTATGGTTGTCCACAGATGTAAATAAATGTTTGAGGGAGTATAGCAATTTACATTTACACTTGTAGTTTAAATTATACTTTTGTTACATGGGGTTGTGAGACAGATATCTGCAGTTAAAGATGTCATTGCAGGCAGTTAAATACAGATTGGGTCATATGTTCAAAAGGTAAGATGAACTTTTGTATTTGACATCATTATGGTTGGTAGGTAGTGTATAGCTGGCTTGAAGAGGAGTTTGGTTGGATTTTATGAGCTGGAAAAAGGTTAGTACCTGCAGTAAGAGTATATTGTAAATAGGCATTGTAGTGGTGGAGGGATACAGCAGAAGTAGAGAAATGGTGATTGGTTTGGTTGGATAGGACTTTAGAGAGGCGTTGTTTATTTGTATCAGCAGTAGTGGCCTTTGCAGTATTTGACAGTTATGAGATACAGAGCTAGAAAACATTACAGTGATAGATTGTGCAAGTAATGTGATCTTTTGGTTTGTGTTTGTACTAAGTAAAAGACATTTTACTACAGTGGAATGAGCAAAGTATACTGTTTGTTCTGTTTGAGGAGTGTGTTTTATAGGAAGAAATTCTGTGATAGACAGAAAGATATGGTATGAAATTAATATAATTTGATTGGATAAGAATAGCTAATTGAAGTGGGGTTAAGCTGCATGCTGGGTAGGTGGAGCTTTGACACTTTAAATATATGGTAGGTGGGGACAGGAGGGAATTCAGGATGAGTAGGGAAGTGAAGTGAGCCCAAGCTTAAAGGGGGAGAATGGAGTAATGCCCACCTGCCCAGAGCAGCCAGTGTCTTTTGTTTCAGAGACAATCAGAGTTGACCTTTACAGAAACAGATGAGTGTATTTCACAAACAAAAAAAGGAGAGATCTTAGATGGAAGATATGCAAGGACATATTATTTTTCTGAGAGAATAGGTGGGCAGTCGAAGAACAATTAATTATATTTGTAGTAATGAAAAAAGATGGGAAAGATCATACGACAGCTACCTACTGGGCCTAAGAAGTGGAACTGAGTGATCCAAAAGGGTAACTTTGTCCTATTTGGTAAGATACATTAGGGGTATAGAAGAAGGGTTTGTAGAGTGCAGCACCTGACTAAAAATGGAGAGAGCTATTGACTTTGCTGGGAACCTAACACTAAAACTTAGTAGCATCATCTACCTTGATATACTCCCTTCACAATGCTACTTCTAAAATATTGCATAAAGTTTCACATACACAGCAGCTAATATTGAAGCTGACCATTGCTTTTATGCCATTTACTTCTACATGATGGACAGCTGGTGTACAGAAACATGCCTCACACATATTGGCTTGGTAGGTTGTGTGTAATGGAGATATCTGCTAGTTGACCACTCAGTGTGTCACTCTAGCCTGTTACTTATTTGTGGAGTTGATGTTTCAAGCAATATTCCAAGTTGTAGTGGTGAGGGGTGTGGAGAAATCTATGTTAAAGTAGATCTCCAAGAATTGCCATTGCAAATGACCAGGTATTACAAAATGTGTTTGCTGTAATGTCTTTCAATGGTGGGACCTTTTCTTTTCAACTGATCACCTATGTTATGTAATGGGGATGGAGTCATGGTAAATTGTGCAGTCTTGATGTTACTCAGTAGGGTTTAGGGGGACCACATTTTCCATTTCTGTTTCAGGGATTGGTTTTGGTGGGGTAGTTTACAAAACTTATGGTTCCTGTATGGAATGTGTCATAATATATCTGCAACATGTTGCTCTATGATGGAGTTGGGGGGCATACTGAGCATATGCATTTTGTATTCAATATGGGGGTTATCATAGGGGGGGCACCACTTAAATGTTCATAAATGGCATATGCCAATCCTCAACCTACTTTTGTGCTGCACACAGGAGAATATAACTTTATACATCCATAGTTGTTAGCCCATGACATACAGAGCATATCAGTTTGCATACATCCATTTTGAATAGCAAGGAGGTGTTTATAGGTAAATGTTGTTGTTTGATATTGATCAGGGAACACATACCATATCCTACTGACTGCTGCACAGTGGCAGCCACATGTACAAGTTGTACATGTTTCTTTGTGGGTCAGACCTAAGTGAGTCCTTGGTAAGACTGCAGATGTTGACATGTAAATGGTTGTAACTAAGCAAAAGATTATTTTGAGCTGGGACACAGGATCTGAATTGTCTATCTATATTAAGACCTTGAAAGTGTAATGTTATTGGCTGCCAAAAAATGCAGTTACTCGAAAATGAAAATCAAAATCTAAAGCAGATGTATTGAAATACTGAATATTATAAAGGAGATAAAAGAACTGGATCTTTAGAGAAGGGAATTAGCAAATTAAACAATGGAGTTTGTCAGAACAATACCAGTGGAATCATATTCAAGAGGAGGAGTGAGGTTTAAGGGAAGGCAGAAATTGTGCAATTTATGTCGTGCTAGAGTATAAGTTGTTAAAAAGAAAACATGTTTTTATACTGAATGAGCATAATAAAAAATGTCACTATGGTTTGTTTTCTTTTCTCTTAAAGTATGTGTGCCTATGTAAGTTTAAACTGCGATTTAGTAAAAATATTAAAAAAACAGTATCCTACCCACGTGCCCAGTCCTGACACCTGTCTCTTTGGTTATTCCCACCTATGCACGTGATGATAATTGTGTCCTGCCCTCAGTACTCTGTTATCAGGATAGCCTATATCAGATACACAGTGTGGTCAATCCATGCATGATACAACATAGCCTGACATTAGTATTGTATGTATCATCATTAATCTTTCTTATATCTAATCTCACCTTTAGTTGTAAACCAGATGCTGACTCTTAGCCCGAGTCACAGCATACTGCCAGCACTTCCATTTATTGAGGCCATCCTCTGCATCTGGCTCTTTCATGGGCTCCACGAAAACCACTTCCACCATTACTAACTCTGGCACTTCCTTCTCACCAATGTATATCCTCACATAGCAAGATGTTGTATAGTACTGCACACAACAATGTTATTGATTATTTCGGGATTGTATTGCAGGGCACTACCAGAGACATCTAGACAGAAGAAGAGGACTTTCATTAGTCCGAACATGTTTGATAATGTTTCAGTTCTGTGAAATGATGATGTTTTATGCATACTCTGCCATGGTCTGTGGGATTCTTATTGCTGTCATTAAGCATGATTCCAGGCCATATCCAGCATCAACAATAAAATGTCTTCGGGGAAAATCATCTCACAAAAAATTATAATATAGGTCAGACGTGCTAAATGTGAAAATTGTGGGTGCCTGACATATTATACCTATTGTAAGATCCAGAACAGTGGATATCACAGCCAAAATGGAGTTCTCTAAACAATTCAACAACAAAATATAATAAGAAGCTCCAAACTACCAAAAACAAAAGTTTAGTAACAAATCCAAAGAAAAGTAAACATCCATGTTTTCCAGTACCAGCTGTTTTTCAATGCAATAAAAAAGAGCTGCTACTCAAAAACTTTGCTATTGATTTGCTTTGTATTTGTTACTAAACTTTTAATCTTTTTGGTCTGGACCTTCTCGTTATGTTTTGATGCTGTATGCTGTATATGATATATCGTACCAAGTGCATTGCAGGCCAACTGGCAGTTGGTGGAGTACCATTTTACTGGCTAATATACCAATGTCTTTGGTCCCAGGTGGAACCTTTATTGCAATGTGGGTGCAGTTAATGGCTCCCAGTGCTAAAAGCAATCAGGTTATTTCAGACAAGTGCCCTCATGGCATTCTTTCTCCCCTCTGAGATGCATGGGAAAACATACCATTCCACATGTTGTAGTACTGCATTGAGAAGAGTATCCTTGAGGCAGATGCCTAGGATACACCCACCGTGCTCCTCACTGGTCACTGGAAAGTCCTTGTAGCCAATATTCTTAGCTTAGTGTCCACAGGGATAAGTATTTTACTCATTCCACAAGCCTGCAGATGAGTGCTAAACATATATACGTGCTTTTGCTTGGTTCTCTGTCTACATGGTAGTGGTCCAGCATTCCTTTGTTATGAAGGGGTTAAAATGTTAGGGATATTGGGATCACTCTGCAACATGGCAGGTGACAGTGTGCACCTCCACGGCTAATGGCTGCAAGGATAGCCTTGTACATAAGCATTTCTTTTAAATCTGCAGCTATCCCTAACATCTTAGCATTGTCTCCATCTCTACCACGCATTTTGTTAAATGATTACTCTGGTGGATGTGACTCATTGTGCAATTTTTATATGTCTCTGAACCACTCTGCCATATCATTTACCTTTATTTACATTCACCATGATCCTCATTATAATAATGTTGTTCATTTCAATCAAATTACAATAATTTGCATAACAACTTGGCTGCCATATCTTATGGTTATGCTGTGTGTGTCTCTGAACTGTCCTCACCCTGCAGCCTGCTACTCACTGTGCAATTTCACCTTTCACACTGGGCTATTTATTTATGCCTTGTTCTTTTTATTTTGTTTTGTCATATTGTCAATTTTTTATGCCTTTGGCCTCATACATTGTTTTTAATTTTATTTATTTGTCTTTGGTAATAATCTGTAAGCTAATTAATTGCCCATTAGTGGTTTAATTTTGAAAATTCAGGGTTAGTCTTATTAGTTTGGTAATGTATTTACATGTATAGGTTTCTTTTTTGCTGTTGTTTTCTTTCTGTCTCTAGCAACTGTTTTCACCTTTATTTATTTATTTTGGAATTATTCCTAGTTAGGCTGTCTTTATGTTTTTCCTCTATGAGTGCATTTTCGCTTTCAGATATTACTTCTATAGTTTATAGATTTAGATACATGCCCCTTTTGCAGTCAATAGTAGGATTCCCACTTGTTAGTGTTCTGTTGTTTCTGGCCATTTTTATTTAATCCTTTATTAGTCTGATAAAGTTACAAAAGCACTGTTCCTGATAATTTTTTTTTCCTGGATGTTTTTTATTCTTAAACTTATTCTAGAAATCTGATTTCATGGTACCTGCAGATACTTTCCTTAACAGTTTTCTTTCTTATTTCCTTTTACTTTTTTGTACTAAGGTATAGTTAATTGGAATATCTGCATATTTATGATATGTTTGGCTTTAAGTATCTACCTTTTAGCACATTTTTTTACTTTGCGTCATTCTTTTCTAGCACAAGCTCAATTCACAGAGCTGTAAACAATACAGTATACCTACTAAAAGATATACTATTGACCTACTAGGTTACTAAATTGTCTTTGCTCTTTCTAAAACTGTTTAAATTTTATGTTTTCCTTTATTCTATACTAATGTCTAGGTAGCATGTACTATTATTAAATGTCTGAGTTTAACTTTAATCATCTGCTTTATAGCATACTCCCATGTGTGTGTGTGTGTGTGTGTGTGTGTGTGTGTGTGTGTGTGTGTGTGTGTGTGTGTGTGTGTGTGTGTGTGTGTGTGTGTGTGTTTACTGGAGCTCTAGGCAACACTTGTAAAAACATTGCTGAGCTAGAGAGTTGCAAGAGTAACTTGTTTGCAATATGGCATTATGGCAATGTGATGCACCATTTCCCATTTGCATAAAGCAGCTATTAACTCATGGTTGCTTTTACTAAACTCATAGGTTCATAGGTTCATAGGTAGGTACTAGGCTATCAGCCCTAGGCCCTATATAAGCCTAGCCAAAAGGTACCCTGGCGTTCGCCATCCAAGAAAATTATTTTCCTGTGCCACTGTCGAGCAAAGCCACAGAAGTGATCCCCGGGGTGAATTTCCTATAGGTTCAGAGGTAGGTACTAGGATATTGGCCCTAGGGCCTATATAAGCCTAGCCAAAAGGTACCCCGATTTATGTAAGTTTTGTAGAAATCGGGATTGTTAGAACCACTGCTTTTCTCTTTTTTTAATTTCTACGTCTTTTGGGTTTCTAATACCATGATGGGAAGTAAGATTAAAGTTCATGAAATTAGTATTGTTTCAATCTTTGATGTCAGCCAAAAGTACTCTTCGCAGCACCCGCAATGTGCCCAGTAATGACTCCTTCTGCAATTTGTATGGGGTTACATGTATTGGTAACATATCTAAATACGATTGTAGATTCTTTTTTATAATACCCGTTGCTTCTACTACTATTGGAACTCTCTGGGTATCTTTCTTCCTCATTGCTCTCATTTCTGCATGCAGATCCTGATATTTTATGATTTTGTGTCTCTCTGTACGCAAGACACTGTAGTCACTCGGTGTGGCGATTTCAATGAGCAATACTACTTCTGTCTTCTTTTCATGGACCACTATATCTGGTTTTCTAGCATCTATCTTTTGAACTGTTGGTAATGGGTGATCCCATGTGATGTAAACTTCATCATTTTCTATGATGCTGTGTGTCTCATGTTTCCAGTATTTTTCAGCCACTTCAATACCATAATGTCTGCACAATCCCCAGTGCAACAGTCTCGCCACATTATTATGCCTTTCAGTATACAGTCCTTCTGCCATTAATATGTCACAACCAGCAACGAGATGTGCAACTGTTCCAATTTGGTTTTACAAAACCTACATTTGTCTGTTTCTCCCACATGTTCAATGGACTTTGTAAACCAGTGTGTATGTAGCCCACTATCTTGGGCCGCCAATATTAACCTTTCATCTCTTGGTTTGAATTTGCCTCTCCTTAATTATTCCTGCATTTATTCCTGATCAACACGAGGTTGTTCCAGAAGTTTTCTATATTTGCAACTGTATTTATGCATTTTCCACATTTCTTGCCTTCTCATCTGATCCTTTACCTTATATTCTTTCTTTTGTTTTTTGGTGCATTCAGTTGCTGCCTGATTTTTATATACTTCTGGTTTGATTTCCATTTCTGCTTGACGCAGATATGTTTCTGCTAGATTAAGCAGAGAAGTCATTTTAGATTTATTCTCCTCATGTTTCAAAACTTTCTCTACATTTGGGTCTTCTGAGGTCAGCAGATATGTGTGGAGTCCCACAATTGCAGATTTATATATGTAATCAATTTCAAGGAGGCCCATCCCTCCTTCGGAACAGGAAATATATAATGTTGGTATGGACTGATTTTTATAAATCATTTGGTGAGCATGAAGCATCCTTCTTGTTTTCCTATCTAATCTATCAAACACATTTTGGGGCCAGTTAGTCACTCCAAAACTGTAAGTTAGGACAAGAAGAGCAAATTGGTTTATAGCTTGGATTTTGTTCTTAGATGTCAAAGTTGTTTTCAGAGTTAATTTAAGTCTTCTAAAGTATTCCTTACTAAGTTTTATTCACATTTGTTCATGTTTTATTGTTGATCCTTCATCAATTCCCAAATATTTATATACTCTCTCTTGCTCAAGCTCTTTAATATCACATTCTTGCCCAAACTGATGTTTTCCTGGTGCTGCAGTTCTCCTGCTTTAAAGGTTGCATTTGCACATTTATCAAGACCAAATGACATTCTTATATCATAAAAAAAAAAGTTTTGACAACTTGCAGTTGTACTTTCAGTTCCTCATCTGATGAGCAATACAGTTTTAAATAATCAACAAAGAGAAGATGAGAAGTCTTCACACTTTGTTGTTTTCTAGGAGCCTAATTATAGCCATGGCCTAAGCTAAGTAGACAGTAGATAATAATTTGTCCTTTAACATGGCTTAATTGTAAAGTGGACTGCCACTGTTTCATTGTCACAGTAATGTACTCGATCAGTGTAGGGTGTATCTTATGCATTTTTAAGTACTCTTTTATCCATGAATGTGGAATGCTATCAATTTTTTTTTGTAGTCAATCCATGCCATACTTAGATTCTTCTCCTTTTTATAGTTCTCCACTATGACTTTATTTAACAACAAATGATGCTTTGTTCCATATGACTTTCTTTTATTGCCCTTTTGTTCTACTGCCATAATTGAGTTTTCTCCTAAATGACTATAAACTCTGTCGGCATTAATTCCTGTGTATAGTTTGTACAGCGTTGGAAGTTAATTATTGGTCTATAGTTTTTAGGGTAGCTTGCCGGTTCACTCTTAAGTAGGAACATTGTTTTTCCTCTTGTGAGCCAGGTTGGTGTCTGGTACAGCGGTAGCATTGTTGCCTCACAGCAAGAGGTTCTCCTGTTCGATTCTTAGCTGGAGTGCCTTGTATGTGGAGTCTGCATGTCCTCCCCATGGTTGAGTGTCCTCTGAAAGACATGTGTGAATGGGCGTGCCTTCGCTGAAGGTTGGGCATTGGGCTGGCAACTCGACACCATAAAAATCAACTGCCAATCATTAGCAGACCGGAGTTCTGCTGCGGCGACTCCTAACTGGGAAAAGCTGAAAAGACAAACAAAAAAAAAAGCCAGGTTGGTGTCTGTTGATTTCAGTGTGTTTTTTACAATGAATGCACAAATATTTTGGCTTTCTATTTGAAGCCTCGCCAACAGAGTCCACCAGAGTTTAGGGCTGACTTTTGTTTTAATTTTCAGTTTAGTTGTTTCATTTCCAAATTATTTATTACTTCATAAAGAGAAGAGAGATCAAAAGTTTAAAGTGTGTTGGTCACTTTCAGAAGCATCCTTGTTTTACAATTGATTTAATTTCTTGTTATATTCCACATGTTAAAATTATAGATGAGTTTGCAAAAAGATGAAGGTTAGAGTGTGTTTTTTTTATTTCTCTGTTTAATAATGTTATGGGAGGTACTAGGCAATGTTTACATGTAATGGGTGATGAAATAATTTACCTCTTTAAGGAGCAATGTCTTACTTACATTGTGGTTTTACAAGTACATCATCACATGTCAATTTTCAAAGTAAGTTGTTCCACCTGCAACAACTAGTTAGTAACTTGTCATTCTACGAAGTAAGAAGCCACTACTGATACATTTATCATGGGAATACTGTAGCTTTTACATACAGTTAGGTAGTGAGGCACTGTGAGTCAAGTCTTTCTGGAGGTCACAAAATGGATTTTCAGGTCTGAGAAAAAAATTCAGGGAGCTATCCTTTTCGACAAAATAAAATGCATGAACAACACACTTTTTGAATTAAATACTGCATAATTTAGTATTGTGTATGGTAAGGAGGCTATATCCAACTCCCATGGTATGTTTCATAGACTTGCTTCAGAACTTGAACAATACACCTTAAGTTATACATACATACATAAACAGGAACATTGACATCATTCAAATCACCAAAATTTCCTGACAGCACATTCAGTCAAATGTGTGAAAAACAAAACAAAATATAATATATATATATATATATATATATATATATATATATATATATTTTTTTTTTTTTTTTTTTTTTTTTTATTACAGGGGGCAAGTCCCCTGGACCCCTCACCCCTATTTCTATATACATGTGGACTATCTCCACTCCTGCACATTTGATGATTTCTGAATCAGGGGAAAAAACTCACATGATTCACAGGACAACAAAACAACCATCTGTGTACTTCCACATTTACAATAAGTATAACACAGAAAATAAATCTACAAAACTTACAAATTAAAATGACTATAGAGGAACTCTTCACCCAGACCCCAGGATCTGAAATGCAAGCCAGTAAATTCCAAAGTTGAAAACCAGGTTATTAAATGTTTTAAACTATAGGGCAAGCCAAAAAATGTAAACTGTAACCTACTAGCAAGATTCACACAGGTAAAGCAAAAAAAAATAATTCAGTATGTAACAAACATGGCTTAATGCTTAATAAGATACAAAAAATAATTAGACAAACAAATAAACTCATTTTAGCTGAAGTCAGGCTGAGCATTCATCCCTTAGGCTATGCAGCCAACAAAGTCAAGTTGTGAGAGGAGAGATGTTGAATATGAAACATATCTGGAGAAATTAGGAGATGATGAAGAAAGAGACGAGAACCGGGTAAAGGCATGGGAACAAGTTATGTATGACAGGATTTGCAAGGGGACAAGTACTGAAATACTTTATTTATTTATTTGTATTTGTTTTCCAGGGTAGAACATCGATCCCCATGGACCTTTTTCAGACTCGGCCCAGGAGCAGTGTTCAGTTAAGTTACTTGCTCAGAGTCACACAGTTAGACAATGGAGGCTGAGGGATTCAAACCTTGCACCACTGAACCACAGGAAACAGCTTATTAGTAGCTCCTTAATCCTCTAAGCCAGCTGGCAGATTAATGGGTCAAGTTGGAAAAGTTTCTGGGAAGAAAGGAGTAAAGGATAACTGGTTCTATGAGTGCCTTCGATGAAGACGAAGGGAGTAACAACAGGGAGAGTATGCCCAAACCTGAAGGATAAGAAGGGATTAGATGCATGATGGAAGCAATTTAACAGATTGCAGAGGAAAACACCAAAATGGATGATGGTCATAGAACAAGGACATGTGGCAGAGTTTGCGAGCCTCACACATGAAAGGTACAGTGTTCAATTTGCAGATAAGACTGATTGACAGGTGGTATAACATGCTGTTTACATTAGGTGGAGAGGAACTCCTTCACCATGACTAGTGTTGTAGGTGTGATGTAGGAAACAAATATCATTTCCATCTTTGTGGGACTGTAAGATAATGTGTGAAATGTGAGATATGGCGACAGACAACTTGGAAATAGACTAAGGATCAGAGTTAAGTAGCAACTGGTAGATGTGTTTTAGCAGGGGTGCTATTTGGAGGAGATCAGGTGGTAGGTATGTAAATGGGGAAAGGGTGAACAGAAAGAGGGCAGTGGAGTGGAAAGAAAAGGAAGTATATACAAGAATCTCAGCTGAAGCAAAGCATCGAGCATGGTTAGGGAAAACTATAAGAGGTTTAAGAGAAGATTCTAATTCAATAAGGTAAAACAAACTGCGGCTTGGGGAGATGGTAGAAGAACAATGTGAAAGCAAGGAAAGCTATGGGCTAGAGTGAAATCCATTTAGAGTGTTTGTGGAGGGAGGGTAATCAATGATTTTTGAAACCATTATTAAAATGTCGCTCAAAAGACACAGATACACATACAGTATTGGAAAAGAAAACAAACCATATTAACATTTTTCTATTTACACACATTATTTATAACAACTGTTTTAAACTCCAGTGTTGCATAAATCACTGAGTTCCTGCCTTCTCTTAAATCTCACTCCACCTCCTGAACATTATTCTGAATGCATTGTTCCCAAAATTCCATTTATTTCTATGTAATTTGCTCCTTCCCTTTTCCAAAAAATACCTCTTCCATTTCATCTCCTTTGCAATATTCAGTACTGAAAAAAAAAAAGCTGGTTTAGATTCTGATTTCCAGTCTCCAGTAACTGTTTTTTTTTTTTTTACAGTCAACAGAATTAAACTTTATAAGACCTTACTATTTCTAGACAAATCAGATCCCGTATCCAAGCTCAAAAAATAATTTTCTTTGTTAAAGCCATTTGCTCCCCTAGCAATTTTGACAGAGTACTTTTCAGGGGCTATTTTTTAAATCTGCCAGCTCATTAAATTTCCAAAACTATGTTCCCATGTATCTATTTCTTACCCATCACACCTCCAACATTTTCTATCTACGTGAGGAGCACTTTTTTGAAGTCTGCTTGAGCTTTAAAAAATACCCAAGCAAACACTTCCAAGCAAAAATTATAAACCTTCTGGATTTCTTTGCATAGTTGGGAGCCACATCCTTGTATTGTTCCCTAGAAATTTGCTTTTCCAGTCTCTCTTCCCAATCCTTTCTAACCTCCTCTGATTGATTCTTATAATTATCATGCAATATTTTATATCCCTACTAATTACCCCCTTTTAATGGCTTCTTCTATTCTAGTTTCAAGTAAATCTCTTCTAGAGCTGCTCCTTCATTTAGGACTCCCTACCGTTTCTCTTTGCCTGTACTATGATATAATTCCCTGATAGGAACGACATTCTTGAAACTGCAGTCCAAACTTCTTCGACTCATTTTACTCTATTACCTTTCCCTTTCTATTTGCTCCCAATACCTTGATTCCTTTGACAGTTTTGTATGAAAAATGCTGGATATCCTTTCTGTCTCACATAGGAAAGAGGAAATTATACAAGTTCTATTGCATAGTAACATGTGTGTGTGTGTGTGTGTGTGTGTGTGTGTGTGTGTGTGTGTCACTCATTCTAAAATAAGAAATATTATGTGTATATAACAGCAAATCTATAGTTACTCATTCTCCAAATGTGTATATATATATATATATATATATATATATATATATATATATATATATATATGGATTCACTTCAGAAGCTCGAAATACTGAAATATCAATTTCAGTATTTCAGAAACAAATCCATAAAACCACGAAAACTCAAAACCACGAAATTCAAAATCTCGCACACCGGAGATTTTGAATTTTGCGGTACTACTGCACACACAAACACACACACACCATTCTCCCCACACACACATAAACTCTCTACTACATGAAAGCAGGGGGGCAAGCACCCCTGCACCCCACACCCCCCTACTCAAATATTCTCACTCTGAGGTCGCACTACATACAAACACACACAAAACACCACCACACAAGCTACATTCTCCTCACAGCAACAAAACACACTGATACACAGCTTCTTTCAACAATGAAGAATACATTCTACCCACCCCACTTACTGTACCATACAATGACTAGTACTTTCCCTTTGAGCAACAATTACTATCAAGGACACAAGGAAGTAGAAAAAATGGAAACAATACAATGCTTTTAATAGTAATGTACAAGGACCCCCTCTTGGGTCCTGGGGTATTTGGTCGATGACCATGTATCCAAAATTGTGTGTGTTGTGTGTGTAGTGTTATAACAAGAGAGTTATATTGGCAGATTTTGATGAACGCATACAATTTTCCAGGATTGAATGAAACATGTATGATTTCAAGTATTTTAAAACTTAAAACTTTGCACAGATGACTGGAGTATTAACCACATATGAGTTGTGACCAAGTGTTGGGAGTGTTAAGGTCATCACTTAATTGGTCCATATTCCAAGTTAAAGTTGTTCTTGGTTGTTTTATTGTAAATAGCATGATTCCTTATTGTAACATAGACTGTTTCCACTTAGAATGAGAATGTTATTTTATTTTCCTTGTATTGTTTCCATTTTTTCTACTTCCTTGTGTCCTTGATAGTAATTGTTGCTCAAAGGGAAAGTACTAGTCATTGTATGGTACAATAAGTGGGGTGGGTAGGCTGTATTCTTTATTGTTGAAAGAAGCAATGGCACTAAAGTGTAAAATAGGACTGACGTCTTTAAGTGTAAAACATGCATAGATCCTTAACTGGATTCCACTGGGTGGGTTGGGATCACATGACAATGTATTCATCTATTTAAAATGTTTTAAGACAGGTTTTACTTGCATCTGAAGAAGTCTTTGTATTTAACAAGACGAAAAGCGCTTCATGTTTATCGTGTATTTTTTTTTAGTAAAAGTTTACAGAGTGAATCTACTTTGTCCTCTGCCTGTTGTTTGCCATTCTTTGGTTTTTGGACTTTTGACAACTAGTTAAAGTAACAGTATTGCAAATACAAATACAATACAATTAAAGAAAAGTAAAAATAAAATAAAATACATTTTAGGTTACACAGAGCTACTGAGAAGCCATAGCTGTAAATCTACAGTGATTAAAGAAAATTTAGAAAATACAAATGTCAGAGTAGGTCAAGCATCACAGTTTTAACAATAATCAAATGTCAGGGTAAAGTATACCATGTTACATGTCAGAGTAGATAAAGTGTCACAGTTTAATGATAATGAAATGTCAGGGTAGATAAGTATCACAGTATTAACAATAATCAAGTTAGTTCCAGCTGTAAAAGGTAGTGCAAAGGACCCCATATAATGCATTAAGGAGGGATAAAAAGTGACAGCTTGTTAAGAAGGTGTCAGCAGAAGTGTTTGAAGTAGGAAGGGATTATAGATAGAGATATTATGTAGGATGAGAGTAAGAGCATTCCCACAGTGATGTTAGGTGAGAGTGGAGAAGAGATTTAAAAACAGAGAGACTGTTAGTGGGAGCATTCCCACAGTGATGTTAGGTGAGAGTGGAGAAGAGATCTGAAGATAGAGAGACTGTTAGTGGTACGGATGAGAGGTGGGAGGGAGTTCCAGTGGCATGCGAGGCAGAAGGAAAGAAGCTGTTTGCCAGGTGGGCAAGAGGGTTTATGCAGTTCAATTTGATTTTGTTGGTTGGATTGCATGGCATCTGTTGGGAAGATGCATTTTAAAAGTTGAGATGAGGATGGGACAGAGAGAAGAGCGAAATATAAGTTTATGTGCTTGGATAAATTGTATGTAGATAAGATAATTGGGGAGTTCAAGCCATTTCAGTTGATGTAGGGAGGTACAGTGATGGCTGCTGGATCTGTGGCCAGTTGCGAATTTTGCAATCTTATAGTAACAGGAGGAGAGTTTGGATTTGAGGGAGGATTGCAGGTTGGTAAGGATAGAGGCTCCATATAGTAGGGATGGGATTAGGTAGGTGTTGGCAAGAGTAAGTCGGGTAGGGCGAGAGATAAATTGGTAATGACGATAAAGCATGCCCAGTTTTTTGTGTGTTTTTTTATATTTGCCAGCAAATGGTTGTCAAACTTTAGTTGGTCATCAATTAGGATACCTAAGAGTTTGGCAGAGGAGACAGTTTCAAGAGAAGTGTTATCCTTGCTGGTAATAAGGAAAGAGTGTGTATCTAGGGTAATGCTTCTGGAAGGGGAAATAACATTAGTTGAATCATATTAGCATTTAGCGCTAAATGGTTCTAAAGCATCCATAGCTCTGTAGCAGAGAACGCTTCTTAGGTATGTTTCATTATAAATGGTTCTGGAGCATCCATAGTTCTGTAGCAGAGAATGCTTCTTGGGTACGTTTCATTAGGGTAGAAGTGCAGGAAGAAGAGCAGATAATTGTCAAATCGTCTGCGTATTGAATACGTTTAGAGTTAGAGATTGCTTGGTGGAAGTCATTGATCAAGATGTTAAATAGAAGGGGACCTAGAATTGAGCCTTGGGGTACACCAGTGGGTGTGAATTGGAAAGGGGAAATTGCTTTTTTCCACTTAACTGCTTGTTGCCGATTTGATAAGTAGCTGGTGAACCAGTTACTAGAGGAGTGGGATAGGTTTAGTTTAGAGAGCTTAGTAAGAAGAAGGTTATGAGAAATTGTGTCAAAAGCTTTAGAGAGGTCAAGGAGGAGGGTGGAAACAATGTGACCAGAGTCACGGGCCTTGTTTATGGTTTCGAGGAAGGAGAGGAGAGCTGTGGTAGTACTATGGCCAGGATGGAATTCATGCTGAGTAGAAGTTAGAAGGTTATTATTGATGAGATAGGGTAGGAGTTGTAGATGGAAACATTTTTTGAGAATTTTAGAGATGAGGGATAGGACAGCGATGGGATGGAAGTTGGAGATATCATTATTGCTGCCACCCTTGTGGAGTGGAATAATATAGGCCTTTTTCCAGATCTGGGGAACATGGCATTCAGAAATAGATTGATTTATTAGGATGCTGATAGAGCAGGCTATGGCTTCTGCAGCAGTCTTTAGGAAGAAGGAGGGTATTTCATCGGGTGCATTAGAACATGGTTTTAGTTTTTGAAGAAGTTTTTTATAGTAGAGATGGGAATAGGGTTTGTGGTGAAATGAGGAGGTTGGGGGGTATTGGAGTTATGGGAGAAGGGGTTCTGAGGAGGTTGCTGGGGGGCTGGTGATTTCATGCTAAAGGATGATGTTAATTTTGAGATGGAGTTAATAAAGAATGAGTTAAATTGGCTAGCTAGATCTGAGTCTAAGGCATTAGGGTCAGGGCAAGGGTTTTCTTTTTTACCTGGGCTTAGCAGGGAAGAGATGCCATTCCAGAATTTCTTAGGGTTATTGTTGTGTTTGGTTTGGAGTGTGGAAACATAGGCTTTACAGTCGCTGTTCATGAGTTTTTTAGCTTTGTTGCAAAGCAATTTGTATTCGTTAAGGGAAGTGGAAGTTTTAGTTTTATGATAGTGGTTCCAGGCTTTGTTGCGGTTTTGCATTGTAATTAGGGTGTTCCTAGTTAGCCAAGGGATGGATTTACTCTTTATATGTTTAGTTCTTAAGAGAGCAAAGGAGTCAAGCAAGCTTAAGAAGGTTGTATTGAAGTAAGTAACTGTGTTATCCAGGGGTAAAGTCATTAATGGGTTCCAGTTGGCCCTTTTTAGGGTGTTGGAGAAAGCCTCATGGTTAAAGTTTTTATGAGGCAAGTGGATATGTAGGAATGGGATAGTTGAAGGAAGGAAGGTGAAGGGGAAAAGTGGGAAGGTGGTCTGCGAGTGGATCTGGAAGTGTGCCGCTCTTGGAGAAGTAGTGTGGATGAGAAACTAGTATCCAGTCTAAGATGCTACCTGATACGAGGTCTTTAGGGGGTCTGGTTGGGGAGTTAATAAGCTGCGTGAAGTTATACAGATTGATATTGAGGGAGTTGGTTGGGGATTGTATATTATTCCAATTAATGTTAACATCCCCGAGGATTATGGTTTCATTTGAAATATTAGATGAGAGCCAGCAGAGAATGTCTTCTAAGACAGGGATGTTATCACCTGGAGGGATGTACAGGGTGGCTATGCAGACGGATTTATGTTTATTTATTTGAAGAAGGGCTAAAAGTACTTCAGCTTTCCCAAATATGGGGACAGTTTTATAGTAGGGGGTGACTGAGAGCATTGAGGGGAAGAGGAGACTTACGCCTCCCCCTTTCTTATTAGTTCTGTCATGTCTGATAATACTATAGTCAGGTGGAGTAAGTTCTGAGTCTTTAATGTGTGGCTTGAGCCATGTTTCAGTGATGGAAAGAAAGTCAGGTTGGTTGTGATGGAGCCAGGCAAAAGTTGTGGGATTTTATTACATATGCTTTGGGCAATGAGAGCAGTGAAGTGGAGGGGTCTTCTGGTTGAGTGGGGTAGAGGTGAAAGGGGGGGAGATGGAAGTGGTATAAGGGCCAGGATTTGGGGGTATGTCTCCAGAGGTAAGTATGGAGATGATGTGGTGTATGAGGTTGAAGAGGTGTTTAAGAAGCTTGTTACTGGGTTTGAAGTTAGAGGAGTGTGTTAAGATGCGAGCGGTATGTATTTGAATAGTGGTTTTGGGGTAAGATAGGAGTTTGAAGTTGAAGAGCAAGGAATTGTTGTGGGAGCAGAGGTTAGGGGATATGAAGAATGAGGAGTGAGCAAAATGTAAGGGTGAGGAGATGGTGGAGTGGGTTGTGGGGGTGTGATTGGTAAAAAGAGGTCTGGTAAGGTAGAGTGTGTAGGAAAGGCAAATTAGAATTAGTAGTAGAGCTGTACAGGTTAATGATTTAGTGTTCATGATGTTTATGAAGGGGAACATTGCTGGAGTGTGTTTAAGTTGGGGGTATTAGGGTAGATGTTTAAGAACTGTAGGTTTATGTGGAGTAGGAAGAATCAGCAGGAGTACAGAGTAGGTGAGGTAGGAGTGATTAATTAGTGGGTGTTAAGTGATGAGTTAAGTAGGGGAGGGCAGAGGGTGTGGCCTAACAGCTATAAATGTAGAGGTACTGGGGGCGGGTGGAATTTGGGGGCATGGTAGGGGAGCGGAGTGAGTCTGCAGGGCAAATGGAGCGGACAGACCCAAGAAAAGAAGGCAGCAGGACAGACAGTGTGAAAAAACTATCAGTATTGTGAAGGTAAGTGCAGAAGGTGGAAGTCAGGCTGGCTAGAGGGGTGCTAGGGGACTGTATTGAGGAGTAGTGGGTGAAAGTCAGAGATTAGGAGGACTGTTAACAAGCAGGTAGAGGAAAAGAGAGTGAAGGACTGGTTGTATTGATATGGTGAAAGGGAATGAGTGAGGAAGAGAGGTTATAGGTGGGTAAAGACTGCCATCTACAGGCCAAAACTCTGAAGTGGAGTGAGGAATCACTATAGAAGGTAGAAAGGTATATGGAAAAGATGAAACGGGATATGGTAGGTATGAGGGATTTTGGCTGCAGGCTTCTCAGGCCGGGGTCCTATACTAGCTCCTAGTAAGTGGTAGAAACTTTACATACAAATCAAAGGAAGATTAAGTCCATAACATACTTTCTTTTACTTTCTTTCTTGACAATTCAGGGAGAAGGTAGAATTTCCTGTCTAGGAGAGTAGGTCAATCCAGGAACTATGATTCAGTGACTGTTCTTGGTTATCCAGGAGGGCAGGGCTGGTAGGCAAGACAGAGTAGGTAAAGAGGCAGAAAAAAGGAAGTATGGGATAGCAGGCCAGGAGCACACAGCAGCCACGAGCAGATCCAGGGTTTTAAAGATCTATATGTACATACATATATATATATATATATATATATATATATATATATATATATATGTGTGTGTGTGTGTGTGTGTGTGTGTGTGTGTGTGCGTGTGTGTGTGTGTGTGTGTGTGTGTGTGTGTGTGTGTGTGTGTGTGTGTGTGTGTGTGTGTGTGTGTGTGTGTGTGTGTGATCCCCTATTTAGTGCATGGATTTAGTGAAGTTATTTAATAAAATAATACCTCAGTCATGGAAGCAGTACCAGCGGTATTGCAGGGAACTAAGAAGATCTGAGACTATTACCCTGCTATACACCAGTATCTACACTCAGTTGGAATTGTAAGTTATTTATGTCCACTACTGCTGTTTGTTTTGTGAATTTTGTGCCACAGTTAACTGCATATTGGATTAGTGGGAGACAGGCAGACATTTGATAATATTCCCACACTGGGATTTTTAATGACTGTGATACATAAAAATCAGGATGAACTGGTGATAATAGTATCATAGTTTTAGATGCAAAAAGGCATTTTATTGGGGTGGAATTACACTTACTAACAAAGACAGCACTTGCCTTTGGGCTCATGAAGGATTTTTTTTAATTAATAGTGTCAATGTATTTAGATTTTTTTGGGCCTGTCTAAAGAAGCATAATGTTCTTTCCTATCCCTTGTTGCTGTTGAGAAGGGCACATTAAGGCTGTCCTTTGTCATCTCATGTTTTTACATTATATTTTATTTTATTTTTTTTTATTTTTTATTTTACATTTGTTGACCGGGATGATCCGACTTGAGTTATATCCATTTTCAGCGGAGGCCCGGGGAGAAAAGCTCCAAGACAAAACAACAGTTTTATAACAATAGCAATAGAAAACAGACTTTATACAAATTGATTTATACAAGGATAGAGGATATTTTCATATGTAAAGGATAATTTCTTGGTTAAGATAGAAAGAGGTGATAGTTTATTAGTAACATTGAGGAAACCAATAACAAAAGGAGTTTTAGGTTATCCCGGCTTGATACAGTGGCAGACCCAGTTTAGCGCCAGATGTTCTTTTAGTTTGATTTTAAATGAAGTTACAGTAGTGAGCATTGTAATATCTGCTGGTAGTAGGTTCCAGATTCTGCCAGCAGTGTTAGCAAAGAGGAGGTCACCAGCTGCATTATGGGTTTTTATTGTTTGGATTAGCAGTTTATTTGAGGATCTTAGTAGTCTTGTATTGCAGTAGGGGGTGATGATATTTTATAGGGCAGGGGTATTCTCAGGATAAAGAAGGATTTTCTTGGCCATAACTATTAGGTTGAACTGGAGAAGGCTGGGAAGCTCAAGCCAGCCCAGTTGTAAGAGATTTAAACAATGGTGGGTTCTATAAGACAAACCAGTGGCAAACCTGGCAATATGATTATAACAGGTGGAAAGTCTGTTAAGAACGGATTTGTTTACATTTGAGAGAAGAGGAGAAGCATATAGAAGAGTAGAGAGTAAATGTGTGCGAGCAATGGTAATCTTGGCAGAAGGGGTTAAGAAGGCTTTTATTCTGTATAGTGACCCAAGTTTTTTGTTGATAGTTTTGATCACTTGGTTCACGTGTAGGTCAAATTTTAGGTTATTATCAATAATGACACCCAGAAGTTTGGTTGAGGGTTCAGGGGTAATAATTGTCCCATCCTTTGCTTTTACTGTGAAAGTAAAGGTAAAAGATTTTGGTGTGGGAGTGAATAGTAGCAGTTTGGTTTTTTTGGGATTTAGCAACAATCGATGTTCAGTGAACCAACTTTCTATGATATTAAAGGTGGACTGGGTGGAATATTCCAGCTTATCAGGGGATGTTGCTGAGCAGATCAGGGTAGAGTCGTCTGCATATTGGATGCAGTTAACATTAGGGATGACAGTGTGAAGGTTGTTAATAAAGATGGAGAAGAGGAGGGGTCCAAGTATGGACCCTTGTGGGACTCCTAATGTGGTGGATAGTAGGGTGGAGAGCTTATTCTGCCAGATAACAGCCTGTTGCCTCCCACCGAGATAAGAGGTAAACCATTGAAGGGCTTTACAGTCGAGTCTATAAGACTGCAGGGTCTGAATCATAAGTTGATGATCCACCATGTCAAAGGCCTTAGAAAGATCCAAAAAGAGGGCTGAAGAAATGTGGTTATTGTTACGGTTGGTATTTATGGCATTGTTAAAGT